>NC_140191.1:18872820-19183471 GCF_965226575.1 Pagrus pagrus
TGAGTGCCCTTCCCATACCTACCACTAACTATGTGTTTTAAGGGTTCACTGTATATGTGGAAGGAGAGGTGGAGCCTGTTATTTTGGGACTTTTATGCCAGGAAGGAAAAGCTTGGGTACAGCCTGACAGGGCAGAGCTTCATTCAAATATAGACTTGTTGAAAGGGAAGTAGCTTATCTTTTTTCTGTCTCTCTTCTTACCCCTCAGATAAACAATAAGGCCTGTGGGAGCGTGACCGTGCCTCTGCAGGTGTCCAAAGATTCAGAGCGGGTGCAGCAGCTCATCCTCGAGAGCCCGCTCGGACAGAAGCTTCTCAGGAATCGCAGCATCAAGAGAGCCATCCTCTCCCCCAGGACCGCCCTCATTAACTTCCTTATCGAAGAGTGATGTTCAGATGTTGGACGCTTGTGAATGCCTGTCAGTCAGTGACTCAGCAGGGAGAGACAAACGAAAGTGATGGAGTTTTATATGTCATGAATTAGGACAAAGAAAAATTGTACGGTTTATATTAACTGTCTAAACTTGAATGTTAATATGTCTAAAAAGATTTTTTATTTATATTTTCCTGTTTTTAATAAAAGCTTCAATAAGCAGTGGGTTTCTCGCCTCTTTAAAATTTGCCAAGGGAGATTTAGCACCTGTCTCTTCCAGATCATCCTCCCGTTTAGTCAGACCCTCTTGACAATCACACACGAGCCCAAACGTCACTTCACATTCCAGTCATCGTTCCTCCTTTCTCCCTGAATGCCACTTTCAGCATTGCACTCATGACCACATCTTCACACCTCTTCCTCTGCCTTATGCCGGCCTGCTCAGTGTCTCGACTGAGTCACGCAGTCATGATCTGCCTTATCAGTGTTCGTTTCAAACTGCAGATCTCTCCTGAGCACCGTACACGGACCTGCTGTTTGACTCCTGGACATGCCACTGTGCTCCGTGAGGCTCGTTTTACCAGAAGGTCTATTTGAAGTCACTGAAGGGCCTAGTGTGGTCTGGGATTTTTCAGCTTGGCCACCATATCACGGTCGCTGCACTGTGCCTGTTCACTGGGTCAACATGACTCAGCCATTGTCACTGTCTTGGCAGAGCTCACGCGCCTGCAGCACTGAAATGAATCCATGTGTACACCCACTGGCCTATCTTTAAAGGCTTGGTGAGCAGTTACCTTTCAGTGCCCACGTCGCCTAAGTCTTATATGTTGTCTGGTTTCTGTGAGTGAATGAAAAAGAAGGAATGTGATCTCCTTGAAAAGTGAGATGCATGTGTCAGTTCTGCAAGCTCAGCTTCTGTTTTGAGGAAGTGCTCTTATTTTTATAGTATAAGATGGTCAGCTGATAAGACTGATAAGATCATGCTGCATCTCATTCTGTAAGTAATAGAAGGTGTGTTTTTCATTAAAAATGTGCAGACCGAAGGTGAAACAGGACATTCCTTGCGTCCTTTTCCATGTTTCTATGCTCTATCTCTGACCATCAGGTGACAGGAAAGGGCTCACAGGAGAGACAGAATAACAGGAAGAGAAACCAGGAATAAGAGGAGGGGGGCAAAGAGCCAAAACTGTGTTTGTTATTCTTTGTATTGTCTCAGATTCTGTGAATTTGATCCCAACCAGATGCTGCCACAGCACAAAACAGAAGGTTAGTTTGTGAGAAAAGACAGAGGGGCACTATATCTTCTGTCAACTCATCTTTGTGTGCCATGTTTTCTTTCACACTTTCAGACTGGCTGTGTGAAATGAGAATTAGATTCATGGGAGGTAGTTTTTAGCCCCTGATCTCTTCCTCTTTTTGTGTTATTGCTGCAGTTCATGTCACACCTCTCTTTGAACTCTCCTCCAGCTAATAAGCAGGTCTGAACATGAACCAGCCTGGACGATAAGCTCAAGTTGTGTCATTGAGCACGGGCAACAGTGATGCAATTTCGGATGTTTAAGAAATGCCAGGAAACCCTCCCCAGACTGAATAAATAGACAAGTAAGATATTTCTGTCCACTGTTTTTAGTAAAATGAGGTCTGAGCTGTACTGAAGCATTTCCTCTAATAATTAATTTTGTCACTAACATCCCCTGGAGTCATTTAACACTTTTCGTCAGCTCTGCAGTTTCCATGACGACTAGGGTTATTGAATAGGCAACAGTATTCCACTGTGACTCACTTTGTCTTCAGACCACAGTCATAGTCTTTCTTAAATATGAGATGTACAGCATGAATTGTCTCTGATGAGTCAAAAAAAAAACGCTCCCCTTCCTCTGGAGAAACTCCTCTGATGGAAAATAAGGGTGGAGTGCACAGCGGTGCAGTCACAGTCACCCTCCACTGCACCAGCTGAATCCCTGAACTGGGCCGGGTATTCTCACAGGGGGACGAAGCAATGCCACAGCTCATTATCTTGCCGGCCTGAATGCTGGTAATTTGGTCATCCGTGGATGTTTTCCGGGTGAGCTCATTGTATAAGCAGTCTCACTAGTCCTTTTTCTTGTTTTGAGGAGAAAGCTAAACTCTTGGGGTGTATGTGAATGCGCAACATGTTCCAAAGTTATTTACTGTACATCTCCACAGTCAGTCATTTTGGCCCTTTGAGCATGTGAACTAGACTATATCCACTTCTGTATAAAGGAACACAGGTGATATGTTTTGTATTGAATGGATCTGTGGAGAGCTGCAACTTCTAGTCGACCGAAAGAAAAATCAAGTATTTTGGTAATGGATAAAGTGTTTCAATCATTTTTCAAGCAAAAATGTCAACGTTCTAGCTTCTTAAAGGTGAAGATTTACTGCTTTTTTTTCTTTGTAAATGAAGAGCCTTGGGTTTTGGACTGATGGTTATAATAAAAAAGAAGCAACTTGAAGGCACCACTTTGCGCTCTGCTAAATTGTGACAATTTTATAGACTTAAAAAATAATTGTTAGTTGCACCTTGGATCTATGACACTGTGTGTAGTCCTCGACTGTTCAGGGTGTTATGAAAGTATCACATCTGTGTGGGCAATTATTATTTGTCTCGTCTTCTCTTCTTATCTGCCAGAGCTTCATTGCAGTTTTTAAAACAAATCTGTTAAATCCATCTGTTTCCATCCATCTTGAATCACTGTTGTCATGCACTTGGCACATAGTGACTAATCAGTACTGCAGCTGCTTCAAAGTAAAAGCCTTATAAAGTAAAAGCTTGCAATTGCTTTGACCCAATTTTGCAATTGCATATGTCTTCAAGGACAAATCTTTATAATAAACTTGCTCCTAATCACCAGTCCAAGCATAGAAGGATGTTGTGTTTTGTGCTTTTGAAGCTCCCCAAGATGAAGTGATTTAATAAACAGAGCTAACTTCATGTCTTGTTTCCTACATGACAGCAACTGATATCCCTTTGAATTTGTAAGAATGAGGCTTAACTTGAGTAAAACAAGACTGTAAAAAAGCGATTGATTGAATTGATTATTGACATAATCAAAGTTCTAAAGATATTTTGAATGTTTTTGTCCATTTTACCTAACCACTAAGATCTATTTGTATAAATTAATGTATAGGCCTGTCACGATAATTATGTTATCGACTTATTGTACATATCGATTGTTTTTGCTGACCTCAATATTGGCTGTAAAAGGTCATTGCTCTCTGAAAGAGTGTACTTGCATTACATTATTATGTTGTCATATAGTTATTATATCAGTGGCATGAAGTGGTCTTAATATGACCGTAATATTGTCTATCGCAAATGGTTTCTGTGACAATAAATTGTCCAACACAAAGTAGTAACTATGACAGACCTATGTATGTGTAGAGTGTTTCAATACTTGGAAATAAAGTTTGAACACGTTTCATTCTATTTTTTCCTCCTTTAATGAGGTGCAAATGGGCCAATTAACATAATCAGTGAAACCAAATGATGTCAGGTTTTCCAAAACCCCTGCTGCTGTTACCATGTGTTTGAAGTAACCTTACAAGGAGAAAGAATTAAAAAAAAAAAAAAAATGTTGAGGATGATTTCCTATAGTTTAGACTGCTTTATGATGCATGTTCAAACATATCTTGCGGCACATTGTAAATAGGTTGTATGCCTCCATCTTTGCTCTAGCAGCAGTTTTCTGTTCAACATGTGTTAGTTTTATAATTACTACCAGAACATCCCAACTTTGTAGCATTCATTTAAATACTGACTTCCACATTTAATAACCTGCGTGAATAACACCAGCTGAGGGTGTTATTACCACACCCTCAGCTGTTTTTGGTTGATATCTGTTAAAAATGTTAAGCCTGAAGCTTGGAGGAAATGCTGTATCATGGTGATTGTTTCCCAAACATACAAATGGCCATGCCTTATAAACCTTCTGTTTTAATTACACAACTAGCAGCAGCCCAGAGGCCCCCTCAATGTACTGGCTCCATATTGTTTTTCATCAACCGGGGCTGTCAGACAATATATGCACACTCAGGTTCCGTCCAGGATACAATTACAATGTGTTCCTATGTGTTTGCTGGGAGGTTGAGCCTTTTTCCCATACACATGATGAGTTCATCCTATTGTACCCTAACTCTGTGTCAAATATTCCAGCCAGGGTCGGGACACAGGGTCACAGTCTGTGTGTGTGTGTGGGTTTCATGAGCAGGAATGTGTGACATCATTCAACCAAAACAGAGGGGGCACATGCACTGTAAATACCCCCCACAACCACAAGAAAAACACACCCATGCAGTAGTTACAGTTATGAGGATTTGCTCCACCAGATTGTTTATGAGTTGCAGGAATCTTAAAGGTTGTGTCCTACAGGTTACATTCATCTGCTGGTTAATTAAAATCAAATGAGAATATATCTATTTACCCTGTATGTTTTCAAAGCCAGATATTAACGTTAATTGAACATTTAGGGTGCCAGATTAAAACACTCTCCCCTTCTAAAAAAAGCATCCCAAAATATTTGCCCATCCCCCATTTGCTTTACTTTCTTATTCCTTCCCATCACTAAACCCATAAGTGGTGGTAGAAGAGGATTCTTCAGTAAAAAATAGCTATGCTACACTGTAAAAACACTCCACTACATTAAACGTTCTGCAATGAAAGTGTTATGTAAGTTGGTCTATTATTAGCAAAATGTGTTCAAACTGAACAGTGTGAGTTCTCAATGCAGAAAAACAGCCCCTGTGAGTATAATTACATATTATTAGAGTAGGAATTATTATGCATAAAAGTTGGTGGAAGTGGAGCTTACTTTAAATATGATGCATGTTGGTGGATAGTTTCATATTTTATAAGCAGATTAAATGTTTTATAGGGTTTTGAAAGTAGCTAACTAGTAACTGTATTACAATGGAGTACAATATGTCCTTAAGACCTAGTTGACTTGAAGAAGGCTGAAACGTAGCAGAAACAGTACAATACCTCAAAATTACACTTAAAGGTGCACTACGTAGTTCTGGGGAAGAAATTTTTATCAGAAGAGAAAGATCTTCATTGACTGATGTGTTTTTCAATGCCATAACAAACTAAATTAACAAAGTCTGTGTTTTCGTGACTGAATAAACAAACAAACACAAATTCACACTGTTTTACTTTTGTTTATATTTGGCGGACCCTGCCACCTTTCTAGCTTCAAAGTGTTCTGGGCGCTTAACTTACCTCTGAGAACAGCTTGTTTATTCTGGAGGGAAAAAAAGATATGTCTGAGTTGGTATTATTACCTCATTAACACACACATATAAATATAAAAATATAAGCTACATAGTGCCCCTTTAAGTTAGCACCTGAGTATATTCCACCAAAGCAAAAAAAACATCCCTTTAATTTCATGGAGCTAAATAAAAATGCTGACTCAAAGAGAAGCTGAGTCAACCAGCTCTTTTATGAATATGACACCGGATGTCGGGGACACTTTTTAGCGGAACATGCTGACGAATATCTGCCCCCAGTTCGCTATTTTTGGATAGAAAAGCTAGTTGTGTAAGCTAACGCACTACTTTTACTTGCGTTAAAGTGAGCACTGTACCTTTAAAACAAACTGTTCCCTGTTTTCTGTCCCAACTGTCGAACCGACCGGCGGCCACGTACGGCTGCGTGCTCAACGGTTATCCCACGGTCTGCTCGTTAACGGCAGACTACTTTATCTGGTCACCGTCGCGACTTTAACGAGATATCATCTTATTTTAACCACTTCAAGTGTGACTGTCCTGACAGCGGAGCGGAGGGTAAAGTTTTGAATGAAGGTTCCCCGCTGGGACTGTAAAGCGGGAGGAGGGGGCAGTTTGTGGGGTCGTCCGGGCTATCGGATCTGGGATCTGCTCGCATTTATAACCAGACAGACGGCGGCTTGTTCTGGGCAGAGCAGAGCTGAGCTGAGCTGAGCTGGACGGACGGAGCTACGGAGGGGAAGTTTCACCGAGGAGGACGCGGAGTTTTTAACTTTTCAGTGATTTAACCCGGACTATAAAAAGAGCTGGAAAGTTTGGAATAACAGAAAAGTTTCGCCCTGGGTCCGGACCCCTGTCTCCTCTCAAGACTTCGAGCTGCTGGACTGTAAGCTAATAATTCACTCTGGGAATATCACTCTTTTACAGACTTGTGATTTAGTTAGAGTTTAATCTGAAAAAACAACAACTTTGCTTTAGTTTATTGAAGCAGACAAACTTCGAAATGGATAAATACGAGGATTTAGGACTCGAGGCGAGTAAGTTTATCGAGGACTTAAACATGTATGAAGCATCCAGAGATGGTTTATTTCGGACCAGGAGGGATGCAGGAAACAACCCCGACTTTGAAGAGACAAGAAAAGTTTTCGCCTCCAAAATGACTAAAATACACATGCAGAAACACCAAGAGGAGATGGCGAAAACCACACAGGCCATTAAAATGAATGGTGGATACAACAGCGCACATTACACCAAAGACAGACCGCCCATCAATAGTTACAGGCAGCCGGGTGAGGCGGCCGCGAAGCCCCCGATACTGTCTGGCCCTGTGCCGGGCACCACGACTGGGAATCAGTACGCGCAGTTTGACGGCCAGAAACACCACACAGGCATTCAGTCTGAACCTCCAGCCGGCAGGGCATATGGCTACGGAAACAATTACGATAATAAGGAGCGCTTAGAGCCACATTCATACCAGCACACCACCCCTACTCCTCCCAGCCCAGGAAGCGCGGCTCACAGCGCGCCCACACATGCTCGCAACCCCGTCATCCAGCCTGATGCCTGGGCCCCTTCCAGTGAGAGCCAGCGCTCCCCATCTTTGTCTGGGTCTGGGAGCAGCAGCCCATTACAGCACCAGTCTGCACTTCCCACTGCCAACAGTGTCCCACCCCAGCAGAACCAGACTGTCACCCCGCTTGTAAACCAGAGCCCACTCTCCTCCGCTGGGCCAGCCAGGGGATGGGCCGGAGAGCCCCCTGGCTCAGCTAAACCAGACCTCATCCCTGCCCTGCCTCTGAGTGCCTTCACAGGAGGAGCTGACATGCACATGAAGCAGCCTTCCACACAGACTGCAGCCCATTACGTGCCACCTTCTCAAACTTCAAGACCCTCTACCAACCATAATGGTCCTGTGTCAGCTTCGTCGCTTCTACCTGCAACCTCTGAGACACTTCAACCCAAAGCCCAGATGGCAACTTCCCCCTTGATCCCTGGCAGTGTTTCCAAAAGCAGCAGCCAGACTCAAGGCAACAGCCAAATACCTGCACAGGCTGCCAGTGCTGAAGCTGAAGTCCCGTGCTCCCCCAGGAATGGCCAACCACATTGCCAGCCTCTCCACACACAGCCTCCTGAACAACCTTCAGCAGCTGAAATAAAATTAGAGGCCCTCACTAAGCGGCTGGAAAAAGAGATGGATGCCCAACCGAAGGCTGACTACTTTGGTAAGACAGTCTCAACTACCCCACATCAATAAGGGTCTTCTCAGTTAGGCCACCATTGAACGACAGAACCGCCTACCCACAGTTCAGAACATAAATCCACTTGTTTTTGATTTACACATACACACACAGTCACCCTTTGTCACGCTGTCTGTGTTTCCCTTGTGTGTTTGTTTCTGTAGTTTAATCAGGAGTGCCACCCAGTTGTCTTGTCTTTGTTTGATGGCATTCTTCAGTCATGGTCTCTTTGCTGATAGAATAGCTGAATTTAGTAGGCAGACGCTGTGGGAGGCCTTTTCTTTTCTCATATGGAATGCAGACAGAATAATTTTCTAATTAGTTTCATGTTGTTTTTAAATGATTCATTGTCTGCCCTCTTGGCCACTGAAACAAACCCTTCATCGATAAAACGCGGGGCCAAGGACAGACAGAAGATTGTTGCCCTCTTATCTCCTCCCCAGAGATTTAATTGGTTAGTCTGATTGTATTAATGTTCCATCCCACGTTGAGTTAGTTTGACTGGCAGTGGCATTCACTGTTTTACAAATGATGTCATTATTACAGACCTGTGCTTGCACATTTCTCATGACTCTTTTTGTGAGCATGCCATGCATGCTTGTGCAGCTGATGAACACGTGTGCACAGGGAAGATGGTGATGAAAAACAACACCTGGGGCTGTTAGTTCTGGCTTTTTGGGGCACATTTTTGTAAGACAGTGCATATTTTATCTTGGACATCATTTCTTGTTTTCTGAGCCACCTGGATCTGTCCATGCGTTTCTTGGAATTAGATATATTTAAAGTGTATTATATTAGTATCAAGGCATGAAAAAGAGGGGTCAAGTCTTATAAGGAAAGGCAAGCTTATTTATATACCACCATTCAGACACAAAGCAATTCAAAGTGCTTTACAGGAGCATAGAAAATACAGAAAAAGTAGGACATTACGAAAATCAACTCAGATGCAACTAATATTTGAATCAATGCACAAGGTCACTGGCTGACAAACAGAGGCAGGCAGGGTTTTTGAAAAATGTCCATCATCAGCAGAATGCTCTGGTTTCTATTCCTCATACATCCGCTGCGCTATTTGGAGGAGCACTATCAGGAAATTAATGCAACATTGTAAAAACACATGTTCTGCTGTGAGGTCAGCTGACAGGATCTTTTCCCGGAGGCAGATGCAATAAATAGGTGAGATGTATGCGTGTTGCTGGGAGTTTGTTTGTGCCAGAGAGAGCTGGTAATCACGTGGTGGCCAGGTGTTTGCAGCCAAGGCCATTCATGAAAACGGGATGTCCCACTAGTGAGAGAAAGAGTGTGAGATGGGTGATATCGTGTTCGAAGCCACAGAGCACCCCCATTACACACAAACACACACACACGGCCCGCCCTTGCCTCTCCACTGGAGGAATTTCCTGCTGGAATGCCACGATTGTAATTCACAGCTTTCCTCAGCCCGTTGATGTGCTTATGTTGGTGTGTAAGGAAAGATGTTCTGGCCTACGTCACTGTCACGACACGGCTCAGAAATAGCACAGAGACGTTAAAATAACGGTCGCGTGGGAGAGCACAGTGTGCAATCAGCAGAAGTGTAGGTTTTAAATTTGTACAGTATATGTCTTTTTTCACACACAGTCCCACATGGCCCACACACAGTTCCTGGATGGAGTTTCCCACCAGACCATAGCTCATCCTCTGACTCATGCTTTCACGCCAGAATAAACTTGTGTAGGCTAGTTTAATTTAAAAACCTTAAGTTTCATCAAAGTTGACCTTCAAAGTGTATATGACATTTTAAATACACTTAATATTAGAGCTGCAATGATTAGTCAATCAAAAGAAAATTTGTTCCCAACTATTTCAATAATCAGTTAATTGTTTCAGTCATTTTTTTGTTTTGTTAAACATTTGCTAGTTTCAGCTTCTTAAATGTAAGGATTTATCTGCTTTTCTTTGTCCTTTAAGACAATAAATGCAGAGTCTTTGTATTTTTGACTGTTGGCTGGGCAAAAGAAGCAATTTGAAGAAGTAACTTTCGTCTCTGCGAAATGTTGATGAGCACTTTCATGACATTTTGTAGACTAAATGGTAGATTGTGAAAATAATAGTTAGTTGAACTTGCGTATAAACGCTGAGTTGTGTCTACCGAATTGGCTTATGACAATGTCCTTAGTGAAACATCAAGTTGGAGGATGAAGTTGTCATTGGGGTAGTGTGTCCCCTCAGAGTTGGCTTACGGCAGTGGTTGCTCATTAGCCCACCACTGTCGTCACTGCTGTTTCCCACTTTCGTTACCCACTGAATTCACCCAGCAGAGATAAAACTCCCATCATCACTGACATACATTTAAAAGGGTCTTTGTCTCTGCACCGCATGCTTGAAAGAAACACACTAACAGCAGAAAACAAACAGCGCTGCCTCCAATGTGAATTTGGTGCCTTTGGCCAAAATGAGCAGGTTTAATAAGAAAATAATAAACGGGACATGGAGACATAACATTAGTGCCAAATGCCAGCTATTGCTGCCTTAAAGCAACTCTGAGGGGACACCACTTTATTGTGTTCTCAGGTGGGGGCATTTTAAATCACAATGTTATGATGGCACAGTCCTCAGAAGTTAATGACTTTCAGCTATCAGTGATGTATGATGCCATCATCTGTCAGCTCAACCCTGTTGCATAGATTGCCATATTTGTAGATCCCATTGTATTTGAACATTATTAAGTTAAACCTGATGTTGAGGTGACAGGACTGAATTTAAGTGACACAGCCGTGTTTAAATGATCCATTGAGCTGTGTCCTTTTATGCCAGGATCCATCAGAGTTCCCAAACGTACACCTAGTTCTGATTGGCAGAACTGCAGCTGGAAGTTCTGGGAAAATGGATCCAATGCCAAATGGCTGCACCAGGGGAACACTGAGGAATGTCTGAAGGAAGAGAGCAAGGAATTCTAGAAATGAGGTCTTAGGATGCGAAGGGGAGGGGAGTCCCAGATGAGTTTCGAGGTGCCTGCGGTGCAGTTGAATGGATGAGCAGACAAATGGAAGAGAAGTCCATGGATGCTTCTTTGTCCTTGACCACGAGAGCCTTAGAGGATTTGATTTATAGACAACTTTATCCAAGAGGGGAGAAGTGGTGGGACATCCCAATGTTTAGCCTCCCTGCTTCCTCTGACTTTCACACACACACACACACACACACACACACACACACACACACACACTCATTCAGATGAACGTTTAGTGTTGTGTTAAGATGGAGGATTAATTTATCCCATCTGGCTGCTGAGTGGAAACCTTCGTCTTAACTCTTCCCAGGGATTCTTGGCTTCTACTTTGGCAGGCTTTTGGAGGCTGACTTTTATTTGTGTGTGTGTGTGTGTGTGTGTGTGTGTATGTGTGTGTGTGTGTGTGTGTGTGTGTGTGTGTGATTTCCTTTCATTCACATCCATGTGTCTGTTTGTCTATGAATATATGGCCTGTGGTATTTAACCAAATTTAATATGCGTTGTCACTTCTTCTGGGTGTGGTGTCTGTCTGCTGTGGTAAAAGTTAGAAAATGATGCCGTAGGTGACTCAGCTTTCAGTACATTATAGTGAATGAGAGTGTGACGTACATGATCATTTACTACTACTTTTTAAGTTTAATTAATAATGTGGTGGATATGGTTGTAGATGGAATTTAGTCAAAATTGTGAGTGAGAAAAGTCTTTCATTGCTAAGTCTACTACTTAAGATCTGAATACTTGGGGTTTATTGGGGAAGTGTTATTTTCACAACTACTTTAAGCTTCCAGCTACAATAGTAGAGGTGCACACTGTAAACCATCCTGAGCCAAGTTGAAACAGTCTGAAGTCATGTTTTACCATAGAGATTGCATGAACTAGTTAGCGAGCAAGCAAAAAAGTCAAAGCAATGGATAAAAATTTACATGATAGGGAGGTGGCACAACACAGCTCCATCTATTCAGTGTTTTAGATACTTCTTAGTGAATGAGGTGCTATGTACATACATTTTCTACCCTTAAAGTCAAGGTTTTATCATGTTGTGGATGTGTTATAGATGAATCTGAAACTGTTGAAGTGATATCACTCACTAGCTGCTTCAGTGTGTAGTGAGGGTCTCGTTTTCAGGCAGTGGCATATTGGCCAGCGAGCAGCCATCTACTGGGAGTTTTGACAGCTGGGAAAGGTGAGGGAGGGTTGGAGGGGTGAAGTTTTGGCTGCATGTTTTGCTTCCCCTCCCCCCGCTTGAAGCAAGCAGTCAGTCCCCTGAATAATCACACTGTTTTGGAACATAGGACTCTGGCCAAAAGCAGATTTGTAGTGGCCCAACCGGCGAGGAGGTTCCTATGAAAATAAGGAATTTTTAGGTCCTGAACAGGAAAAGAGAAAGAGAGACTTTTATTGCATTTTTGTTCTCATGGGGCATACAATTCAGAGCTATAAAAAATTTAAGGGGGAAAATGTCCTTGGCTCTGTGTCAGATCTTTAAAAAGTCCTGAAAGAGAGTGTGTTCTTTACAGTATGTGTTCCTGAGAATCTTATACCTGCTTCATTGTTTGCTCTGTGACATGAGTTGTTTGTAGTCAACATTCACTGAAGAAAAGAAGAGAATGTGATTTAAAAAGCCTTCACTCATTTAATTGCAGTAGTTTGAAGGCACGACTACTTTATTGTGTTTCCATGTAAGCAAAAATGTTTACGTAAGAGCAACATTCTTCAGCTTTCTAATAATATCCCTCTATTATCTCTAAATCTTCTTTCCAGCCGTTGGGGCCCCTGATGATGTGTCCTCTGTTGTGGCATTAGGAGAGGCTTTAGTTGAATTATATATAGCTAAGTTGTGTGTTGTATTACTGAGAGTCTATGAAGAGAAACATTTGAAAAAGGTTATAAAATAACAGTGTGTTTTGGTGGAGGCAGCCGCGTGATGTGTGTTGGATACAGTGGAAACAGAAGTTTCTTTGTGAGTGTTCGAGGAGGACCTGGGCTGGGCTGAGCTGGGCTGGGCTGGGCCACGCTCATCTGCTGAGCTCTACTTCTGTCTCCAGGGAGTTTTCCTATAAAACCACCACACACAAATAACCTCATGCACACTAAAAGAGAAGCTCCGGGTCTTGCTTTCATCTTCCATCAATGCCATCGCCTCTTCTATCAGTGTTACTTTGGGTTAAAACTTGATGATTGGATGATCATGTCACACCATATCTGATTGATTTAGCTGCTAGCTGACTGCCCGTTAGGGCCGGCAGTGATGGGGGTTGTCACTTGTCATACTCCACATGTCGGTTGTCATATCACGGCGTGTCATGCAGTGCAGGCTCAGAGGGAGACATGAGGTAATGGCAGGGAAGTGGAGCGATCAAAGATAGTATTTTTATGGCAGGTCTCAAATCAGGAAAGCAGTGTTGCATCAGAAGCGGCTGCACATAAAAAGTTGTTATTTATTGATCACATGGATGCCCTGTGTTGTTCATGAGCTGTTCAAAGTCAAAGGAGAGATTATGTAATATTGCCTGACACACTCTCATGTGATTTGCTTTTTAAAGGCCTGAACTGGTATTATTCATCCAACACAGGAGATAAAACTCTTGCTTTCATCTTCTTTTTATCTCTAATTCTTTTTTTTTCTTTTTACATTTTTTATTTCTTCTGCATGTTCTTTACAAATCTAGTTGGCTTGGATGAGTGGATGGATTAATATTACTCCCGTGTCTGTTAGGGTAGGAACATTTGATCAAAGACTTTATTAACAGACCTCTCAGTCTCTGAGCCAAGTCAAACAAGCAAATAAGGATATATTTCCGCTTTCACTGATACAGCCGGCTAACCAGCTTCCTGACTTTTGTGAAGTGATTTTTTTTTCTCTGTCTCCATTGTTTTTGTCTGGTTGATTCAGGATCATAGCCATCACAACTCTTTTTTGTGTCGATACAATAAACAGTGTCTTAATTTATATCTCAGATCTAGCATATGATCAATGTAGTGTGTGACCATTGTCTTGATTTTTATTGTGTAAGTAATTAAAATGTCTTCATCTGACTTTTTCATTTGTTGTGTTGCGTTCCAGGAGTCTGCGTTAAGTGCAACAAGGCCGTGTATGGAGCCAACCAGGCCTGCCAAGCTATGGGTAGCCTTTACCACGACAGCTGCTTTACCTGCAGCGCCTGCAGTAAGTACAAACACATACACAACACACCTTCACTGAGTCTTTTGTTACCATTTAAGCACTTTCACCTTCTCTCCTCGGTTGATTCACATGTAAAGTTCACATCACCTCCTGAATAATGAACTTCTAAAGACCCTGTCCTCTTGATTTAAAAGTGGTACCTTCCTCTTTAGTCGTTCACTCGCCCGAGCAAAAACACACAATTATTTGGGGATTACTGTCCTGTGCCGCTGGTGTTTGGTTTCTGGGTGTGCCAGTCACTCCTCCTGCCCACACAGAGCAAGACTTTTTGCCGCCCTAGTTCATCCATCAGTAAACAAAATAGCTTTTAGTATAGATTAATGCTCTGAGTGTTTCCAAATCTGGTGCAAATCTTGAGACTGAAAATCTCAGACTTGAGAAAGGCGAGGATTATAAGTGTCAGCAGGTACTTCATCGCGCTTGTAATGAAACAATAACGGCTTGTCGCACCTTGTACGAGTTATCTACAGGGCTTATTTGTTTAGAAATACTTCTACAACAACTTCAAAGACAATATCTGTTCTTTGTTTGTGTTCTTTTGGTTTTAATTACATGAGACAGATGCAGTTTTAACTTTTAAGACATAATGAGTTTGAATAAACTACATGTGTGTTGGGACAGCTAACACTGAAAATCACACAGGAAAGGTAGCATAAAGTTTCCACTGCATAAAAGTGAACTGTCTAATATTCGTCTATTCATCTGTTCTGTCAATGTGACCTCTGTATTGTGTGTCACTGTTGGCCAGGTTTTTGGTTTTGACAGTTAAGACAGTTAACCCAACCAATTAGGGAGCAGCCAGGTATCAGTTGAGGTTCATTGCTCTTACTGCTCTGTCCAATATATGTGTGACCTGTAGCTTCCTGCTTGGACTCTCTGGTTCTCTGATCCAACCAATTAAATCTTTGTCCCAATTATCAGATGGTGGGTATGTGGAGTATTTATGGCACTGCCGTGACCTCTGCTCATGGCCATTATTCTGCATCACCTTTGACCTCGCTGCTTACGCCCCCAAATGTATGATTAACATCCCTGTGTTTTCTTTTTACACTCATTGTGCGTGTGTGTGTGTGCTTGTGTAAGATGAAAAAGAGGAGACACAATGTGGCTCTGAGTGAAGCTGATGTCTAAAGTGGGGGTAGAGGAGTTTACACACCACATACCTCTCATAGCTGGCTCCACGTGAGGGCATAAGGGTTGTACTCGCTGTGAGTGGCCCCAGGGAAAAGCATCTCTGCTGGGGAGGAATGCAGGCACAGGGGCCCTCTGTAGGTCCGGCTCCAGGAGGACACTGGGTGCTGTTATGTCAGCTGGGCGCAACAAGATGGGCGTACAGTGGACAGGGAGACCTTTCAGGGGAGCACACCATTTACCACACGCAACCAGGATGTGGGGGCACACTCATACATACGCATGCCTCAGTATTCTTACACCCACACAGTAAACAGTGTGATGCAGTCAGATATGTATGTTAATAATTAATGATTAATTGGTTAATCACTATTAAGATTTTTTTAGACTAAAAATGTAATAACTGACAATCAGAGGTGGGTACAAATGCATCAAAAGCATCTTGTTACAAATTACACATACTTGCTTTTCAAAAATATCAAAATAAAATACAAAGTGCTGGTATGAGCAAATGTATTTATTTTTTTACATAAAAAAATACAAAAAGACACTATACAAACCAATATCATTACATTTTAGCCATTTAGTAGCCTAAATATGGATTGGATTTTGTTGAGCCACTTGTTGAATATCAGCAGACGGGAGCTCTGCATTTAAAATTTGCATCCCTAATGTAGCATGCTGCTTGTATGGTAGGCATCCCCATCAGAATCTGTATGTCAAGGCAGCTGTCACGCTTGTTGAATTGCATAACAAGTCTTTATGAACTTCCTGCCATGCCCTAACTCCACCAGTTCCCCCAAGGTGACGGAAAGGCAGGAGAACATTCCTGGTGGCGAGTAGACATGCAGCCTGACTGCATGTCTGGGATTCGGCACTGCGCTGCAGGGGGGCTTCCCTTCAGGCTAATCATTGACTGTTTGCAAACAGTTAACAGTAAAACCCAATTCCAGTTGGAGATTAAGCTCAAGTCTGTAATCAGGGAAACCTGTTTACACAGTGGGATAATCGCATAATCTGTGAAAAAGAAACAAATAGCCTGTCCTTATATGATATTGTTTTGTATTTTTCCCTGTATACTTATATGTAACATTTACCACAGATAGAAATGCCTTCACATCTATATGTGTCTCCCTATTGACACATTAAGAGTCTTTTTTATAATACTAATAGAGCAGCAGTGAAGGTGTAATTTGAGTTTGTAAGGAACATTCTGAGAATCTGCTTTCATAATATCCGCTCTCTTTTCCCTGCCTGTTGGCAGGCTTTGGAGAATAAAAACAAGGATCTGATTGGTCCTGAATCCACTGGTATGTTAACATCTGGTGGGTAGATTGTCAGGACTTTGACCAAATGTTCCAGGTGCTGTTCATGGTCTGAAAAATACATTGGGATGACCAGAAAGAAATCTTGAAGGCCTGCATGATATAAGGAAAATCTGTGAGGAAAACAATATGATATTGAACAGTATTGAAGTGCACACATTAGCTCTTCTCTCCTTCCTCGGTTCATCGTGCTAGCTAATCTCGTAGTCTCCACCAAACCGACACCATTGTTCAGAGGTCAGCTGACGTCTAGCTGGGGCTTCTTCTTAATTTGCCAGTTAGTGTAATTTCATGGCCAGCGTGATGGTGATAAAAATATGTTTTATTAGTCACCACTACTTTTTGGTCAATGAACATAGATATTTTCAGCAAACTGAATCTTAGAGTAAACGGGCTTTGAATGTGAAATTGGTATGAAAGAGACGTGGCTCTTTTGCTGAGATGTCTCACTTGAGTAATTTACTCACAGCAACGAACAGGGTCGAGGCTTGATTAGTAAGTCGTGGTAGGGTCATTGTGAATTCCTTATTTTCTGAACGGGATTACATAAGGGAATTCGTAGAATGTTTTAATTAGAAAACGGCCTTGTGTTTTGTTCCATCCCTCAGGTATTTTACATTTTTATGAAAGTGCAATAGTCACTGTTCTTTCTGGTCCTTTAAAATAGTCAGCCCTGACTCCTGACTTTAATTAAGCTCTTATCTTTCCGCAAAGCTCAGAGCCTTCCCTCTCTGACTCGCTGGGAAAAAAAGGAAAGGAATGTGAAGAAGAGGAATGTTCATATCTCATTTTCATCCTCTTCACCCTTCCCTCCTTCCTATAGGGACACAGTTCCAAGACTGCCTGTCAGTAATTAGCCCAGACCAGTTCCACACCTTGGCCTCCATCGAAATGACTGGTCTCCACTTAGGTTATTGTGTAAACCTTGGCCAGACCTTGGTTACTGCATGACTATTATTATTCTATTAAAGTAGGATAATGTAATTGTGAATAACTGGTTCAGAGAATTTCATTTGCCATTGATATAATGAGATGAATCACGAGGCTTCAATTTCTTTCTGATTTCTTTCTTTTTTTTTCTTTTCTCATGATGTATTCAACTTGTAATTCGGGCTCAGCAAAGAACAACAGGGTGTATTGCTCGTTGACCCTTCCAGACAGTGAAAGTATAGCTTCGATCAATAGTCTGCTGATTTTAAGAGACAAGTAGAGAATAGTAGGGTCAACCTCTTTAGCTCAGCTCTTTTTTTCCCCGACTAGAGTAAAATAATGATTTTCTTCCCTTTGTAGTTTGATTGCACTGATCTCTGAGTAGGTCTATGTCCTGAAATGGGTGAAATATAGCAAGGACCTCTATTACAGGAAATTTGAATGATAGTAAAGCTTGTGGAAAACTCTTAAAACTTGAAAATCAATTGTTAAAGGGTGTAGGGATAAAATCAGCAGGCTGTAATGTCTGCTCTTAGCCAATACAGCAAATGAAATACCGACAAAGCAGAGGGCTTCATCACATGGATGCAAAAACCATCATCAGCAATTTGCAACATTGTCCTTGATCGTCTAATGCTCCCAGTGATATTAAATGAGCCATGTTATGCTCAATTTCTGGCTCATACGTTTATTTTGGGTGTCTATTTAATAATGTTTACATGCTTTCATGTTCAAAAACACATTGTTTTTCCCATACTGTCCATTGCTGCAGTGCCTCTATTCACCCTCTGTTTGAAAGTTCAGTTTTAGGGCTGTTGGTGAGCGTCTGTGGCCTTAGCTGTTGTGTGTTGTGTGTCCCGCAACACTGGAACTAGTCGTCCTTTACTGGCAGTTCTTTTGGCAGACTGAGCTTGTAGATGCGGCAGAAGAACCCATAAGTGAGAGAAGTATGATCTATATTGACGCTGCTGCAGTTTCCCATTTTTGAATAGTGAATGCAGACTGGTGGTACTGTATGGAGAGATATTTCCTCTCACGCAGTTGCAGAATGTACAAGCTAGCTGGAAGTGAAATGTAGTCTTTGCAGTGTGTTCCAACGCAGCTTTTTTGACCAAGACACAGGCAACTCGAGGTGACGCAACAGCCGAGCTTCCTTCACCAGTTCTTTGATGTCATTTCGTGTTCCAAAAGTTTTAGTGCCTGTCTAAAAGGCCAGGCTGCTGTGATTGGTCAGCTCTCACAGACCTGAGCAGGCAGTGCCCACCGTGTTTTCTGCATCAGCTCTGCTGTTTGTTTGTTTTTTTGCAACCATGGCTTTACTTGGGGCATTGCTGAGGGCGGTGACTGAATAGTTGTGATGATGTCAAAACCTCACAGAAGTCCTGATGGCTCGTTTGAAGGCATAGTTTGTGAATACAAACTGTGTACATTTCAATGTGGATTTAGCGTTTTGATACTTGATACTACAGTATTTATATAACACATAGAACTGCGTTCTTATCAAAAAAGACATGAAATTTCACTTTCTCCTGTATGGGACCTTTAAATGCATATACACAGTATATCATTTGAGAGACAAAGAGATAATGAGACTATCTGGATTGAAGTAATCAGGCAAACAGAGCATGTGATGGAACATGGGAGATAAAGGAGGCTCCTGTTTACTGAGGTTAACCCCTCCTCTGCCCTGCTGTCCCCTCCTTCACCTTCCCTCTCAGAAAATGTGAGGAATGTTCCCTCTTCCTGTGGGACCTGGACAGGAATAGCTATGTGAAGTGTTTTGGTGTTTGTGTGTGTGTGCCCGCCAGATCCAGACGTAGAACTATTAAAGCACACAGACAGTCAGGAAGCTCACAGCATGTGGAGAGACACCAGAAAGGAACAAAGAAGAAGAATAGCAGGTCGTTGTAGGTC
Source organism: Pagrus pagrus (assembly GCF_965226575.1). Lineage (NCBI taxonomy): Eukaryota > Metazoa > Chordata > Actinopteri > Spariformes > Sparidae > Pagrus > Pagrus pagrus. The sequence continues at coordinate 18,892,153 of NC_140191.1, forward strand.
TTGGCCTGTGGTTGCCATGAAATACAGAGGAGTGTTTAATCAGTTGAACCTGTCTAGTAATTGGATTTAATCCTGGTTTTTCCCACGTGTGTTTGATCCAGATGATCTTCCTTGTCCTACTGAAGCCTGCTCTGTGTCCCAGCAATATTATATTAAGACACCAGCACACCACAGATCCGCTGTTTGATTTATCTGCCTCGGATTCAGCAGGATATAATGAATATTGCAAGAGGGTCCATTACCTTCAAATGGGTGTAATTAATCACCACGGTCTTTATGCAGTAGTGCTGTAACTATTTTCTGAGACTGGGCTCATGACTTTGCAAGATTTTCCACTAAAACATTTCAACATGCTTTCATTGACTTACCTTTTCTTGTCTGCTTTAATCAACTTATTATCATTCAGTAGTTCTTTTTTTAAGAGTGTGTCTTTAAGAGTCCCAGGTGAGGATCTTGCTGTGTATTGCTCCAATGAAATGATACAAATGGACTTTTCTGTCTGTCTGTCTGTCTGTCTGCAGGTCGAAGGCTCAGAGGGAAGGCGTTCTACTATGTCGGAGGGAAGGTTTTCTGCGAAGAGGACTTTCTGGTGAGCAGCCAATACACGATCAATATCTTGTATATCTCAACTGAGGTATGAGCCTTCAACTTAAATACAAAATATCGGTTGGAGACTTTGACCTCGTGGCCCAGTTTTAGCACCTAATGCCGCTGATTCATATCAGTTTTCTCCCTTGGGTGAGACTGGAAGGAGGTCAGTAACTGGAGAAGATGCTTTGCTATGTTTGTAGGGTGGAGGGTGATCAGGCTGTTCACACCAGTGCAGAATGACTGTGCGTACTTTGAGTATGCAAATAATAGGACGCACATTAAACACAATTGAAAGCCCTTGAAAATGTAAATTTCCGGCATGTTTCGTCTTCATATGATATCCACCCTTTTTTGTTAGCTGTAAGTATTACCCCAACTCATCCTTTTAGTCACACCGTCAGTAGTTTGGTGCTTGTTTACCCCAGGAGCACTGTCTGTGTAAAACCCCTTCTAATTGCCTTTCCACTAAAACCTCTTAGTTGGACAATTAAAATCAGAATTTATACAGAATTAAATTTGCTCTGGCTCTGCTCCCTCTATGTGCTGTTAATTACATCTGCTCTTCTGCCAGGCCTGTTAATGTGGCTTCTCTTGACTGACACTGCTCATACATAATAACACATCCAAAAGCTGAATTGACTGATTTAAATACTGTATGAGTTAATGCAAGAACCACAATCATATTGACTGAAAAATGTGTCCAGTAATCCACAGGGGAGACACTTATGATACATGTCAGCATGAAGTTTAAGTTTAAATATGCAATTGATGCATTATCTAATTAAAAATGTACCAATGTGCATCATTGTCAGAACAGAAATCTGGGATATATTGGATAAAGCCAGGTTCAAAATCCTTGCTTAACTTCGTAGACGTTCTATATCCCAAGGTTTTTACAGACTTTTCTCATATCTCTACTTAAATCAGAAAATACTGTCCCCTCGGTAAAAAAAAATCTTCAGAATTTACGTAGAAATAAAGCTGAAGTGGAGATTTCTGGCTCAGAATACGAGAAAACCTTTAAATATATAAACACCTAACGTTTTATTTTGACATTTTCTTTCCATTTGTCTCAAAGGAGACAAATAGCTAGCTAGTTTCTAAGAAACTGAAACCAGTGATTTTTAGGAGGGATTTTAGCACAACTACACATGCTAAACTGTATAGCCTGCTTTAAATTATGCCTTAGAGACACTGCAGTTGCTCAGTCTGAAACAAAGTCAGAAATTTCAACCATCCTTTAAAAAACCAAATTCCAATGACCTCACTGTCGTCTTTTTTCTCTCTGTTGAAGTACTCCGGTTTCCAGCAGTCTGCAGACAAGTGCAACGCATGTGGACATCTGATCATGGACATGGTTAGTGTCTGCTCTTCTCTCCAGCTGTGTGTACTTTTGTGTGTTTGTGTCTGTGGGTCCGAGCCCGGTGATCTCAGCAGAAACTCAGAGTTACTTCACCCTAAATGAGCTTTTTGTGGGCACATCTGGTTAAAGACTCAGGAGGAAGCTTTGGCTGTGCATGTGCGTCTCACACACACACATACAGTCTCATGGGTAAAAATCTAACTGACACACACACGCACAATTGATATGAGTAATTACTTACATATTATCCTGAATACTCTGGGTGGGCTTATTCTTGGCTTTATCTTATTTTTAGCTGCTGTTAGGACCCAATATCCCCTCAGGGATCATGAAAAATTCATCTAATCTAAAGGCAAAGATTTTTTAAGAACAATGGCTATTTTAATTTAATTGGATACAAATATTGAGGAAATGTAAAATAGCAGTAGCGGGATTTAATGGAGTATTGATGTCCCATTATTCTTTGCTCATTTCTGTCTTTATAGATCCTGCAGGCCCTCGGAAAGTCATACCACCCTGGCTGTTTCCGCTGTGTCATCTGTAATGAGAGCCTTGATGGAGTGCCCTTCACTGTGGACACTGAAAATAAGATCTACTGTCTCAAAGACTACCACAGGTGAGCATCATTTCAAGGGGACATGAGTGCAGGACCTGGATTTATCTGTGTTAAGTTATTTTAGCGTGACAATGGAAAAAAAAAATGTCTAGGTGTCATATTGCAATTTAAGTGACAGCACAGCTGCTTAACTTTCCCTTGTTATTGCAGGATGTAGTAGAGAAGGGTCGGCCGAGTCTCTCTGAGCCACGTGTAGTGGACACATGAGAAGTGTAGTCAGGGATGAAAGGAGAGGGGGGGGGAGGGAGAAAAGATCGCCGTTCAGTTAGAGGTGTGAAGATTGCCGTGCTCCTCTGGTCCAAACTCAACAGTGACAAGCTCTGTGAGGACAATATTCAGTTTAACATCTGAGTGAAAAAATCATGGTTTTCGTGTGTGGAAGTACAACAGAAGCACCTGTTGTGCCTCAACAGCTATAGGCTTTCTTCTCCCTGCTGGGACAACATGTACAGCACAGCCAGGCACATGGCCGATCACTGTCTGGCAGCTCCCACATGTTCTCTCCGCTGATTAAATCAGACAAACCTTATTGTGTATACAGTATGTGTTTGACTTTTACCCACAGTCATGCCCATCCACACTGAGAGGCCCTTTGTTATTCCCTCAGACATCCAGGTGCCAGCCATGTGTGTGGAAATAATGAATTCATTTTGCTTTTTGTTTTTCCATCTCCTGTCTGGATTTGGGGGATCACGTGCGTGAGGAGAAAGCCAGCACATCTGTAAACCTGGCATCTTCGTAGACGAATCAGAATCTTGAATCTGGTCAGAGTCAGGAGGGAGAGGGGGGGGCTCAGCGGATTTAAAGGTTGGGGGAAGGCCATCAAATATGACCTGGGACATTAATAGTCTCTAGATAGAGGGAATTTGAATTTAGGTCATAAACAGAACGGAGATCTGTTCATCCAGTCGCTTGTTTGAATGCAGTTCAAAAACTTAAATCATTGTGTATCTCACTCTTTCAGGGTCCTGGCGCCTAAATGTGCAGCATGTAAACAGCCCATCCTGCCCTCAGAGGTAAGCCAACACTCTGGGTCATGATTAGATATTATCATATATTCTCTCATTTTATCATGTTTTTGACACATATGTGAACTCAAGTTCTCATATTAAAGGTATTGGGGTTCATATGTGTCAATCAATCAGTTAAAAATGTCCCAAATCTTTCACAGATCGAGATGTTTATCCTTCAAAAGGATTTATATTTGTTTTAAATGTATAAGTTCGAGGAAAACCATAAAACCATTTCACCCATTGGGATTTAGTTTTGACCAGTGGATTTTGAATACCTAAGTGGACATAGGTAGTTGTCTGCTAATTATTATTAGAGACTGATACTCGTTTTCTGGGGCCAATGTTAATACGATATTAGTTAGTAAAAAAGTCCTGATATGATATATCTCCCTATATACGAACATTTTTTGCAATGATGTGGTTATAAAAACACTTGCGACAAAGATCTAATGGAGGCAGGATATTTTACAGTTTGATAAACTTCCAAAAATTACCTCAGTGCACTGGAAATGTAATAAATTTTAACTACCCAATCTTATTCTGTATTTTATTTTCTCTTAAAAAAAAACAAAAAACCATGTTATTGGTGCATATTGGCCAACAGAGGCTGATTCAGAAAAATCTATGATAGGCCAATATTGGCTGACTGATATATCCATCAGGTTCTAATTAGTGCACCACGAATTTTATCCACATTGCTGACCCTTATGTTGTGTGTTTTGTTTGATTACGCTCCAGACAGTGCAGCGTCTTGTGTCATGTTCTAGCAGCATGTGTTAGTTAAAAGTTTTTTTCATGTATTTTTGTGACATGACGTGCCTGTATTAGTAAACTAATAGTGGAGAGATGTCAGGAGATTAGGGGAGAGAGAGAGACAGGGAATGAAGGGCTGTAGCCTGACTTAAACCATGCGCATCCTTTTGCCTCATCCACAAATGCCTTGCTTCTCAGTTTACAAGTGACTGTGATAACTTAAATATTGAGTGACACACTCGTATGAACTTAAGATACACCCAGTGGTTGCTGTTGACTGAGGATTATGTTGTTTGTTAGGGTGATCAGTGCCATGTTTCTTAATTTCCCTGCAATAAATGAACCTAGATGCACATAACAATATGATCATTAATTCATGGATGTTTTAACCTGACTCTGGAGGACGACCGGCCCTCTTGTGAACCAAGTTGTTCATCTTTACCTGTGGACCTTCAAGCACCAGGAGCTCAGCAGACTATAAATCATTATCTGTTCATGTTGACTCACTCATGACCCAAACTCTAAACTTAGCTGTGCAAGTAGCAGATAGTTCAATGTAGCCATATTTCCCACTAGACCACAGGTCGAAACACTGTGAGGCCTAATATCTCTGAGCTTTGATTTGATGTGGTGTCACGGAAGAGCAGATTGGACTGTAGGGAGAAGTTCAGTTCACACTCAGACAGGACATGCTGACAAAGGCAAAGAAATGTCCAAAATTAGAGTTGACTTTGGTGGAATGTCCCCTGCCCTCCCCTTTGAGTAAGCGGTGAGGCCGGTATTTAGAGGAGAGGTAGTGTGTGTTGGTGTGTGTGTGTGTGTGTGTGTGTTGGGGTAGGGGGCTCAGTCTGCCTTCTGCATTTATGTAATTTATGTAACGATTGTTCAGGGGAGTTCCCTCTCAGGCTATTACTGTAAACAGAGAGATGACTGAAAAAGAAACAGCTTCTGTCTCTATGGAAGTGAATAATCATTGGGACAAAGAGCACAAACAATCTGAGATAGAAGATCTTTGTACAGATTTTTTTAATGATTTACTACCATCTTCAGCCCCTTGTGGCTATATCTTGTGTCTATAATTATGTATGCCAATTTGACTTCTCTGTAAGACCTAGCGTGTTACAAGGTTTTTGAGTATGAGTTCTTTTTTTTAGTAGTAAAACAGTGAATAGTAAATTCTGAAAATATAATAGAACTTCACTGATACTGTAGCTTATGAAAGATGAATGACAAACCCTTAAGCCCCAAGGTTGTAATGCAGAGGAGTAGTTTAAAAGTACAGAGAACTCAGCTCTTGGCTGACATCACGGTGCGCACACTCTTTTATCGATCTTTTGAAGCTTTTGTCAGGCTTAACAGAATAAGACAGTGGAGAGTCTTCTGGCGAGATTGGCTTCAGTTGCATTTGTCTGTGTGAATTTCTTTCCAGGGCTCTGATGAAACCATTCGCGTTGTATCCATGGACAAAGACTATCATGTGGAATGCTATCACTGCGAGGTGGGTTGAAACAGGTCACATTTCAGATGGTTACACAACTGAAAATAAAGCTTTGCATTTGAAAATATGCATGTTTTAGTGGCTCTGAGCCAGGGACGCTCTGAATGGCTCATTAAGAGAAATCATTATGAGTAGATCCCTGATCTTAATTACAGTCTTGGCTGTAATTATGTACTGCTTAGGAAAGCAGGTATGCAACACCTCATCATCCCTATCTCATCATTTTACTCAAGTGCCTCTTCTTATTTCTTTTTTTTCGTCCAAAGGCTGATTGACAGGTGCTGTTCCTTACTTCATGTAAATACAAATCAGTGGGCTGTGAGTAGCAGCTCCCGGTCAAGATAGTGCTCAACTGTTGAGTGGCTGTGTCTTTCTGGAGGTTTTCTCAAGTAGCTCAAAGTGCAGCACCTTGTCTTTGTAAACAGATTTGAAACTGGAAGCCATGAAGCAGATATGGCATCCTTTATCAACCAGAGCACATTATTTTTTCTTTTAATTTGAGATTTGCTGAAAAGGAGAAGTTTAAATCATTTTGCAAATGTTTAAATGAACCTGTTCTAACTGCTGTATTTTTACACTTCCAAGGTAGTTATTGCTGTCCAGTCTTTCTGTGGTTGGAAAAGAGGCTAATACAGGGCAGAGATCAGACCAATTATCCTCTATCCCTCTGTTCAAGCTCATGTAACCTTTCAGTGGAGGTGTCTCATCTTTGTCCCTCCTTTTTGTTGTCCAGGAATGTAAGATGGAGCTGAACGACGAGGAGGGTCACCGCTGCTACCCTCTGAACGGCCACCTTCTCTGCCACTCCTGCCACCTGAAGAATATCGAGCCAGGCAGCTCCTCTCCCGTCGCTGCCACCGCCTCCTATTAACACTACCATAGGTGGAGGGAGACACCTGGTGGATAAACGGAAGAACTGCCTCGGAGTGACTGACAGCAGGAGTGCATTATGTACAATTCTTGTTGTAGAGGATTGATTAATGCGAAGTGTCAAATCATGTTTGATGTGTATTTTCACATGAATGTTAATGAAGTTTCCAATAAGCCTTAGGACGTTTTCACCCAATAATGAAGTATTACAATACACCAAAGCCCTACTTTGAATGCAGTGAAGCATTACGTTATTCTGGCTGCATACTGAATGACTGAAGTGTTGTCATATGACTTATTTTAAATGTAAAACATAAGTTACATTGGCTGTGAAAGTATCTGGTAGTCAACTTCACATTCACACTTATGCTGTGAAATTACAGTAAATGTGTCCATGAATCTTCTAACTAAAGGCTCTCGTGAGATTAGAGGTTTTTTACAGAATGTCCTGGATGCCTGTTGTGCCTCCACATCAGTTTCTACATGCAATAATGACATTTACAAAGGACAAATATCCCCCAAAAAAGCAACAAATTTGTGTTCAACATGATTTTAAAAAGGCAAAGCATATCAGCAATTCCTTCCTTTTCCATTTTTGAACCAGTTACCACTGTTCATTTTCTTCTCAAAGTGGTAACATTATTGTTCATTTTCCATATGCAATAAATTATATCAAATATTTTTTTAACACAACCATTCCATAGATAAGTAAAACAGCGCCATTATCCTCAAGGTTGCTATGCCTTTGTGTGCTTCGGGCTTACTATCTCACATTTCTATGGCTTTTCTCATTTGTTGAGTCTGAGAAAGAAGGTTTCAGAGAGCCAAGTTGTACTTTTCTGTACAAGATGAGCAGCCATTATTAGTCACATGCAGTCTGCTCTAAGCAGAGATAGATTTGTGAGTTCTCTATGCATCTATGAAGAGGTTAGTGTTAGGCCATTAGATCTATGTATTGTGTTACATTTGCAACCATTGTATATTTAAAAAAGATATATATATATATATAGTAGACCTATACCCATATACTTTTGTTAAATTTTGACTTTTGTGCAAACCCCCTGAAATACTAGTTTAATTTGCAGTGGGAAGTACAGTTTTGATTGCCTACTCTGCCATCCATGTTATTCCTGTCTTGAGTTTACTAACTTAACACTAATGTTGCTTGTCATTTGAGGTCTTTATTTCATAGCCATCTGTAGTTATGACGAAGAACAAACATATGTGTTGTATGATTGTTGTAAAGAAAATATTTAATAAATGCATTTCAATAGACCAAACTTTGTATTTTAATTCGGGATTTTTTACATTAGAAAAAGATATTGCTTAGAATATAGATATACAGCACTTACAATTAGCATGACCTTGATGACTGAGAACCTTCATCAACACACACCATTAACGTGAGCCACAGTTTGTTCATTAAAATGTACTGTGTTTTTGTTTTTGTATTAACAACCACAAAGGAGTGGCCTGCTTTCAAAAGTCTTGTCAAAATCAAAGTCAAATCAATGTTAATTTAAAGTTCCAGTAGCCTGAATACTGTCTCCAGGCATTTGGATTGGTCAATTCTTGGTAGATCTTGGTAGAGATACCAGTGCTGATTGGTCATAGCATACAAATCCTGGTAGATTTGTGGTAATAGAGGGAAACGCGATTGGCTGATTCGCCAATTGCGCAATTAAAGTAAAACTGACTTAAAGTTGTACAGAATCCCATTAAATTGCAGATTTTAGCAGCAGCCCATGTATTCCACTGTACATATTATAAGATAGAAACAAATTAGTGGTAGTTTCCATGGCTTCGGTGACTTTTTCTCTCGACGTGCCCTACAATGAATCAACCGAACATAGGTGAACCGAATATTCTGAAAAAGAAAAGATCGAGCCAGCCAGGAGTCGAACCTAGAATCTTCTGATCCGTAGTCAGACGCGTTATCCATTGCGCCACTGGCCCGGATGTGGGCTAAATTGAGTAGAGTGCTTATCAAGGAGGAGTACTTGTACCGGCGATGGTTCAACTCCAACTTTGGGCCCTTTGTTGCAAGTCACAGTTACATGTGCCACGTGTAAAACACGCGAGCAGGAAGGAATCTGTGATCAAGTATTACATCCCGATAGTAACAAGTATTAAAATCATCCACTGCTTCTTTGCTGACGGGAACCGACAGTCCTGCTGCGTTCACACCCAAATGGGAACTGGGACCAAGTCCTGTTGTTTCCAGTCACATTCCAATGTAAACATCGTCAATGGGAAGAAAAGGGATGGGCTTTCTGAATGTGACTGAAGCTGTGTAGCTAGACAAGAGGAAGCCACCTCCACCACAGGGGGGTGACTGACGACAAACTACAGTTCATTTAAAAAATGTACAAATGTATGTAAAAGGACATTTTGTCACAGCAAAACAAAGGGGACCCAAATGCAAGACACCCAGGCAGACAAGAACTTAACGAAAAGCGAGCTTTAGTTACATGAATTTGCATAAATTACAGACAGCAAAACTCAGGAAATCCAAGAACAACAGCAAAAACAAAACAAAACAAAAAGTACAAACAGACTATATGCACAGTGTTAGGTCGGGACAATTGCACACAGGTGACATCAGGGAGATGCAGATAATCACAAAGGCGGGAACACAGACAAAGGGAGGAACTGGAAAGTGAAACAAGACCCATGAGGTGAGAAAAATAAAACAGGAAATAACAAAACCCCAAACTCAGACTATGATACATTTTTATTTTCAGTACAACTAACTGTGCATCATCATAATGTTATAAAATATATGAAACCATGACCAAAATCCTCATGCATGTGTTGGGGTTATAGTATGGTTTATTGATATATTCACATTTGATGTCATAACTGCACCCTGAAATGATTATTTGTATGTATGTTCTCCCAAGTAAACAGCCGTGGAGATCCCAAAGTGAAAAACAAATGCAGGTCCTTAAACAGTAATGTGGTCACAGCAATTAACTGCTTTTCCTAGATGCTTCAAATATGATTTTATTTCTCCCAGGTCATCGAGCACAGAGCCATTGACAAAGAGTTTGCAGGTGGAGATCACCTTTCCTATGACAAGTGTAAATGAAGTCAATATCATCACTTTTTTTTTATTTTTTTTAATAAAGTTTGAATTTCATACCGACTGCCTGTTTGTTCAATTTGTTCAATGAAATCAGAAGAAAGTGTGAAAATGTTGCAGTCTCACAGCAGGTCTTTACTTGATTCTGTCTACTCTGATACTGGTGGTGATGGAATGTGATCATCTAAGTACATTTACCCAAGTAACTGCGCTTATGTATACATTTTAGGTATTTAATTGAGTATTTTTATTTCATGCAACCTTTCTGACGATTCAAACACTTTATGTTGTAAGGGATAAATGTTACGCTCAGGCAAAAGCAGTAGGACAGAAAATGACGACTTTTACTTATACTCATCAAGAGCAGTCAAAGAAGGTTTGGAGTTTGTCCTCCCTTACTGTAATATTCCCTTCCCCATTTAGAAAACACAAACTCATATTATGGGATTAAAACCAAAAGTTAATACAAAATGGACTGGGCTACAGAACATGGGGTTATGTCTTGTGTTGAACTTAAATCTAAACCCTCGTCCCAGTACCGAGCTGCATGGTGTGTGCTCTGACCTGCTGTTACACTGCCCGATGATGTTTCTGCTTATAATGAACCAACCAGCCACACAATGACAAACCATTAACTCACTCACTCACTCATAAAGGAACAGTTCACCCCAGAATGTTGGATTTTTTTGGTTAGCTCTGTCGTTTGTTTAGCTGTATGCTAAATTTATCCAACTTTATTCTGTAAATATTTTATGATATTTATAATACACCACTCTTTGTGCCCATGTTTGTACTATCTTAAATGTCTACAAATGCATAAACTTAGAAAAGAAAAGTCAGAGTCAGGGGTGGACTGTTGGAGAGGAAAGGGAGCCCGTTCAGTGCAGTTTAAATCAGCAGAGAATCTCAGTGCATTCATGCTGAAACCGTTCCAAGATTAAAAGATAAAAACAAAAGTTTAACCACTATACCTCTGTAATAGAAACACACAGGGAGCAATTAGTTAGTCAACCATGTAGAGCCAGGTAGAGGCCAACTATTTTTTATTTGCATTTAGGATTATCAAGTTTTCTCCACTGGAAGAAATGATGGTGTTTGTTAAACTTTGGGACACCAGAGGGCGCAACTGACTAATAATTCTATAACCAGGTTTCTCACTGACCATCCCTGAGGTATTAAGTAAAACAAATAATAAAAGCAACTGATTTGAGAAGAATAAACTGTCAGACACTAAGCTATCGGTTTGCAGAGAAGGTGATGTGACAAAGTCCTCATCAGGAAATTTGAATGCAGCAGAAACAAGCTGTATAGAGTCCAGCATGCCTCTCCTAAATGGACTGGGTAAACTGGGAACTGACCTGGATAATGCAATAAACTCACTGGTCTCACCTGATGCCCCAGCTGTTTTCTATTTTCAGCTAATGGATACCTGCTGTGACATCACTGACTGGAGTAGATGGTCTTGCTACATATTTTAATGTTTCGTCTTACACAGAGCAGTGACATCTGCCCTGTTATTTGGTCTGTGTCAAGTCTAGATTCATGCAGGGAGAAAGTGTGTTCAAGTCAACCGGTGACTCATTGTGGTCATGGCCCCATTATATCTGCAGGTTTTGTCTGCAGAACAGATTTGATTATCAGGTCAGACACACACCACATATCATGCAGTCACACATATAAATACAGTATGTAGGTTATCAACTATTAAATATGAGAACATTCACAAATCCATTACTCTGCAGAAACACACCCACAGAGATACACTTAGCAGTGTAGCCAATGATCAGCCAGATGACTTCATCTGTCCTGGGTGGATGCGTTTGTTTTATGTTCACTTCATATACACTTTGACATGTTGTGATAGTTAACGTTTAACCCCTTAATTTGTTAAGATGTATGCTTCCTGTACATAATATTTAATTGATTGATTGATTTAAATCTTATTGATTGATTAATTTGATTAACCTCATCAGTTTAAAACAGATATTTGTCTCCTTGTTTATCCAGTTAATTTAATCAGTTACAACCGCATACATCACCTTGCTCTGGACATATCTCAACTCCAGAGGACATATAGAATATTTTGTATACCTATGATCTTTGCTGGATAGTCCACGGAGCTGCAAAACACAAATTAAAGTCAGTTAAAACAGTTTCAGCAGGAGGCAGGGAGGTTTGTGATATGGGTAGTGTTATAAAAAGTACCCAAAAGTCATGCTTTAGTAAAAGTTAAGATATCGTGTTAAAACATGACTTGAAAGTTGCCCATCTGAATCATACTTAAGTAAAAGTCTTGAAGTGTCTCATATTAAGTGTACTTAAACATCAGAAGTGATTTTCTTGCAATAAATGTACTTAAGTATCAAAAGTAGAGGTAAAAGGTAAATTATACATTTACATGTATTCATGCAGGCCCATTATAGGATCCACTAATCAGCATTTTTTCCCCGATTACTGATGACAGTGTTTTTCAAATCAGATTTACGCTCAAATCTACAGTCTACATTATCTACAAAGTAACTAGTGACTAAAGTAATCAAAACATTGTAGTGGAGTAAAATCTTTGACTTTTGCCTCCAAAATGTTGTGGCGTGGAAGTATAGAAGAAAATAGAAATACTCAAGTAAAGAACAAGTACACCTCAAAACTAAATAGTTTCTTAAATACAATCCATCACTGGATATGGGAAGATATTATAGTATACATTTAAAAAAGTACCTGTTTAGAAATCACAGTAAAGGGGACTGAGAATTGAATGTAAATGTATGAGTTATGTTTGGGTCAAGAAACGCAAAACATGACCGAAAAGGACCTTAGTGTCTAGTTGCACAATATAATTCAATAATATGATGCTGCACACGTGTTTTTGTTTTTTGTGAGCTGTATATATCGTATGGCTACAATGACAAGTTTACAGTGATCATTACATGTCCATCTTGTTTGATTTATACTACTGAGTACACAATGAAGTCTCGCTAATATAACAGAGAACACACTATAATGCTGACTCACACACGATCCTCCAGAGAATCAGAGATTAAATGTTCAAAATTCAGATTCAGGTTTCTGTACACTCAGCCAGAATGATCCTGTTCATGCTATCAGCAGTTTTGCCCCTCAAAATCAGACCAAACCCTGAAATCAGTGGGTCAAGGATGGAAGGATGGACCAGGTCATAGAGCTTATAGAGTTTTTGGTCTGTTTTTAAAAACACCTTTAATGGAGAAAGGTCCAGAATCTCTGTTGCATAATGATGCATCCAACCCATCCCACCCCTACAATTCATTCCTGCACCAGGCGGTGAATGAATCGCGCGCACCCTCATGCAACTGTAACCCCGCCCCCTCGGTTAACTCCCCCAGTGACGACAGCAGAGTCCTCCCAATGCGGGGGCTTTGTGGATGGGCACTGGCTGCACCGTGGAGAAAAACGTGCATCCATCCCGTGTGGCGTGTCAGTGACAAACAAACCCGGGCCAGCGAGCGGAGGAGCGGCAGGCTGCTCTTCATACAGACGTTACATCAGCAGCAGGAGCGGACAAATAGAGGGATTCATGAAGGGAGTGCTGGATGCATGCGTGCATTGATGAGCGTGTGCAGTCATTTGGAGGTTTTTCGAGGAATTCAAAGTGGATCGAGGCTGATGGAGCTGCTGAGGCTGGGCTGGGACCTCTGACTGGCTGCATTGTTGCATGATGAGGATGGATTAATTCTCCACTTTCACTCAAAGGAATAATTGTCTTGTTTTCGCTCTCCATGGTGCTCGAAGGGTAAGAAAATAAACCAGGTGTGAGGGCATTGTTTACTCCCAGGGATCATCACCGCGTGGATACTTGCACGCCTTTGTTTTTCCACATCACACCCTTCCTCTTTCTGTGTGTTGCTGCACAGCATTTAAAAAAATAAAAATATTATTATTATTATTATTATTATTATTATTATTATTATTATTATTATTAAAATGCAAGACTTGTGTGATGTCTTTGTGTTTGGCAACAAAACACACCCCGGGTCTGTGCCTTCCTGTGTCAGCAGAGAGATGGACGGGATCGGGAACACCATGCAGAAGAAGGCTGCAGAGCTGGAGCGGCTGGCCGAGGTGCTCGTCACCGGAGAACAGCTGAGGTAGGTCGGGCAGGGTCTCTCTGACACTGGGTGTGCTGAGGGTCACACATTGAGGGAGATCGAGGCATTGATGATCTGCAAACTGACCCACAAACCCTCCATCATGAACACACTTCGTAAACAACCAGAAATCATCTTTGCTTGGTTAGTTTTCATGCTCAGTCTTGCATGCTGCTGTGCCCCAGATCAGAAGGATACGCCAGGACAGGGCCCATCAAATGAGAGAAGTGGGTGGTGCGAGCATGACAGCAGGTTAATGATCATGCATGTAGCTCTCCCACACTGCAAACTGGCAGAGCAGGCAGGTTCGGCTCCACTGCAGCAGCATGCAACGCCAAACAAAGGCGTCCACACATGCACAGCCCTCCCTGCTGCAAGCTGCTGCAGGATCCTGTTTTGAGGAGTGGACACATGAGTACTTTCTGTCGCTCCAGTAGTGCAGCGAGTGCTCTTTGAGCCGCATGGGGAATTATCAACCTGCTAACCCTGTATCATTATCACGCCCCGCCCATCAGGCAATTGTACCAGTAACCTTGGCAGTGTTGTTGACATGCTGCACCCTTTGACCTACTGTACAGAAAGAAAGGCCCCGTAACCCCGGTGGCTCACACTCCCAGCAATGAATAGAGGCTCAGTAGGTAAAGCATGGCATCAATGCCTGGAATTTCAGCCCCCCGCTGAACTACGAGGAAAAAATGCAGCTGAATTGTGTTTTCCAGCTGGGCGGTACAAACTGAGTTAGAGCTTTGTGAAGAAGTACACATTCATCACTTCAAGGGGTTTAGTTTGTGTCTCGACTTACTCTTCTGTGTTCCCTTGCTTAGCACTGGTGTGTGTTTTCCTGTTTCTCATTGTATATAGTGTGTGTGTGTGTGTGTGTGTGTGTGTGTCAGTGTCCTTGGCATAGCTCTGTACTGAGGCTGCCAGCTGGCAGCGTGGCTGGTGTCATTGAACAGCGGGTTGGTCCGGGTGGCTGTCCCAGAGTCCTCTGTCTCTGAGACGCTGCTGTTCCAGGGGAAAAGGACTTGAGGTTGTGACATATAAGGCTCACTCTCTCTCTCTAAATTATTGTCTGCCTCTTTTGTCTTTCTGTGGGTGGTTCCCGCACTTTGCCCCCAGACTAAAATATCTCAACAACTTCTGGATGGATTGTTGTGAAATTGTGTCCAGACATTCAAGGTCCCCAGAGGATGGCTTGTTTGGACTTTGGTGATCCTCTGGCTTTTCATCTTAAGTAAAATTTGAGTGAAACATGTCAATAAATGTCAGATGGATTGCCATGAAACTTACAGAACAGTACAGAAACTCGTGTCCTGTTCAGGGTGAGCAAGAACATCGTCAATTATACAACCCCTGATTCCCAAAATGTTGAGACAACGCTGCGCCTTTTTTTGGACCCCCTCAGAAATGAGATGGTTGATCTGAAATGTTAGTCACCATGTTAGCATTTAGCTCAAAGCACTGCTGTGCTCCTATACAGTCTACATATCCATTAGCATGGCTGAAGTCTTGTTATGTTGTCCAGTACAAACACACTGTTGACAGTTAAATGACAGATGCTCTCCCTCAGTGTTTAACCGTGACTCAACATTTTGTGAGCAGCTGTATTCATGAAAATAAAATCAAACCTGATAAGAAACACTGCCGGTATAAAAGAAAGGAGTGTACCTGATCAACACCTTTGTTTGATCGGTCTATCACGAGTCAAGCTCGTGGACCAAGAGGTACATACTTCCTGGTACTGATAACAGGACACTGGCTGTTTTTAAATATCCTATCACTCATTTGTGTCCTATCATGTTGACTGCTCGTATGTTGGAGCAGATGTGCCTCACGCAGAAGGATGGATACCATGGCACACAGACAGACAGACACACGCAGCTGCTGTAGTAAGTCCTGTGACCAGTTCATAGTTGTGAATAGGCCGTTTGTTGCGCCATGGCAGACTGTGATAGAGAGTCAGGCTTGGTGAATGTTTCAACTTGGGACTCTGCATCATCATAGTCAAACTGGGAACCAGAGACTCATTCAGAAACAGTCCGGCTTGCCATCGTTAGATCCTGTTTAGAACAATAATGTGGATCAGATATATTTTTCCGCAAAAAAAGGTATAATTTCCACTTTAAAGTCCTCAAAAAGTCATCGACTTCTTATACCTTATTAAAAATTCCAGAGTCTGTGAATATGCAAATTTCTGTTTTAGATGTCTCCTACTTCTTCAAGTCCATTCTCAGTGTATCGTCACTGGCGGCTTCATGTTTCTACATCACACTTGTATAAGTTTCAAATTAAAAGAGGATTGGCTTCCAAACTATCGGTGATGTCACAAATCATGCTCGTAGACCCGCCTCTTAAAAATCAGATTTTCACTGAGCAAGGAGAAACTTTCCACTTTCAGTAGATGAATGTGAAAACAGCCTTCTGGTGTCAACCTCTGCACATACACCAATCTACACAGTGAAGCTCAAACATTCAACTGTAGGAACAAGAAGGAAAATCACATTCTTGACTGGAGGGGGGCTTGAAGAAAAGCTATCACAGAGAGTCAGAACACCTCCCATAACAAGTAGTCTGACACCTGAGCCTCCTATTAAGACCCAGCAGGATGGATGATTTTGCTTCCAGCTCGATGATTTATGGGTAGATTAGACTGAAGCCGAGCCGAGGAGGAGGAGAGGATGATGCTCGCCTATTTGGAAATGGGGTCTGTAACTTGTTTGCCCATCTCGAGTCTTGGCAGAACAGTATGTTGGTACTGACTGAGGCAGGCTTGGACCGGAGCTGTCATTGCTAATCCGGAGTGATGCTAGCCAGCTGCATACAGACTCAGCGTGGAGTGGAGTGAGCTAGCTGCAGGAAGCCTGGCTCAGACTGTGGTGGGCTGTTTCACAACAGTCAGGTTCACAAAGAGGTCACCTTGATGATGTGAAACGAGCATCTAGGCCAGCCATAGAAGCACGTGAGGGTTGTCATGTCATCGTGTAGAATAGTCCCGTTATAAATCCCTGCAGGCGGTCTTTGAATAGCTTCACCTCGAGCCTAGAGGACTGACGTGTTCTGTCCAGTATACAGTAGATTTGACCTTGTATGAGTGTCCTGTCTGTTCTTATGTAAATCATGTTTTCTCCCACTAGAAGTTTTTTTTTTAATCTTTATGGACAAATTTATGACAGCTGGCATGACTAAAATAGGGAATGACCCTTCAGAAAGTGTTTTGCAAGTGATTGAAAAAATGTAGGTTGTTAAAAAAAAATGGATGTAGAGACGAATGCACACCGAAAAACAACCATTGATTATAATGACAGGGATGTATGTAACAATTTGTAACAATTTACATTTTTTTATTGGCCATATGTGAACCGATTGTAATGTCACGTGAAAATGGGACCTGGACTGGTGATTTCTTTGTGAAGGATGCTGGTCGGATTTTCCGCAACAGTTCGAAGGATGTGACTTTATGCACGTTCCCAAGTGTCTCTTCTCAGTCCCTCTCTCTCCGGTCCAATAACAGAGCAACACTGGGTCACGTTCGTTTAGATCTGGAGTCCGCTGACATCAACTAAAGACCTGCTTCCAGCACAACACAGAAATTAAACAGAGCACTTTATAAAAAATTTATATTTCAAAGTAAAATAGGATAAAATAATTTGTGATGATCAACAGTAAAATGTTTATAAAACAGAACTGAGTAGATAATTACCTCTGGCCCCCTTGCTCTGGTGACCAGAATCAGGCAGGCAGATAACAATACCAGCTGTTATAAAGTGGAGGGGAAATGATTTGGGTTACATTTCCTACTTCCTACTTCCCACGTTCCAGCCCCCTTGCTTGAACCAAGTTTTCGTGGCTGAATCTTGCACAGCTGTGACACTATCGCGTTGACAACAATGAGTCCACAGACATAAAAACACCTTGCAAAATACTCTAAATTGCTTCTGTGTAAGTTCCCCATACAAAAGGTGTCAGCAAGAACACACTTTGCCATGACAGGTAACCAGTGTAAAGACTTTAAAAAAGGTAAATGTGTGGTCTCCTTTTGGTGTTTGTCAGCACACAGATTCATTTTGAATTAATTACTGTTTATTGTTTTCTTTGGTAGACCGGAAAGGAGTGTAACCGTAGTCTAGCCGGCTAGTTAAGAAAGTGTGCATTAGTGTCTCTGTGTTGCTCAGTTACTCATTTCTTTTGGTGAGAAACTAAAAGTTCAGCATCGATGTCATTTTTAAGGAGTCATGTTCTTACTCCTCTGTGGCTTGTTTGCATCCCACCAGGCTGCGGCTCCATGAGGGGAAGGTGATCAAGGATCGGCGGCACCACCTGCGAACTTACCCAAACTGCTTTGTGGCCAAGGAGCTCATCGATTGGCTGATCGAACACAAAGAGGCCTCAGAACGAGACACGGCCATCAAGATCATGCAGAAACTTTTAGACCAGAGCATCATTCATCACGGTGAGACACAGCTGTGTGTGTATGTGTTTTCCATTTTATATAACAGCAAGGGTCTCTCTCTCTCTCTCTCTCTCTCTCCGTTGCTCTCTCTCTCTTTCTTTCTTTCTCTCTCTTGCTTGACATTTTCTGGGAACGAGCGATGCCTCTTAATAGATGAGTCCTCAAGTCTCCCAGCCAATTTGGCTCGGATATAGCATCCCACTACCTGTTTCACAGCAGACAAGGAAAACAGAGACAGAAAGAGTTTATACGGAGCCAATTCAGTGTTAACTCATCCCAGCTGTAGATTTTCTGATTCTTACAGCTGTGCAGATTTTGCAAACAAAAGTGTCTCATTAGCTGACAGTTGGATAAAATTGAAGTATGCATTTTTCTGTCAAGTAAATCAGCAGTGTGTCAGAGTCACCTGAGTCATGCACAGCTGACAGGTTCGTGTGTATTTTAAGTCCCTGCATGTTGCTAATGATACTAAAATATCAAGATACGGTCTAAGAAAAACACAGTGGTTGTCTGCATTAAACGCTCTGGTTCTCACCAATCTGTTAATAACAACCTTACTTTGCTCTTGCTTTTCATCATCATCATTGGTAATAAATTGCTGCCCTCTAACCTCTTTGTGTGTTTTCAGTGTGTGACGAGCACCGGGAGTTCAAAGACTTGAAGCTGTTTTACCGTTTCCGGAAGGACGATGGCACGTTCCCATTGGACAGTGAAGCCAAAGTCTTCATGAGGGGGCAGAGGATCTATGAGAAGTACGAGCACACACAAACACACCATGTAACACAATCGCAACCACTAAGTCAGGTTCTTCCAAGTGAAACTATGAGACTGATCGAAGGAAACTAAAGTTCACACAGTTGCGTAAGAAATTTTCCAGGCATTTTATTTCTTTGCATTTTTGATTGATTTTCTCCCCCATCCTTTCAGAGTTTAGCTTTAAAGGAACTGTTCAGGTTTTTTGATGAGAGTGATATCACTCCCATAGTTGAGCGATAAATAGGAAGTTACAGCCAGTAGTTGGTTAGCTTAGCTCAGCATGAGGATGAAGACATGGGAAACAGCTGGCCTGGCTCTCTCCAAAGTTACCAAAGTATGCTTCCAGCACCTCCAAAGCTAATTTATTAACATGTTAGTGCTTCCCTTTTTTTTTTGTTCCAAATGAAAACTTAATGGTAAAAGCTACAATAATATTCATGCTTGTCATTTAGTTGCCAGTCCTTTTGCTAAGCTAGGCTAACCAGCTGAGGGCTACAGTTACATGTTAACTGTACAGACATGAGAGTGGCATCAATCAACTCCTCTGGCACTTTACAAGAAAGCAAATGAGCCAATTTTCTAAAAAGTAATAGTTAGTAGTAGTAGCAAGAATAAACATTTTTATTGCTGTTATTATGGATTCCACTGGTTTTCTTGAAAGATCTGCCCTACTCCGCCTCTGGTTGGTTGACTTTGTTGGTTGCGTTCACAACACTTCAAACTGTTAACTCATCGTGAGCTGTAGTTCCCTGGTAAACACACCGACCTCTTCGGCTGCTGCCCGGCCGCCCTGCCACTGGTCTGCCAACTAGCCGGGAGACATCGCAGATGCGACAGCCAAATAGGTTGGTGTATTCACCAGGGCTACTGCAGCGCACATTACATTGTTTCAGCTCCCTCGATGTCTTTGTTTTACAAACCAAACACAAAAAAAACAGAAACAACTCATTGACACCAGACAACCACTCAACATACAGTTAGAAAACAGCACACTGGCCAGCTAACTATTGTCTAATTTGTGATGTGATTAAGTAAATTTGTCGTTTTCTCCCTCTGGTTGTCCAGCGGGAAGAAGGCACCTATCAGCTGATTTCTGCTGCTTTTCTTGGCTTCTAAAGTAAAAAAAAACTTGGATGTATTTCGCATGTAGTACCAGGTCCATGAAGTTGTCAAGGCTTTTGTCATACGAAAATGATAGACTCAAGCCAATCAGGGTCAGAGTAGGGCAGGTCTTGGAAGGAAGCCAATGGGATCCATAATAACGCTATCATGGTGAGAACATACTTTCTGGTTCTTACCTACACTCATGACAAACTAATTCTTTGACCAACACACAGCTGCAAGATGTTTATCATAGCTGATAGCAAAAGAATGCAGACAAACCTAGTAAGCACAGACAGAGGAGTAAGTCAATACACTTATTAAGAAATAAATTCATTAAGTTGCATGATTTGGTCCACTTGATTTCAATTCTGAGGGAAATACTGATTGCTTTTAAGATAAAAGGTTTTCCTCCTCAAAGATGCTACTGTTGAAGCTTGTTGATGAGATTAACAGGGAACAGTTTGGTGCTGTTTAAACTTTTTGAAGTTCATGGCCACTTGGCAAACAATAGCACATGCCATGCATGTATTTCCTGCCTTCCTCTTTGTGAGAGTCACCGGTCTCTCTGCCGCATGCTGACTGAGTGCATTTGAAATTTGTTTCGCTTGTTAATTTGATTCCATTTGATTAGAGAGTATTGAGCTTAACTGGTTTTAATCATGATAAAAGCATGGAGGCATAGGAAAATCAGAAGATATTAGAAACATCTTAACAAAAGATGACTCATAGCGT
Source organism: Pagrus pagrus (assembly GCF_965226575.1). NCBI lineage: Eukaryota > Metazoa > Chordata > Actinopteri > Spariformes > Sparidae > Pagrus > Pagrus pagrus. Next base: position 18,913,108 of record NC_140191.1, read on the forward strand.
GTGTCCAGGGACAGGCCGGATTTAGAGTAGGTCAGAGGACTCCACTAATGGGGCTGTTTTTGTTTGTCATCAGCTTTGTACCCATGATGCTGTTGTTCCAGTAGCGATGAGACCGATCATTTATACATTAGCCCTAGTGTTCCTCTGTGTGGGCCAATTTCTCTCTTAACTCTACAGTTTTGGATTTCCGCACGCACTCTGTGTTTGTACTGGTTTGGTTGTAAACACAGGGATACACACTTGATGTCTTTTGTCACACAGCTTGACTCCCTTTTTCCCGTCTCACGCATCCTGCCACCTCTTTGTCACATGAGTAAACTATATTTCTGCGCCCCTCTTAACACATACACCGTGACACTCTTATAAACCGAGACCTATTTTTCACCGTCTGTTTGTGAACCACCACGCACACACTCATAAAAACACACAAACACACAGCAGTTGCATAAGAGGAAGAAATAGTCCAAGGGGAGACATCTGTCGTCTCAGCACTCAAAGCTATGTGTTTATGTAATCACCATGGTGCAGCCCAGGACACACACACGCACACACACACACACACACACACACACACACACACACACACACACACACACACACACACACACACACACACACACACACACACACACACACACACCTCAAGCTTGCTCTGGTGGTTGCTTGCTTGCAAAGTAGAGTTGCTTCACGATTACACTTACAGCGCAAGTAACAGTCCGACAACATAAAGAACCGTCCGTCTGTCTGAGTGCAAAGTGCAAATATATCCATCCTGGAAGAATCATTGTTCCTGCTGCTTGTTTTCATAATTGCACACAACAGTTACTTCAGTTCTTTGGTGAGAGGTTTGCAAAGATTCAATTAAATTTCACTACTTCTAGAATGAATGAGATGTCTGTCTGGGTTTCAGGATACCCTGGTAGAGCTGGGCAGTGTGGACTTTTTAGGTTATATCGGGATTCACAAAATCTAGCTTGGTATTTTGAAAATTCCTCAGAAGCAGTTCATAAATACTATGACTAAATCAAATCTCTTGGTACTTTCAGGAAATGTGAACGGATTAAGATATGTTTAATAAATAATCATCATTAATGTTGGATATGAAGACTATGAATATATAAAGTGGATAGAGGCAAGTATTACAACAGTCTGGTGATCAGTTCAGAAAATTAAGAATGAAGCCTTTGAAACCAGGAACAGACAAAATATCAACATATAACAAAAATGAAATCTTAGACAATAGTCTCATATCATGATTACGATATAATATCAATACATTGCCCAGCCCTAAACCCCAGGACCAATAACCACAAACATTCATCTTTGAAAAACTAAACAAGACGTACTCATATAGAACACAATGACCACATACTGATTTGCACCTCTAGTTTTTGTTTGCTCCAACATTGGGAGTTTTGCTTATTGCATACATGATTGACTGATTTTTTTATGTATCCCTAGACCTTTATTGCCTAAATGTATTTTGGTGTAAACCTTAAAGCTCTTTCAGGATGACTATGTAGGCCCTCGGTCAGTCCACAACTTTGGCCCAGACTGAAACATCTCAAGATGGATTGTCATGAACTTTGGTACAGACAGTCGTGCTTCTCATGATAATGGACATGTTGTGCCTCAACTACCCTTATTTGTGATTTTGATTCATGATGCTTGGAAGTTTCAGTTCTTCAATTTCATGATAAGTCATTGCTGGTGGACAAAAGTGGATTTAAAAGTGTGTTAAAAGTTAGTTCAAGCTATTTTTTTGACGTGACACACTGCAGCAGCAGCAGCTGGTGGTGAAAGACAACATGGTCACGGTGAGGCTCCATCACTTCTATGTGTCCTTGTCCTTGCTGGAACGTCAATACTGGATTGTGCCTTCAGCAAAAACACATACAGTGCATACAGTGAGTCCAATATGTATTTGATCCCTTGCTGATTTTGCCGGTTTGCCCACTAATAAAGACATGATCAGTCTATAAATTTATGATAATATGTATTCAAACATGGAGAGACAAAATATCAAAAAGAAATTCCAGAAAATAACTTTAAAGAATATATTTTAATTAATTTGTATATCATTGAGGGAAATAAGTATTTGATCCCTCTGGCCAAACACACTCAATACTTAGTGGCAAAGCCTTTGTTTGCAAGCACAGCAGTGAGACGTTTTTTGTAGTTAACCACAAGTTTAGCACACACACCAGGTGGAATTTTGGCCCACTCTTCTTTGCAGATCCTCTCTAAATCATGAAGGTTGGTGGGCTGTCGCCTGGCCACTCTGACCTTCAGCTCCCTCCATAGATTTTCGATCGGATTGAGGTCCGGTGACTGGCTGGGCCATTCCATGACCTTGATGTGATGTTTCTTGAGCCAATCCTTTGTTGCCTTTGCTGTGTGCTTCGGGTCATTATCATGTTGGAAGACCCAACCACGGCCAATTTTCAGCTTCCTGGCAGAGGGGAGGAGGTTGTCCTTCAGGATTGTACGGTACATGGCTCCATCCATCTTCCCAGTGATGCGGTGAAGTAGCCCTGTACCCTTGGCGGAGAAACACCCCCAAAACATTATGCTTCCACCTCCATGCTTGACGGTGGGCACAGTGTTCTTGGGGTCATAAGCAGCATTTTTTTTCCTCCACACATGACGGGTAGAATTGAGGCCAAAAAGCTCAATTTTGGTCTCGTCCGACCACATAACTTTCTCCCAATAACTTGGTTCATCTTTCAGGTGATCATTGGCGTACTTAAGGCGCGCGTCCACATGTGCCTTCTTGAGAAGGGGTACCTTTCGGGCACTGCGGGATGTTAACCCATTGCTGCGCAAAGTGTTGCCTATTGTTTCCTTGCAAACTGTGGTCCCAGCTGCCTTCAGGTCATTTGCCAACTCCTGCCGAGTGGTTGCAGGATGATTTTTGACCGTTCTCAGAATCATTGCTACCCCACGAGGTGGAATCTTCTTAGGAGCACCGGACCGAGGTCTGTTGATGATCATGTTATGCTTTTTAAATTTTCTTACAATTGCACCAATGGTTGTTACCTTCAAATCCAACACCTTGCTAATCTTTTTGTACCCCATTCCAGCTTTGTGGAGATCAACAATCCTGACTCTGAGGTCCTGAGACAGCTCTTTGGTCTTCCCCATGGTGAACAGTTTGGAATCTGTCTGATTGTCTGATTCTGTGAACAGGTGTTTTTCACACGGGTGATTAGTGAGAACAGGTGGCTTCAGTTCAGGTAACAAGTCGATTGGGAGTGTCTACCTGGTCTGTAAAAGCCAGAACTCCTAATGAATACTAAGGGATCAAATACTTATTTCCCTCAATGAAATACAAATCAATTAATATATATTCCTTAGGTTCATTTTCTGGATTTTTTTTTTGATATTCTGTCTCTCCATGTTTGAATACATATTATCATAAATTTATAGACTGATCATGTCTTTATTAGTGGGCAAACCGGCAAAATCAGCAAGGGATCAAATACATATTGGACTCACTGTACATTATAAACTCTATGACGAATTACATCAGGTACTCTTTCACCCCACAGCCAGTTTCACTTCTAGTTTTTCCAACAGCCCTCCTCCTCGCACTCCGATGCCGTCAGCTGTCAAATCACCATACACAAACTCAGACAAACAAACCGCAGGGAGGCATTTCAAACACTTGTTATGACAGCATTTCCCAGTCGACAGGGTTAGTCAGAGAGAACAATGTTTTGTATTGTAAAGTATTGTCGACTGTTTACATGCTCAATGCTTACACCTACAATAGATGGTCCAATAGATCTGCAGTCTTCTGTGTTGGCCTCACCAGGGCAGCTGTGGGTTGTGTGCATGAATGGCAGCTCGGTAGTAAGGAAGGTTCAAGCTTTGCTCTTTCCCTTCCGTCAGCATTGTGGTCAAAAGTTCACTTTTCTAGTCCTCTTCTGCTTCTCTCTTGTCTTGTGCACACGTCTTTATTTAATGTTTGCGCACCAACACTTTCTGCATCAGCGTGTGCTTTTGCATGCAAGAGAGCGGCTCCTTTTGTCTTTCAAGACGGGGGAACACCTCAGGTTGAAACTTACAAAGAGTCTTTCATTGCTGAGGCAGCGCTCTCCTTAAAGGGCCACACTGACGGTTGTGCATTATTTAGCTCATTAACTACAAATTGCATACACTTAACATTATTGGCCAACATTTCTCTGAGTTCCTGGCGTCCATCGCGGACATCTGTTTAGCCTTTCTCTGTCTCTTAATTACTGGTTTATCGTGTGTTACACAGACATAAACTAAAGAAAGACGTCTATGTCACTGCAAGGTTACAACTGATAATGGCTGGATAATTACATTAGCTCCTCTCTACGCTTACGAGTGCATGCCAACGTTTCCATGTGACTAATTGATGACTAGAGGAATGTGTTTGGTTATTTCAGTAGGAAATCCAATATACAGGGTTATTAACAAAGGAAGTTTTACTATGAAGGCATTTGAACAATTTATGTTTTAAATAGGCTAGATTATTTGAAGGTCATGCTAATCTGTACTGAAAGTCCTGATAAGTATATTAAGAAGTGTTATCATTCATTTGAAGAGCCATGAGGTCACTGTGACCAAGATTTGACATGAAAATGATAACTAGTAGTGTTTGCAGGACATGTATTCTGCACTGATTGTGTAGCAGAAATACATAAAGAGTCATTAAGCTGTGAGGTGGTCACGATGCAGCTGAATGGGGTCATGGATAGGGCCTGTTTTCTAAATCAGGGTTCTGAACTAGGTATAGTATTTTTTAATTAAATTTTTTCCTTTCCCCCTGAGAATTCAATAGCTACTGAGACCAAACCAACGGTAGTATCTCTGCTTTTATTATGAAAAATCTACCTTGCTAAAAGAAAGTGGAAGTATAAGCACGACCTTTCCTCTGTAAATGTTTTGCATCATTTACTTGGTTCCTAATGATAGTCGAGTCTCTTAATAAAGTAACTTGGTGGATGGCCGTTGCAACTTGGTTTCCTCCACCTCTTCTTTGGAAGCAGCTATATTTAGAAATTACTTAGGTGGTGTGTTAAATATTTAAAGGTAAGGTAAAAAAACCTACATATATATATTTATAAGAGAAAAGCCTGGTGGTCCAACAACTACACTGAGAGCATATCCAGATCATGGCAGCTCCTTTAAGTTATCACGATTCATTTACATACTGTATATACAGTCTCACACAATGCATAATATGCTGTATTACTCATATAATAGCCAAACTATTATTCTTCCTACAGTACTTTGAGTCAATCCCTTTGAGCCAGTATAAATGATCTGTTGACTTAACATGTTTACATGGATTAGATGACTACCAGAGTCTCAGGGAACATTATGTCCAGTTCTTTCAACAGTTGTATTATGATGTTGGCTGCTAATGTGGGTCACAGCACTTGTCCCACTGAAGCTCCAAGTGCATCAACGTTTGACATCTGAACTAGTCGTGTTTTCTCGAGTTTGTTGACTTTACATAAGCAAAGCCCTGGGTGTGAACCTGAGAACATTTTCTTTTACATATTTAAACTGCAGTTGTTTTTCCTGTTTTTGGTTTACCAGTGGTGAAACTCGAGGAATACAGTTCACTGACAATTTAAGTTTAGGTTTAGTGACAATACTGTAATTCTTGTCTTGAGATGTAGGCCTCCAGCTCTGGCTCGGCTCTTCTAATTGAATCAACCACACTGAGAGGAAGTACGAGTAGCAGATTTAGGTTTAATTTGTTTGACTGTCACATATTAAGATCCTCTTTCAGCCTCATTACAAGCACAAGCTGCTCCTGGTTAGAAACAGTATACATACTGTTAGCTCGTTCAAGCCAGACTAGCCTTGCCTTCTCCACACACGGCCATAATCAGTCAATACTACACATAGTGTAGATCATCTTTATACACAAGGCAGGTTATCTTTTTTTCTTCAAGGAATAGTTGACAGTTTGCTTTCGAGAGTTCGATGAGAAGATCAGTACCACTCTCATGACTGCATGGTAAATATCACCAATTATATTTGTCTCATTTCTAGTGAAAAATATCTCATCACACATCAGCTACAATAACAACCTAGAAAGCAGCATTTCAATTAGATAAAAAGGCAATTTTTACTTGTTCCATTGGCAGATTTATTTACTTATTACAAGCAAGAAACAGTTAAAGTGGCATTTTTTTCCAGCGAGAGCCAGCAGCCAGTTAGCTTAGCTTAGCTTGAAGACTGAAAGCAGGGGGAAATGGCTCGTCAGGCCCTGTTGAGTGATAACAGAATTAGACCCACTAGCCCTCTAAGGCTCACGAATGAACATATTATATCTGGTTTACTTAATCGGTACGAAAACCAAAGTGTAAAAGCAAAAACTTGTCATTTAATGAGGGGTCACATCCTGCACTACATCTCGGCTGGAACTAGTTGTGGAGGTGCTCATTTTGTCACCTTCAGGTCATTTGTTTCCCCTCTGCAATAGGTTTTTATGCTAAGCTAGGCTAACCATCTCTTGGCTGTAGCTTCATAGTTAGCGTACAGACATTAGAGTGGTATCATCTTCTATCAGAAAGAAGAAATTACTAACTATTCCTTAAACTTGTCATCCATCGACCTTTGCATAGGAGGGTCATATTTATATCTCCTGACTGACTGACTCATCTGAAATGAAAAAAGTCGTATCCCTATTTAACATAACATAGATTTAAAGATACTCTGCACTGGTTCTTCTAGTTTGGTCTGGTCTAATTAGGTCAGTGGTTTGTAGTGAAAGTTTCCTTGCAGGGAGCCAAAATGCTTCATCTATCACCGTGTCTGCTGATGTAAATATGGTCTACATCTCAACACTTTCCATAGTTTCAGTTCGTGAAATGTTCGAAGCATTCCTACAAATCTCCAAGCTGTTATTATATCCACCACTGATATCTTCTGTATTACACTGTTTGGTGTGTAGAGTTGACAGTTCAGTGAATGGTTTATAGCCACTCAGACAGAATGTGGGGATATCATCCGTGCCAGCTCGGGATGCACATTTTAAGTAATTTCTTTAATGGATAGTTGGCTGCCTTAACTATTGATTAATCATTCATAAGATATGAAATGTGTTGAACATTATTCCTTTAGAAAACTGTTTTAACCACTGACATGATCTATGTTTGATGTAAAACCAGAGTCGGCTACATTAGGAGTTAAAAGAACAGAGAGTATACATGAAGGCTACTCGAGTGATGAACCAAATAACACAAAATGAGTAGATTAATCACTAACATCCCTGGTGCCAGCAAACACAGCGAAATAGAAGAGGAAAGTTAAATGTCTCTGTCTCTTTGGTGGTACATTTCGTCGCTGGCACATGTTTTGACATGTACATGTGCACCACAGAAAGGTTATTGTTTCTTATGAGCTCTACCCGACTGTTCAGTTTTGTTTGAATGTTCAGGCGACAGTGATTGAGTGACGGGCGTGAATGTGTTTTTAAGAGTCAGCACTGCTGTTCTGTGCGTGTGTACTCGTCTGTTTCAGTGTGTATGTGTCAGCTGGTGTCATCCAGAGGAGATCACACCACCTGCTTCATGTAATCCTTTGATTGATCCACTGCTGCGAAACTGATTTTTATTTGAGCTGAGTCAACAAAGTCAAACTTCCATTGGCTGTCAGTGAAGCAGATCTGGAAGGCTTTTCTTGATGTAATTACCTTGTCATCCAGCTACTCTGCTCTGTAGTTTTGGCTTGTGAGGTTCAAGGAATAGCATTTAATTTTAAGATTCATTCCTAATGCCTCTGCTTACGTGGCTGAAGTGCTAATCCGGTGACAGTTAGTACGTTTTGACAGATTACAGAGTGGATAAATGGGCAGAGCTGCTGGTTTGGAAAACTTTTTTTTGCTGGAAATTCACACTGAAGAAAGCTGAATTTTCACAGTAACCTCAGTTTTACTGAACACTCAACACATCTCTTGCATAATTAAACAGCACTATAGAGTCACACTATGGCTATCGGCTATAAATGTTCTGAGAACTCACATCGTTTTTGCATTAGATAGGTGTGTAACTTTGCTATAGTATCCACCAGCTGTTACTATGGAGATATCAGGTAGAGCTTCAAGCTGCTATCTTGATGCGGTGAAGACTGCTGCACTGCAGATGCTAAACTGATTCAAAATCGAAAAACGCATATGAAAAGCAATTTGTTGCTGAGTTTACTCACAGTTTCCATACAGCTAAATCTCCTACTGGTAACTCCAATTGTACGCTTAGTGAATGGATTAGCGTTGAATGCAAGAGTTGGGTCACATAATGTTGAAATGTAAGCAGATGCTGAATAGAAATGACATGGCAATTTTTGTCATTTGGAACATAATCTATTAGATTCTCGTTTCGCAGCATTAACCACAGTCCCATCGACAAGAACACAGAGGGGAAAAACCTCATCATCAACTGGAGTTTGTCCTTTCTCGCTGCAGGTTGATGAACACAGAAAACAACCTACTACAAACCAGGGAGGAGGAGGGCGGGACATTCGAGCGGACGCTGGTGGCCTCCGAGTTCGTCGACTGGCTGCTGCAGGAGGGGGAGATGCCGACCAGGGAGGAGACGGAGCGGCTGGGACGGAGGCTCCTCGAACATGGCATCATCCAGCACGGTGAGGAAGTGCTGAAAACATTCAAACTGTAACAAGCAACACCTGCATCATTCACTTCATACATACAAAATTGTGCTCGCAACCTCAAGCGTTTCAAAATTGTACTACTCTGCTAGTTATGTCACCGAAACCCTCTTCAGCTGCGGGGCACACAGCCTGACTGAAGGTCAGTTTGTAACCCTGTCTTAATGCTACGTGATCCTGTCAGAGAGCTTGGCAACTTGGCTCAGGTTAGGGCTGCATGACATGGTAAAAAAAAAATCATATTGCAATTATTTTGACAGATATTACAAGTGTGATATGGTTCAGGATTAGTGGGAATGATGATTGCTGCACCACAATTTTAATTTGAACTGAAAATACTATTAAAATCATGATGATGTGACGTATGACCCCAGATATTACGTCTTCCATCAGACTCCTTCACCTCCTTAACCTGGTGACCTTGCCGTGTATCACGACGTGTTAACTTTGCTTTGCTCTTTTGGGTCATGCAATCTGATAACTGTTGTAGACGTACAGATTACAGTACCTTCGCACTTCACACTCCCCTTCAACACAGAGGACGCCCAGCTGATGACTTTAATAGGTTAACACGGTCTCAAATGGGAAACTCAACTCCGAAAAACTCATCGCAGCTCATTTTGGGCTGACCCACATTATGTCTCACACTGGGCGGGGTTGTATTTCACCAATCTTGAATCTCTATGTCTCCCATGTTTGACCCGACCTGTCTTGGGCTGCGTTCGAGCGTGAATAGAGTTACAGAACGTTACTGAGTTATAAACATGGGGAAAATGTGACCTGAATGTCACAGCTATCAGGAGGTCAGTGAGTTCTCCTGGCTGTAGAGCACAGCACCTGGGCTATCATGTTATCTCTAGCTATGTGAGATATATTTATATACATATATATGTATATAAATATTTACTTGGGTTCTTTTCTTCAGTAAAGAACAAATACCACTATATGACATTACTCCTTTATTCCTGCATTTAAATGTTACTTATATAAAGATACAGAAGTATTATTTTGGGATATTTTAATGTTGGATTATCACAAATACATTTTAATGTTCTACTGTAGCTGGTGGAGCAAATTGTACCTACTTTATGTACAGTTTGGTACTGTAATCTATTATAACAGTATATTTAATCATATGTTACAAGCTGATCATGTTTCGGGTATTACGTTGCATAAATACACGTTTGTAGACACATGGGCAGCTATTTGGGGTTTACAGTCCCACTTTGACGTGTGGACAGGACAGCCAAGGATCAGGATTAATGGAGAATATGATGAGGTATGATGCAGCAGCCAGTAAAATATGGATGTGAGAAGCACATGTGACATTTACCCTTTTACCACTTTTTTAAATGGCCAATTTTGTCCCCATCAGTAATTAATAGCAACATCTTAAAACTGTTCTGAAAAATAACTCGCAACAAGAAATGTTAATTAACAAATAATAACAGCTGACTGGCGTGCACAGGTGCTTTCTACAGTAGAGCTGACATTAGCACTGTGTGATTGGTGTTGAAGTTCCGCATTTGACATGTATGGATGACTGTTTTTTGGTCGGTCAACGTGTTTTCGTATCGTCAGTTGTAGTCTGTAATATCCTAATTGCCTTAAATCACACATGTTGAAGACCCTTTCAAAAAGTGTCCTATGGCCCCACCACTTTTCAACACAAAGTGACGCCCTTGATATCAAGCATGTAGTAATTCCAGCTGTAGATAAATGTAGTGGAATAAAAAGGAGGTACGATAGGTCAGCCAGAAATGTTGTAAAGTAGAAATATAAAGTAGGATAAACTAGAAATACTCAAGGAAAGCATCGCACTTGTACTTTTTTAAGTAATTATGTTCTACAACTAAGTTTGAGTTCCAATATGAAAATAAAAAGATCTATTCATTTATGACTTGTATTATAAAAAGTTAATCCTGTAAATAAAACAATACATTAATTCGCAAATCTGTCTAGTTTAAACAGAAAGAGCAACGAGAAGACAGGTAGTAAGGCACCACATCTTTAGAGGACTAGTACAGACTTGACACTGTATGTCATCGCTCTGGTAGGAACTGGAAACTGAAGTGTGTTTTTCTTAATTACTTCAGAGGAGCATTAATGCTTCTGCTGTGTGTGCAGTGTAATCAAACATGTCCCTCCCAGGTGTGAATGTGTGTTTGCAGCTCCTCGTTAAATGAAATTAAAGGCAATTAAAGACATAATTAGCACCAGGGGCACTCAAATGCCACACAGTTGTTGCTTTCTTGTCACTAAAAGCGTTTCGAAGGTGTTTTCCAAACGCTGATCGACGCAAGGTTACAGTTTGGGTGTGTTTGTGTATTTGTCTGTACGGTGTGCCGGCAACAGTTTACACTTGAGATTCAGTTTAACAACAGACGTACATCCTGAATGAGTCTCTGTTGGGTCAGCTCATGACATGAAATTTGATTTGACGCTGATGTCTGTTGCTCACACCCATGTCTGATCAATTAGGATGTGTGTTACTGCAGAGGAGTCACATGGCCTACACGCTGGACGTTTTGTGTTTATTTGTACACACTATTGTGCAGATTTCACCGCATGATGGGCATTTTTTTCTATTTTGTTTAGCGATGCACACACTGAGGCATTGAACATGTACTTAAACACAGCTGGGGTCGGCATGTGGAAATACTTTGGTGTGGATTACACAGTGTATATGACCCTGAGGAACAATACATCATAAAAATACCCCCACCACTTCACTTAGTTAATGTAATGCAGAGCCGTGTCAGCTTCCTGCTGGACTCGCAGAGACTTCATAATGTCGTCCTCCCTGTGGAAATAACTGCACTAGTGTTACATGGATGATATGTGGACAGAGCGTTTTAAACGAATATAGTTTAATGTGTTTGCAGGCCTTCAGTTCCCCTTAGAAACATTAGAAACAAGGCAGAGAAGGAGAGAGTGAGAGAATATGCATTCCTGCTCTCTGGGCAGAGGTCATGCTCACACACTCAGACATGTAATGTATAGAAGGACGGTCTGGATGGATCCACATTGAGTCTGGTCATCATTGTTTACTGTGGGACAATATAGTCACTGTTACATCTGACCTGCTGAGAATAGGGATCCTAAACAAAGAGGCAGCTTTAAAACAGACCCAAAAGTAAGTGTTGCAGATAATGCACACAAATGAATTAAGAATACAAATCACATACTGTAAGTGGTTGTAAAGTTGCTGTATCACGACATGAAGCTTATTAATCTTGTATCTTGTGAGACTGTGTCTGTCAGAAATCTTGCTGAATCAGTTTAACCTGAAGAACAGAGTTTCAGGTTGACAGCAGTTCAGTTTATTCATGTGCAGCAGAGAGTAAAACACTCCTCTGAAGGCTGTTCTGTAGTGTGTTTTCTTCTTTTGTCACATGTAATATAAGGATTTGTTTGGTTGACAATGGCCTTTCAACCACAAAAAGACATGTAAACTAACCACAAGACCAGGGTGTGTTTCTTGTTGTACTGATATAAACTAGGAGTAAATAACAACACAGTAGAAATACTTTTTTACTGCATATCGGTTAAAGGATCAGTTCACCCAGAAATTAAAACCCAGTCATGATCTGCTCACCCTGATACGGATGGAAAGTCGGTTGAAGGTTCGCGGTTTCGAAGTCATTAAAACATTTCTGGAGCTTCACAGCTAAACTGCGTCGCAGATGAGGACACAATAAAAGTAAGAGCCCAAATTGTTTTGAAAAGATGTTATTCGCACGCTTTGTCGCACGGTCAAGCTCATGCCCCCACATCAGACAGGGTGCACACTAACACTTTTAGCTTAGAAGCTACAGCGAATATTTCTGCTTAAAAAGGGTGCAAAAAAATATTTTTCAAATCAGTTTGGGATCTCAGGGCTTCAGTTGGATTTTGCTGGTCGACCTCTGTGAAGCAATTTTCTGTGTTTTTTCAGTTGTTTTTTCCCCCAGTCCCCACCTACTTCAGTTGTTTAGGAGAACTGATGATTTGCTGTGAGGCTCCAAAAATGTTTGGTGGACTACAAACATGATCTCATGATTACAACACTTTTTCAAGATATCATGAGAAGAAGGAAATGATGGTGTTTTTAGTCTTCTGGATTTGAGGGAGGTCTATGGTTGGTCTCTGTCAGAAAATGCTTGTGAAGGAGGTTGGATAAGAGGGACCGCTGCTCTTTTTGGAGAAGAGTGTGTTAGTCTAAATTTGATCACTTGTCCTGTATGAATGGGCCTGATGAATCGCTGAGAAATGAAATTACAGCACTGATCCAGCTGATAAAATTAAACCAGTTTGAATAAAAGTAATGCAGTCTTGCTTATTAAACTTACATTATCAGTCGCAGGCAACTGGGCTTCAGTTTCAAAGCAGGTTTCTCTGTGTATGGAGCTGGATGGTGTACAGGCTTGCTGTGCATTTACTGTGATTTATGACATTAATTGTATAGCTTTTATGCATGTAGCCTATCATTTTGAAATTCTTTCCCACGACATGAACAAACAAAGACGTAGAGTAGATACAAATGGAAAAACAACAGAGTTAGCACTGCAAGGATCATAAAGGGAGTTTCACAGCAACCAAAAAAGAGGCAAATAGATCAAAAATAGTCTATAAAGTTAATTTTAAAGAGATTGTTGATGGATTTCGACAGATGAAGCCTATCTAAACTGGAGCAGTGTTTACTGTGTGTCTCATCATGTGTCTGAAAGTAGGAAACAATTCTCGACAAACTGAATAAAAGCAGGACATTAAACGCTGACGGTGAATTTACTGCTGCATGTGATTTCCTCTCACGTTGACAAGCTGGTAAATTTAAATAAAGATGGACTCAGTACAGTCGCTCTTATCGGCTCAGCTGACGCGGTTCAGGTCGACGCTCTCTGAGGTCAGTTTATGTTTGTTCAGCGCGGGTGATCTCAGCTCAGGTTCAGAGTTTCAGGCTCACCTCGGCTTGGTTTTAGTGAGAGACACGAATTTTGAGAGGTTCACAGCAAAGCTGGTCAGTGGAAAAAATGACTACATATTCTCTTAGTTGTTAAAATAACTTTGCATTGGCATTTGATTCTGACTCACAGCCAGTATATGAATAACTCTAACAGAGAAAGATTGTCTCTGAAATATCATAATGAGTCCATTTCCTCATGGTTTACACCTCTCACACCATCTTCTAAGACTTACCCTGAAGAAGAGATGGTATTAGTGTTAAATATATGTGAATATCCAGCATGCTTATGGGGAAGTAAATGTTTTCTCTCCATTTCCAGTCACCAACAAGCATCACTTTGTCGACGGGCCCCTCCTCTACCAGTTCAGGATGAATTTCCGACGGCGACGGCGATTGATCGAACTCCTCCACGAGCGCGGCCGCAGCATCCCAGAGAGCCACGACAGCCCCTTCTGTCTCCGCAAACAGAACTCGGATGGAGGCAACACCAGCTTCCTCTCAGGTAGAAGCTGCTCCACACACACACACAAAGTACCTGTCTGCACAATGATCATGTCCAGTTGTATGCCAGCAATTAATAGCAATCAGTGTGTGATTGACTTCCTGTCCTTCAATTAAAACCTGACAGAACATTTTCAGTGTGTTTCTTTGTCCACACTACAAAGGTTTAATGTATGCCTTCATTATTGGCGTCTGTCGTCTAGGAGAAAAGCACATTGACATATTAACCCCCTTTGCATTATCTTCTGTTGACACACAAGATTACTCCTCCTTGGTGGTGTCTGCCTCATAAAGATAATAGAGTAGAAGTACTGTATTTGTGTTGCCGGGCAGAAGAACATGGTAAAAAAAATGCTGAGTCCTGTCGTTTGATCATGTCATCCGGTTGACATGTCCCAATGTAATATGTAAGGTGCAACACGGACATAACACGGTCAAAATCAAATTTGATAAATGTATTCCACAATAAGTAATTACCTACATGTTACAGACATTTTAATAATCACAAAAAATATGATCCGTTTTCATTACTTGAATCTTAACAAATCCTATTTGATAAAACAAAGAGATGAGCTTGAAGGAAAAGTTTGATGGTTGTGTGAGTTCATGGCCAGATGGCTGGATCCATAAATACATTCACTATCAAATACAGTATCAGATACAAATATAATAATACAATAATCTCCCTAATAAAGGCTCTCCCTGCTTGCAGCCTATTAAACTGGATTGATATGGGCTCTTATGCATACAAAAGCGCTCGATTAAACCGGGATTACTTAATAGAAAACACAAAACAACCCCATAACAAATAACTCACTGAGAGAAATGGAGAAATGACCTTACTTAACTCTACAATACTTCAAAACTGACGAGGCCCTAGCTTGCTACGACTGGCTGGCAGGTTGCAACAAATGAGGGAGATGTACTCTGAGTTTTTTTAAGTAGATAAGTCAGTTATTCAGTGGTGTGTGCAGGTGAATAGGTACACCAAGTACCTAAGTAAAGAAACAACAAGGCATGGTGCAGGATGAAACATCTGGCTGACTGACAGACAAGCGAGCTGAACACTGGCATCTGGGCAGGCAGGCTTGAGTAGCTGGGAACACTGGCCAGGTGTTCCTCAGTTAACTTGGTTGCTCCTCAGCTCCACACAGTGAAAGAGGCATACAGACACACAGTCTGGGGCTGTCACAATACACACTGTCAAAAAATTAACTTTGGATGGTGAATTTTTGTTTTTTTTTGCAGCTGTGGCCCTTACGGGAATAAAATGTGGAGATTTGCAGCTTCAGCTCAGCTTCAGTTGGTTTATATCATATTATTGCTCATTACATTATGGCATTAGCAAAATATAAAATATTAGCTCTCTGTGGCACTTTCAACAAAATACATATGTGAATGTAAAATTATTGGACAATGGCTGCAATTTAGATGCCTCATGGTAATCTAGAATAATTTAGACTAGCTCTAAAGTGATTTTATATGTGACTAATGGAGACATTGATTTTTCTCTTAAAAACGTCGAACATCACCTCGCACAAAGTGCTTGTAATTAGGAAACAGTGATGGAGAGAGAGAGAGAGAGTGGTCCCGGTGGACAAATCAGGAAACAGGAAGTAATAAATAACATATAGATATTCTATTTTTCTTTCGACAGATATTTAAAGTCGAACCTGCTTTTTGCCAACATACAGTATGTGGTAGTTTACACTAATCGTATGAGGCATTTGTTTTCAGACTGAGCCGTGATTCTGAATATTAATGATGTAAACACAGTGAGGGTGAGTACCTCTCATGCTGTTAATTGACCTGCAGCTAATTAACTGTCCAATTAATTCTCGTCCAGCTGTATAGCCTTTCCCTCCTGCTCCTTCACTTTCTCTCATCTGTCTTTAGTCTAACGCCTCTCTCTGTCCCCCTCTGTCTCAGTGAGTCCCACCAAAGAGATAAAGGTGGCAGTCGGAGTCCGGCGGAGCAGCATGAGCAGCAGCTGTGGCAGCAGCGGTTATTACAGCAGCAGTCCGACGCTCAGCAGCAGCCCGCCTGTCCTCTGCAACCCCAAGTCTGGTGAGACAACACACGCATACTGTACACAGAGTCTTGTATGTGAAGGGCAGCTCTTATCAAGAAATGCTAGAGGTGTAAAAAGAAATATTTCATTCTGTATCCTTAGGTTATGTACAATCGGCTGTACCAATCTTATAATGATTGTGAATATATTGGTGTAGAGGTGATGGAGATGTGTTAACAGATTAATGGCTCCAGGGTGACATCTAGTAGGAGTCTAACGATTCATTGCAATGTCATGTTTTCAAATGAGTAATCTGTTACAGTAACAACTTCACAGTATTTCCCTGTTCCTTAGTTCAGAAAATCCCAGATGATAAGTAAGACATGCATCAATATGAGCAGCAACATGTGCAGGGAATCGCAAAGCGGTTTTTTATTTTTGGTAAGACAAAAGTACTCTAATGAGTTACTTTTCTCAGAAGGTAATGTTGTAGCATAACAAGTCACTTTCAAAAGTAACACTACCCAACACTGTTCATAAATAGATTTCACTTTTAAGATGAGTCACATTAACATGTCAGAAAACTATGCTGTTTCTCGTCACCTCTCTTTAAAAGACTCCCTTCTCATCTCAAACTTGACAATTGTCAGACTCCGCTCTACACGGTGCATTCAGGGACAGCTCTGAAATTACAAATGTATCACTTACATTCAAATCTGATGCTTCAAAGAATCTTTTCTCCACAAAATGTGGATTTGGATAATCGTCACACTCCTGACATTAAGATTATACCTTAAATGTGTTCTTTCAGACAGATGTACATTTGCTTCTCTTTATTTTAGTGGACTTAAAAAGAAATGTTGAAAAGACGGGCTTAGTGGACTCGTTTTATCTTCAGAGGAAGATAAATACGTGCTGCTTGTAGAAAGTGATGATCATGCGTAACGTTTGGGGGTGGACTGCTTAAATTTCTGAGTAAAGATTTGAATGAAGAAGTGAAGCCTTTGAGGCGTGCGTGTGCGTGTGTGTGTGTGTGCGTGTGTGTGTGTATTTTGCTTTGTGTGTCTTTACTACTGTGAGGTTTCCCTTGATGTGTCTAATCCAAGCTGAGTCCTTGACAGAGTCTCTTTGTAGCAGCGGAGCCCCTTCAACATGAGCACTCACACACACGATACACAATGAACAGGAAAAGGAAGGCACACATACACACACAAACAAAGTTCCCCTCTGCCTCATATAAAACTTGGTAATGGTGTGGGAAGATAAGGAGTCCAAAAATATGAAACACTCATATTAGATGGTGCAAAAAAGGTTGTAATTTCCTGGCAGTATTAATGAAGCCAGACAGCTTAAATAAAGGATGTTGGTCTCTGATCGGAAGTCGACGCAGCAGATGAGGTTTTAAAAACGAGTTGACCTGTAGATCAGATCAGGATTTCCACACAGAGATTATTGAAATGTCCAGATCAAGAGGATAAAAGGTCTCTCTCACTTCAGCTCCTCTTGCTTATCAGATTAGAATGAAGTCCAGCACAGACCACGAGTGATTAGTCAAGAGCACACACACTGTTCAGTACACACAGGCCAACAGGCGGCTCTCAGGTCTGTGTGGGAGAAGTT
The DNA here is from genome assembly GCF_965226575.1 of Pagrus pagrus. Lineage (NCBI taxonomy): Eukaryota > Metazoa > Chordata > Actinopteri > Spariformes > Sparidae > Pagrus > Pagrus pagrus. The sequence goes on from NC_140191.1 coordinate 18,930,840, forward strand.
ACTGTAGTTCGAGTCTGTTTAGCCCTTAAAGGTTTATTCAGCATACTTTTACCTACATTTTCTTCTTGGTTTAGTATCAAAACACATACAAAAGTGCTGCTTTTTGTTTAAGATTTATAAAGCAGTGCATATGATTGGTTGGTTCTGTTTTTCATCATTCCTCATTTAACTTAGAAAAACACTGTCCTATCCAATGTCACTGCTCTTTTATAGCCCCTAATGTAAAGTTTCATTCATTAATGCATCACACTCATCCCTGTAAACCATAATAATTGGTGATATCTCAATCAGGAAGGTAATCATTTATGATTTAATTAACAGTCACCTCACTTTAAAGGATTAATAATGAACAGGAAGCAGACTGAATGGCAAGAAATAAGCAGTTAATTAGAAGTTAAGATGTTAGATAGGTGTGTGGGCGGCAGAAATGCAGCACACAGTGAAATTGATTGAAAACCTGGAAAACACTAATGAGACTCCATTGTGAAACGTGTGCACAATCTCAACACACATTCATTAATATGACCAGTTCATGTGAAGGGATTGTATGTGCGTGAATGGATTGTTTAATCTTCTGCTCCTGGTTGCTGACAAGTCCGCTACATCCTCCCAGAACTCACGTTTCATCATTTGTACCATAATAGGGTGAATTAAACTGGAGTTAAGATCATTTTTTGGGACACAAAAGTCCATTTAAAGCCAGTTGGAGTCATATTGAAGTGAGTAATGGATAGGGGAAGTTGGAGTAGGGGAAGGGGAGCTGTACTGGTTCAGGAAGCAGCGGGCCTCCAGGCCCTGTTAGCATGTGACTGACGTTAACTCTTTCTACACATACATACACACTATTTAAAGCAACAGTGTTGTGTGTGTTTCAGTGTGCACGTGTGTGCGTTACCCGTGTGTATATAATCGTGCCTGATTATGATGGTAGTAAGTAACATTTTCTGTGTGTATTTCTCAACAGTTCTGAAAAGACAAGTGAGTCCAGAGGAGCTGCAGACACCAGGAGGACCTTTTCTAAAGAAGACATTCACTGTAGGACACACACACACACACACACATACAAAAAAACACTCAAACAAAGACCATTTCAGCATGGATGTCATCACCCATGCTCACAGTCACATATTCCCCCTCACACACACACTTATAGATACATAAGTACCTCAGGCACAAGCACACACATCCACGTACACACACACACACAAGTTTCGCTCACTGCACTTTGTCTCAGATCAGCGTGATCACCACATCGACACACTTGAAAGCTGAATAAGATAAAATAGAGAGAATCTAACCACGAGGTCCGCTCACTAGCTGCAACCACAAATCTCTAACAGATGCAAATTTTGGCTCAGGTTAGATTCTAACGGAGTGCATTCAAAACAGCAACTACTGTTAGAATGTACAAAATAATCAGGTGTGTTGTAAACATTGCGTACATGTCCAAATAATGCTCCTAAAATCTGAATCATTTCAATATTTGTCTTACTCAGAAAATGATACAATCAGAATAAAGCCTGAAACTCAGAATATCCAAACAAAATATTTTTTTTACATGACCTGTATCAATAAAACCTATTCAGAGGAATGGTAAAATATTACTATGCATGTCAGCATAGTCATCGACATGCCATGTTGTTTCAACATGTGTCTCTTTTGTCCCTCAGATTGTAGGTGATGCTGTCGGCTGGGGCTTTGTGGTGCGAGGCAGTAAACCCTGCCACATTCAGGCAGTGGACCCTGGTGGACCTGCAGCCGCTGCTGGCATGAAGGTAAGAGCAACAACAACAAGATAACAACAAGTCGTCAACAGGAAAGTGCACTGCCAGTGGTTGTTTGAACACTGTTTATTATTTTGTCTTTGAATCTGCACTTACATATGTATATTGTTATACTGAAGTGCAGGAGAAGAATGAAAGAGAACAATATGGAGGGAATAGGAAGAGGAGTAGAGTAGAGGGACACTTCCTGTAACTCCAGCCTGCATGAGGAGGATGTGTGAGGACAGGAGCTGAGAGAGTAGTTGTTAAAGCAGGAAGAGTGTTGAGGGAAGGAAAACAGGGTAATGGTGGCTCTGCAGCCACAGCTGGCATGAAGGTATGTAAGCAGAGTGGCAGCAAGGAATCCTGGGAATGCAGAGCACAGCGACTTAAACCGCAACATGGAGAGAGGAGGAAAAAAGTAGCGGGAGCCAGATGGATGGAGAAACACAAGATTTGGAGGAGAAATACGGGAGAGGAAGGAAACATGAAGTTATTAAGCGTGTTATCATTTAGAGACTAAAGTGAGCATTAAAATGCTCTGCCTCTTCCTCACAGTGGCAGCTAAACTAAAATATGCCGACTAAGTAAAGGACAGGATGTTACTCAGAGAGGACACATGAGCTGAAGAGTGAAGAAGAGGGTGAGGAAGGAGGCAGAGGTAGAGGAGCATCAGTATGAACACTGAAAGAGGAAACGGTCAGTGGAAATAATATCACTTCTGCTCTGGTTACTGTCAGCGGTCATATTTTATCACCATGGAAACCCGTGTCATGGTTCACACGTTATAAAGGCGACCTCATAAAGTGTGTGTGTTTATGTCCTTACTCGAGATCTGGTCATTTCCACCTCTGAGTTTTTATTAGTTTTTTATTATGGCTGAAAGGTAGCATCAACTTTTATGAGCCGAGGGCATAAATCAAACCAAAGCCAGAATATTTGGTCAGAAATAAGAGATTTATCTCTCGGTATCGTCCCTGTAGAGTAAATTCCTAGTGTGCAGCAGTGTGCAGCAGTTAATCTGTGAGGAGTTCCTAGAAGCCCTGTTCCACTTCACCTGAGCAGCGTTATCGATGTGCAATTAAGCAGTAACACGATCCAGGAGAGGGAATGCCGTGCTGTGAGGTGTTGGCACTGCGGTCCAGGCAGAAGGCCAAAAGAGAAACTCACTCCCGTTGACCTCAGGGAGGGAGGTAGTAAAACACATTCTGAGGCTCTTCTCTTTTCTCGCTCATCTCCGTCCGTTTGTATTTTTTCCCACCGCACACAGACGTACACATCAGCATCGTCCTGACCGTAATGGATCCGGGCACTTATGTAGCTGCTAGAGCTTCTTCTAATGCACTTCTGTACTGCAGCAGGTGGAGCAGGATGTGTGTTTGTCCCACTTACTGTCCATTTGTGCATCCTGTGCTGTACTGTGTGTTCTCGCACCATGTGTGAGTGTACTGAACAGGAAAGTTCTGTTACATTGTTTGTACCACATGGATATATAATCGTCAGAGTCTCTTAACCTCCATTTTAAAGATTTTAACTCCTAAATTTGAACATTTAAAGATTAGAAAATTTGAAGTTGAGATGAATCAGGGACTGTAGCAGGCTGTAATCTCCAAATACTATTATACTATCTGTGAGATCATTTATATGCAGGATTTTTAATACCTTTTAATAACCGTTTTGAGTATATTAATTATGCTGAAGACTCATTATGACCAGTTCAAACAAGCATTCAATATCTAATTATCTGACTCTCTTAAAGGAAAACTTAGACATGTTGTGAAATACTTCTTATCAGCTTTTTCTCTTTCTTGCTGAAACTCTCCTGGAGTCTTGTGTTCACTGTGAGGTTGCCAGGCAACCAGCAGACCCCAGGAAATCACTCCTCCTGGCTGAGAAACAGTCCAGCACATAAATCTCTGTAAAACCACAACTTGTAGTTTTTTTCATTTAGTTTTCTGTAAGAATTAGATAAAACATATATAATGTGTTAATCAGTGAGCTATAAGCCATTTTGGAATCGAGCCAGATCAGAGCAGCATGGCCTTTGCAACGACGACCTTTTGTCACATGTATTGCATGTTGTTGCTGTCTAACAAAATAATTTAAAAAAAAGTTTCTGCCGGATCATCTTTCCTTTGACGTTCAGTTTGATGTTCGATGATTAATCTGCAGGTTTATTGTAAATCTGGCTCTTGGACGATTGGTTTGATTTTGGGCGTTTTGATCAAATATCTTTCGGTCGAGCAGTTGATTTAATCGTAGTGGTGTAGCATTTATATTGTGTGGCTATTGTTGTTTCGACTGTGACTGTGTTGTGATTTAAAACTGAAATTCGGAGCAGAAATGGTCAATCATAAAGTCTGCATCTTTCCAGCCATCTGTGGTTTCGGACAAAAGCGCCTGCTAAACGTTTCATAAACAAATCACTCAGTAATTCTGCTTTTCTCTGTTGGTCAACATTGTTGTTGACGCAGCCACCTTTTTTCATTTAAACATTATTGGAACTGTCATTTGGCAAAATGCATCTGGATTCTGTGTTTGTACTCAGTGAAAGCGACCATAGTGGTTGTATGTTTTGACTGCACATTAAACTGTGCAGGGATTCATAGATCATTAAAAACCCACAGTGACTGCCCACAGATGCTGATAGGCAGAATTTGTTTCACCACTGGACAGAAGCAGGCTAGCTGCTTTCCTCTGTTTGCAGTCTTTATGCTAAGCTAAGCTAGAAGTCTACTTGCTATAACTTTCTGCATAACAGACAGACATGCGAGTGGTGTCAATCTTTTATGTCTTTCTTAGCAAGAAAGCACATTTTCCAGAAATGTCAGACTTTTTCTTTAAAACACCAAACCAGGCAGGGAACCCAGTGACAGTATGTGGTTTCATTTAACCAGTTATTGTTTCGCCGGCTTTCTGATTCCTCAAGGGACATACATGCAAATGTGGCGTGGTGAGTGTTTTTAGAAAGAGTAGAATATTCTCTACATTGCGTACAGCTGTTTCTGTTATCGCTGCATGTAAGTCGAATATCCCAACATGTCCTCGTAACATGTGTTGTTTATTCTCTCTCTACGTCTTCTCTTTATGCCCGTTTCTGTGTCTTTTTTTTTTCTTTTTCTCTGTGCGAGAGTGATTTTAACCCTCTGAGTGCAAGGAGTCATTCAGTCCAGCTGGGCCCCAGCCAAGACTAACAACCCCACAGCCTGAAAGGAGAGAAGCATCGGTGGGAGAGAAAAGAGGGGGAGGTGTTGGAAGAGAGTAGAAGAGGTTGAAAGGAAATGTGGAAAGAAAGAGAGTAGTGCATGAAGGAGAGTACTTTGCAAGTAGTGGGATATAGGCTGCAGAGGTTTAGATGTGATTACAGTGAGAGTCTGAAATTCCTCCACAGCGCAGGATTAACAGTCTGGGATTTTTTTTTCCTTTCCTCTATCACTCTTAATCTCTCTTTCCCTGTATTCTCTCGTCCTATTTTCATCTCTTTTTTCCTGAAACGGTTAAGAAGGTTAGAAGAGATTTAAAACCATTTTTTCCTGTAAAATTAACCAAAAATAGCAACCTCTATGCATGTATTCACTACATGTAACGACAGTTTATGTAAGGAACAGGCAGGGTTTCAATAGCTGCTCCCTGTAAGATGTTTCCTGAGTCAGGAGCCCTTGAAACACATCTGCAAAAGTTTTTCCTCCATCGTCACTCAGCAGCCTGCGTCTGTACTTTCCTGATTTATAGGCAATATAAATATCCGAATGATTATGTGCTTTTGTTCTCGCTGACATGCATCGGGATTGTTTTATGCATCTTGCAGGGCTTTTGGGAAACTTTTGGCAGGGGAGTGTGTTTGCCTGTGTGTCTGTGACTGTGTGAGCGTGCGCCTGTAATAGCTTGCCAAAAACCAAACTAGACCACAGCAGAAAACTGCTGCACCGTGTCACAAGAGCAGAAGGCAGCTCAGGCAACAAGTCCTTATCTCTGTCAGAGCAGCGGTTAAAACAACGATAAGGGAGGTGGGGTCCATGCGTGACTGGGGAGTGATTTGAGCATGGATGCCATGTTGTACCTACTGTAATTTATTTCAGGCAACACTATCAGTGTGTACTGGTCTGACTCTACTGTTGGAGCTTTGAGGACGATTCCTGTGTTGTCTTACTGAATAATGGTCTGGTTTTTTTTTTTATCATGTTTGCTTTGTTATCTGCACTATGATTGGACATAGTTTACCATCTTTTGAGTGTCAAGCTTTCGATCAAACAGATAAGATGACATGCTAGGCCCCAAACAGCCCCCCCCCCCCCCCCCCCACGGCATTTCCTCTCTTATCGCCCATCATGGTAAATTGTTTTTACTCCGCTCAGCTCCACTTTTAAAAATCTAGCAAAATGTTGGCAAGAGTCGTCTAAAATTAGGTTCAGGCTTATATGTGATCTCTAGTGATATGTTAAGGAAAAACAAATGCTGCTCCCTGATGGAAATCTGTAAAGTGGAGGGAATGTCAGACTGAAGATTGAAATGGAGTTTAATGAGTTGACAGGTCAGTCTGATATCAGGCAAGTAAAATATAATTCTCTGGACGACATGTAAGCAAAAAAACGTCTCCTGCCAGGCAAGATTCAAGATGGAGTCTCAGCCACTGTATTATGGCAAATTTAGTTTTTGTACAGATTAAAACAAAACAAGACAGGACATGTTTAGTAGTGAGCTTTAGAGGTGCTTGAAGGCGTATTTTGTTATAGTGGAGCAGAACCGGGCTAGCTGGTTTTCCTCTGGTTCCAGTCTTGCTAACCTAAATAAATCATCTGCTGGGTCCAAATACACATTTACTGTACAGACATGAAAGTGGTAATAATCTACTCTTGAAGCTCTCAGCAAGACAGCTAACGAACATGTCTCCCAAAATGACAAACTGTCTCTCTGTGTCTTTCCTTCAGGTGTGTCAGTTTGTGGTGTCGGTGAACGGACTAAACGTCCTCTCTCAGGACTACCGGGCCGTCAGCAACCTGATCCTAACCGGACCCAGGACGATTGTCATGGAGGTGATGGAGGAGGCATAAGTTTGAGATGAGCCACGACAGAATCCCTCTTTATGTAGAAGGTCTTGGAGGTTTAGCATTTGACCTCGAAGCTACAGCGACAGAGCAATGTGGACGACTTGAAGCGCTCCTCCAGTCGTCTCTGTTCCCGCGTTGTTTGGATAAGGTGTATGACTGAGAGATGGAGTGTGTTTTTAAAAATGAGGGGAATTCGACTCAAGTAAATGATTCAACCTGTAGACAAACACAGGTCGCACTTGATTTTTTTTGTCTTTGAATTTAGAGGTGCAAAGTGCAAAAGCCACTCCTAGAGATGGTGATCCACCTGTGTCAATGTGCCCACACAGACTCTCAGTCTTACTGAAGAGGCCCCAGACTTTGCGTTTTTATTTGAGTTTCGAACTGTCATGAATCTGTTGCTGAACATGATGAGTGTTTAAAGGACGCCAGACGATGTGAGATTGAGATTAGAAGCGGGAGGCGAGCGAGCAAAAGCTGCAACTGTAACAAACGAGGAGGAATATTTCATGTTGACAGGTTCAGTGACCTCTCCCCCAGTTAGTCTCCCAGAATGGACGGAGGCTCCTGACAGCCCAACACTGCCCTCTGCTGGGAGAGATGGGACGACACACAGCGAGGGAGCGTTTATACTACAGTTACATAAATCAAACGTCTTTGGTTTCAGGGTGTTTAATTGGTTTTCCTTGCTTGGAGAGCCATCGTGTCAGATAGAAAAAGATTCTAGCCTCATCTTGCGAATAAAATTAAAAACTAAATTGATGCCCAGATGTATGTGTAGCTGCTAGAAAGTAGTTAGTTTAAGTATGATTAAAAATGCAGTGATGAACTGTATGTGAGATTTACAGGCACAATGTAAATAGAAGTTATGAAAGACTTAACGCACAAACAAACTGAAGAAGTCCTGCTTTGAAAAATGGTGTTTATCGGCTGAAGCCTCATTGTTGTGAAAACAAACTGCAGCACTGACAACATCTTTGAGACTTTATAAACAACCATTTTTGAAATTATTACTTACCCCTCAGCTCTATTAGTATATTTTTGTTTAGTTTTTTTTAACATGACGTGATATTCAGACCAGAAACTTCCACAGTGACATGAGATGTCATTATTTGTGTCTAAGAACTCAGAGTTCTCAGCTCAGAAATATCATTTTTTTCTAATGAGTGTTGCATTTATTGCCTAAAAACAAACAAACAAAAGTGTGTTCCATATGAGTAACAACACCAAATAATTGTAATTGGAGTCATATTATGCCAACCAGATTTTATTTGGAGACTTGCGCACACAGGATTCAGTTGACCTGAAATACAAAATTGGCATCGATATATTCTTTTAACGTTTGAAAAATATTAAAGGGTATAGGACTGCTATAATGACAGAAGCACTTGGATGACAAAAGCTTTCTTTATTAATAAAATTTAGAATTTGAATATGTACATTTACACACTCACGTATACAGTATATGTATATATAAATGGTGTGACGGACTCAGATCTTGTTGAATATTGTTAAATTCTGTGTTTCAATTCCGAACCATAAACAAAATGTAAAGGTCCAGTGCGTAGGATTTAGGGGGATTTATGCACAGAAATGTTATATATGTTGTGTTTTCATTAGTTTATAATCACCTGAAACTAAGGATCGTTCTGTTTTCGTTACCTTAGAATTAGTCTATTATACCCACAGAGGGAGCAGAGTCCGCCAGGTCGCACTGCCATGTTTCTACAGTAGCTCAGAACAGACAAACTGGACTCTAGAGAAGGCCTTTTGCAGCTTTTTTGTGTTTTTAGCAGCAAGGTGAAGTGAAGGGTGTTCAATCTGCAGCGTCATTGCCAGAAGCCACTAAATCCTACCCGCTGGACCTCTAATTCACCTCCAGTGCGCTGGAGTGGGTGCCAAAAGACACAATTACACAAATTATTTATATCTTCTTTTTTGCTGTTAGCTGCAGTAAAGCCGCTGTAAGCGCTGTCGTCGTTTTAGCTAACTTCCGTTTTGCAGTTGGCAATCCCCTCCCTCCTCTCTCACACTTTGCACGTCTCCTTTCTTTTTTTTCAAGGCAGCTCACTTTGCCTCTTTCTTTTCTTCAAGCGTTTTGCCTGTTTGGTAGTATAAGTCATTACCTTGAGCGCTGGAATTGGCAGCTTCCCTCTTTGCCAGTCCGCCAAAACAGGAGGGTCTTGCTCTCTGAGCAGACAGGACCGCCTCTTTATGGAGTACTCTGTCCTGATTGGATAAAATGGGCAGGGATACCAGAAAATACATTTGCTTTTACTGCATGAGCAGGAGGAGGAGACACATGGGTCACTGACTAAACACTGTATAACAGTGATTACTGTTGGAATATAGAGTTATTTAACACTTAATTAATAAGAAAATAACGCTTACAGCTGCTCTGAAGCAGGCTCAAGGTTCAGATAAATGCTTTTGTACATCAGTTGCCTCCAATTTAACACCAGAGTTAACGGTATGTTTATAGACTTTGCCATCATGTGCTGAGACACTAGCATGAGATTACTTTTAAAACTTTATAATAAAAAATAGAAGAGCATGAATAAGCGATGCTCATATGGTATTACAGTATATGTCTGTAATCCATGTTGACTCATGAGTAAACACTTGTTTGTTTTTAGACTGAAGAACACTGCCTGGTTCATTGGATGTGTATTAGTTTAGCCCAGATGATACAGATGCAGTAACCGAACCTTTTTCTATTCCAGGTGAACATTTATTCAGGAAATCTTTATTGCCAAACAGCGTAATGAACACACACTGTACAGTATGTTACAGTGAACTTCCTCCAAGTGTCTGAAGTGACTTACATCGCATTGTTTTTTCTCCTCAGTGTGCTTTGATGTTGTAAGCAGTGAAATGCATGATTCCTGTCAATCTGTGCCGATGTAGCATTATCCTGTAATCCAAAGCGCTTCTTCAGTCCATCGACGTGTAGGACTGAGTTATCCGACGAATCATTTCAGAAGTAAAGTAGATTTGAGCCTTTAAATAAGTCTTTGTTTCCAGTTTCTGCGGCAGAAATCAATAGAACAAAAAGTTCTCAGTTGTATAAATAAGAAGTTTATGGAGTCGTTATAGATTATTTTAGAGTGATGTTCTCTAGTTGACTCTGATAAACATTATTAACATTTTTCTCAGTTGCTGATCTCAAAACTGTTCACTTTTGTTGTTGGGTGATGCCATAAAATATAGTGTATTAATACTGGTCATGTTAAGTTCTTGTCTGAAGGGTTTGCCGTGTTTGGAGACGAGATATTTGGGAGCGTAGGCGCAGAGATTTCAGTATTCGTTGATACTTCTGATTTTTTTTTTATTGGATTTTTCCACACAACCATTAAGCAGGTAACAGGACAAACATCACTTCTTACCCCAAACTGCAGACATGAGTAAATCAAGGGTGTTCATCGGTCTACTCAAACTCACCTCCTGCCGTTTTTAAGCCTGTATCTGTTACTTTAACTGTGCGTGGAAGTGATCTGGCTGGTGGGTTTTGTGATTCTGTTAAAAGATGGAAAATGTTTGTCTGAAAGCAGTTTTGAAAGAGAACAAAGACTGATGATGGTCACAGTTGAGTGTTTTGGGAAGTAGAAATATGCAGAAGTGAGGGAGAAGTGTCTTGAAGGAGTTTTTCTCACGAAACGGGTTCACTGACTGTTCAACAATAAGCCTGAAAGCATTTGCCTTAAGAACTTATTTTGCTGCTAATCACAGTTGGTGGTCATCTAATCTGTTGCTCTGTTCCCAGCCCTGTTATCTCCGGTCATGCGTCACTTCTATTGACAATCAGTGTTTTAAGGACACCACCTCTTAAATAGCACAACAGCAGTTTCAAAAGCAGTGGTCTGACAGAATGTATCTCACCGTCATCTTCTACATCGTGCTGTTTTGTATGGTTCACTCGTTTAATTAAAGGGATTTTTTGCTTTACGTTCACCTCATGAGTGACCCAAACGTTTCTTTTCTGCGCTATCAGAGATTGAATGTTGGGGATTTGACGACAATATAAGCTCACAGTACCACAGTCTGTTTGTGACGAAGCAGCTAAAGCTCATTCTGATGTACTGATGTATTAAACAGTTGATTAAGTGTTTAATAAACAAACGGATTATACTCTGAATGTGTGGCTTCATCTTGTACTTAATAAAGGGATGTCTTGATATATCGGTATTGACAATAACATAATGTAATATTGATATTGTGTTAATAATAGACATGATGATATCGTGTGAATATTCCAGTATAGATGTTAGGCCTTGTGGATGTTTAGTTTATCAGTTTTCTGTACACTTTTGTACAGTTATGGTTACAGACTTATTTATTTATTTGCCAAAAAAGCACATTAAACAAAGTAGAACATGAAGTTGGCTGATAGCATTTTTTTTTTTTGATTTTGCAGGAATATCATTATCATCACATTCATGCAACACTAAGATTAAAAGATTTAAGACTTTTATTGTACAGTAATATATAGTGTATCAAGATGCTGATTAAACATGCATGATTAGTGCACAGGTGTACTTTTGGTCACAATTAAAAGCCACTCTGAAATGTGCAGTTTTATCTTGATAAAGGACATTTATTATTATGTATTGAACTATAGACTTCACATGTAAAGGCTTTTTGGTCACAGGTGCCCATGGCATGACTCGTCGATCCGGAGCATCTTATACACGCTCAATGACTTACACTTCTAGTGGGTATTCAGTCATTCGTGCAAGAACCAGGATATTTTCAGTTTCCAGAAATTGCCTACAGGTCCTTGCAACATGGGGCCATGCATTGTCATGCTGCAACATGAGGAGGAGATGGAGGATGAATGGTCCACCAATGGGTCACAGTTGCAGTACATTTACATTGCCATCAATAAAATGCGCCTGTGTTTGTTTGCAGCAGCTCTGGTGGACATTCCTGCTGCCAGCCTACCAAGTGTTCGCTCCTTCAAAACTTGTGTTATTGTGCGATAGTGTGGCCTGTAATTGTCAACTGTCCGAAACACACCTGTGCAATCATTTTGCTGTTTAATCAGCATCTTGATATGTCTCACCTGCGAGTCAAAGTATTTTCAGTCCCTGTCCCTGTTACAGATTAGAGCTTCATCTTGTTCTTTGTCATGTGGCACAGTCAAATTAAAGGTCAGCTTCAACTTTGACTGATAAAAAAAGTTTTCCTGTTATACTTTCTTCTTATCACAGGGTTACAGTCACCTGTAGTTTAATCAGCAAACACCTTGTCTGGTTTTCCTCTCGTCTCAGGCTGGCTGAAAGTACAATGTGCACCACGTTTATATCTGAACTGACATTCCTGATCTCTCTGTCGTACAGCTGATATCCTCAGGCAGTGGCTCACAATCTGGGAGATCACCAGACTCCAGACATAAGAAAGAATTGTTATTAATTCAGGAATATGTTTTCTCTTCCTTTTAAGAAATATTGTATGCTTTTACCTCTTCAGGCCTGTTAAAATCCTGATCTGGTCCTGTACTACTCGCAGCTCCTGTCCACAATAAAGCCATAATCTGTGTGAGGGGTCACGTAGACATTTCCACAAGCCAAAAAGGTTGAGACCCGCTGTCCTAACACATTATGATGGAAGTGAGAAAAATGTCTTCATGTTGTCACTGATCAACCACATTAAACATAGCCCAGTGTTCTTCAATCCTGTTCCAGTGAAAGACACTGTCACAGCCTATTGATTGGTCAAATATGACACACCTTTCTCCTTTATTTTAGATGCACTACCATGAAGCTACCAGCAGGGGGTGCTGCAATACTGTAGCACACAGTCTGTACTATGTATTTTTATTTCTGTCTGATTTTAACATCTTCATATCTCAACCAGGGGTGTCTCCTTTGGACAATTTTATGGATTTAAGAATGGAGAAAGTAGATTTTAGAGAACAATACAATCAGGAGTGAAACACATCTGCACTCCAACAGCAGTAGTAATAGTAGTAGTAAGTAGCACAATATTAAAGTAATGTACCGTAACTGGATTACTTTACATTACTTTTGAATTACTTCAATACCAAACATATGCAAATAAAGACTAGAGAAAAGAAATATCACTTAAATGAAATTGATTTAATCATAGTAAGTGTTTATTTCATAAGAACTTCAGGTTTCACTTCAGACCAGAGTGATGTTGTGTGAGACTGTCATGTGTGTATGTGCATGGTTACAGACTAGTTTATCTTTATTTCAATCATTTTTTTCAGTAATCACCTTGTTTACTGAATGTATCTGTAATCTAATTACATCTTTTTCCCCTGTAACTTTATCTGAATCGATACTTTTTTTTGTATCTTGATTGCGTAATATTCTGTTTCTCCCCGAGCTTGACTATCACATAATGACAAAGAAAAGCAGCAGATCCTTGCATTAAGAAGCTGGAACTAGCAAATTACTGAAATAATAAATCGATAATCAAAATAGTAAGCAATTAATTCCATTTCAATCGATAGATTAACATTGTTCGTGTAGGACTTTCATTTATCCCCAACCAATCTATGTTCAGTCACTGAGTTCATCATTTATTCATGTTGGTGTTGATAACATTACTACCTGCACAGCACAGACAGCCTATGAGGCATTATGATAAAAAATATTCATGGTGAATTTCCGTGTCTGACTTTGCAACAAAAAATGAGGTAGTTGGAACAAAATAATGAATGTTGACCTGCACCACACAGGTTTGCCATCTCGTGAAAGACACTTTGCTCACAGGCGTCCAGCTCTCCTTCTCTTCCTCTCTCTCTTTTGTCTCCATTCTTTTATCCTCCAGGAAGAGACTGACAGCAACACTAACTAGAATCGGCCTGATCAGATTAGACCATCGCTACCTTTCTTCCACCTATTACATTCATGCTTCCATTGATTAGCTCAGCATCCATGCGACTTTCATGTTGCTTCCATCCCATTCATCTATCTGTCTGTGTGTGTTTCAGCTCAGTATATTGAGTGATACATACGCACAGGAAATTAAACTTTGTTGCACACACACACACACACACACACACACACACACACACACACACACACAGAGTGACAGGCTGCTGGACATTTTTGCCTAAGGACGAGATCAAAAGATAACACTTTGGACCTACAGGATTAGTGCAAAGCAGCAGGCAGTACTTTTAAATACAATTTGTGCTGATTGTAAAAACTGTAATTAATCAAAGTTGACTATGTCAGAACAAATGTGTTGCAAACAATAAAGATGTTTTTGAAGGGGTGTTGAGCATTTTTATTAGCGAGTTTTGTTCTTTTCATGGGTCCTCAGAGAGTGATGTGTTGATACAGCGTGACGTAGCTCGGTGCATACAGAATCACAGTCACACTGCCAAAGTTACTGTAGGGTCCAAATCCAGCTGGGGCCAAAACAGTAAAAATGTACGCAGCTCAGAGAAGCCTGGGATGAAAGTATTCACCAAATAGCATATATTATAAGATCATATTGAGAGTCTGAAAAGCCCAGTTGGTCCAATTAAAGCAGCACCAAAGCAGGCGGTACAAGCCAAGATCAAGTAATTAATACACGTATAAAAAATCCTCTCGTGACAGTGATAGAAGCCAATATAGGTGAGTTAAGAAGAAATATGAGGTATACTGAAAGCAGGTGGGTTTTTGGTTTCATTCAGTGTCAAACGAGGACAAAGAAACAGAGTTTCTCACTCATTTCTATTCTGAACTCTATTCTGAACACGTCACTGTTTCCTTGATTTTGATTAAATGTGATGGAAATGCTCTCTGGCCTGATCTAGATTTAAATAAGTGAATGTTATCAACCGTTCAAACCTGTTATTAAGTTTGACAAATGCCAAAAAAATTCTCAAATATGTGTTTTTAAAAATCTCCCGTGTTGACATTTTATGTTGCAAGACTCATGTTTGTTCCAGTTTTTTTTGTCAAAGATGTGAAAAAGTACAAACTGTTCGTACAATTTATGCTTTAGGAGTGAACACTTCATGGAGCCTTTGTCCATTATTTATCCAGTTTACAGGGGGTCTACAATTGTAGAATACCAGAAGGTTATTACTTGGAAATGTCTCAGAGGATCAAAATCTGTCCAAATACACCATATTTATCTCAGAGTTGGTGATACTGAACAGACAACTATCATATTTGTTTGTATCCTTGTTTAATTATGGCATACATTACATTGTGACAGAGCAAATATTGTAATACCAGAGAAATGAAATAAGATTAACTGAAACACAATATTCTTTTGAGTTTAATTAGCTTCTTGACACAGAGTGCCAATAAGTGTGCCTGACTTGATTAAATAGGTTTGATGACATAAAGGTTATCAGTGTTATCACATGAAGGAAATGTGGAGCTTTTTGAATATTATCAAGAAAAAAAAAAAGAAAAGAAAAGAAAAGAACAGAGCCGTTCAGGTTGATGGACTGAGTGCCCCTGAGGCATGATTACAGTGTTTTCAAGTCAATTGTCTCCTGTCTTCCACTTCCCTCCCCACAGGCCAGGAGCTCAGGACAAGTCACAGCAAGCACAAATGTTAGCCACCTGCCAAATGCTTCTTGGACTGTGGCTGCCAGCTCTGTCAATTTGGCTAACTACTCTGGCAGAAAGTTACCTTTTGCTCAACCAGTATTTCCTTTTCAAAAACGTATCGTACCAACTTAATTGGTCTGGAAATCACAAATGCATATTTTATCTTCGTGGATTAGACTGCTGTTATTGCTGATTAGGATGCCAGTCATGAGTAAGAGAAGTCTAATTTATGGTGAGTACTTGTTTTTAAGCATTTTACCAAAATACAACCAATAATTAGTTTTTCCCGTGAAAAGTGTCTTTATTAGTCGATGCAATAGATGCAGGATACACTTGCTGTCAATCGCTTGTTGGACGTTGGTCACATGGTGTAATATTCATGGTTAGTGTCTTCAAGACTGGAAAAACAAGAGTTTACAGTCTTGCTTGCAGCTCTGTGAGGCTGTAGACAAAGTTGTTATTTTATCGTTTTGAAATTACAGGACCCCAAAATGAAAATTATCTTCATCCAACTGTCCATTGGCATCAGAGTGAGTGGATAATGACTACATTTTAATTACTAAGTGAATTTACCCTGTAATTTCAGGATAAATCCCCGGAGATGCACCATCTAATTTTCAAGTTGAACAGACATTTAAACAAAAAATAAATAAATGCTAATTTAAAATCCAAATTTAACTTAACAATGAACACACTTACATCATGAAGAAGATACACTTAGGGACATGCCACATCAGCATGCTAACATTTGCTAAATAGCACTACAGTTGGCACATTTCTGTAGGTTTTTGAGGGAATTGGTCATAAACCAAAGTGCTGGACATATTGAGATTTTGCTACATGAAACACTAAAGAATCACCAGAAGTTATAATAAAATTATCAACAGAATGAATGATAATATCTATTGAAGTTAGACTGTTAACTAACTACCTCCAGCCTTTTCTGGTCCAAAGCTCCTGTGCTAGAGGTGTTAACACTAACATTCCCCTGGTCCCCAAACCACTAGCTGCATGGCTAACTGAGCTAACTAGCTAAGGGCAGCTACAGTTAGCAGCAGTTGGTAGTTACTCTGGTGGTATGCTGTTCCCTATTTGTTTTGAGTATGAATTTGACAGGTGGCCAATCCTCACATATTGCACCTTCAAGTTATGTAACAGTAAGATAAATTAAATAAATAACATAATGAAAGTTACCTAAGCAACGTGGGTAAACTTCTGTCAGTAACAGTTATTTTAACTCAAAGCATAATCTTTTCCTAACCTAACCTCATTGCATATAACATATAATTTCTGACTTGATCATGTAGCCCTTCAAGTGCAAAACTGATGCTAGAGTGGAGGGGAGAGTATCATAGTTTGAAGCTAAGGGTCAATGACCAAGCTGCCGTGTTAGAAGCTGGAAAATGTTGTTCCATATGTCAACCTCATGGTGACGCTGGAGGAAAAGTCATTGGGATTCGTCCCCTTGGGACCATGAAAGGCTGCACGAAATTTCATGATAATCCATCCTTGAGATATTTCAGTCTGGTGGACTGACCAACTAACCCACAAACCAACATCATCATTCCTAGAACCATGCTGGTAGCAGGGCTAAAAATGGCAAATGCAAAAAACAGTCTGGCTCTATGGCTCTAGACAACAGTCTGTGCAGGCTGTGGCCTTGCATCAGCTCTTAAATAAATTACAGTATTTCCTGAATAACTCACCTCCATCCATGCATCCCACCATGAAAAGTTACATAATGTATCATGCCCTTAGGAGCCATCAGGTTAGCGGTGCTTTGGGAACGGCTGGTACCAGATGACACGCTGGCTAATAACTGTGACTAGTTGGACTAATCAGTAGGCTGCGGTCACTTCAGTCCATTGCTGCCCTCATATTAACCTGCTGCTTGTTATTAACACAGAGCTCAAGAGGAGTGTGTGTGTCTGTGTAGCAGAAAAAAGGTTGAGATTTACAACATAAGGTGTGTGTCAAGGTGTCTTAGTTCTCATGTATGAGTGCATGTGTGTGCACCCTCGAATGTGTCAACTATATTTGAACTTAACCAGGTCCCTTTTTGTGTGAGCTTACAAGACAAACAAACCATGTTTCTTCTGCTGGTTTAACTGCGGCTCATTGTGCATGTGTGAATGACACGGTGATCTCGGCTGTCTGTCACTGTGGCAGAGTGCTAAGCTCCTCGCCATGGGTTGTCTCTGCGTCTTATAAATGTAGGACAGGGGGTTTTGTGTGTGGGGTGTGTGTGTCAGTGGGTTTATGTGTGACAGGGAAAGAGCATGAAAAATGTATGTAAAAAAAAAGTAGTATGTTTGCCATTTGCAGACTTTGTTTGCTCTGTGTCTGTGTGTGGCTAGCAGTAAAGAAACCCTCAGGTGAAAGAATGTGTGGTGCAGTATATGGAAGTCCCCTCTTTGATTGGTAGATTTGATGTCCCCTCTTGGCAATTTGTTTTTGTTTGTTTTTAAAAAAAATCATAAACCACATTTGCAGTGATATTAAGGGAAAATACCTTAAAGTTAATGTTATATTCTATTTTTTGTTTTTTCAAAATGACTAGAGAAAGAGGTCCAGACTTGGTGCTGTATAACGAGAGTCCACTGTTGGCAATGTAGGGGTGTTTGTGTGTGTGTGTGCAAATGTCTGACTCAACAAACAGAATCAAATGAAAATTTAAAAAACTCATATTACTGAATGTTGCATAAGTTGCAGTTTCTTTTTTATTTCTGTCAATTTCTTGGAAGAGACTTTTTGATATTAATAACAGTAGTAGGAGAGAAATTGCTGCTCTCTCACTCGTGCCGATTGATACCTTACAATCAATATTTTTCTCCCGACCCAGTTCGAGCTTAAACATGCGCTTGTGTCAACACAAATGAGAGGGTTCCTGTTTCCTGGGAGAAATCCTCTGCTGCACAGGAAATTGTGCTTTCTGTGTTTGTCAAAGCGACAATGGCCACTTGTTTGTAATAATTATAGGAAGGCAGAGGAAATGCGACAGACTGTGGTTGAGTTTGATCACTTTTATTATCACAATACGTCGGTCCAGTGCAAACACCAATGCTGCTTATCACAGACGATGACACCAGAATCAAAGAAACAGCTGCTACTTGGATTATCAAGTCAAAGGTTCCTGTCTGAGATGGTGCTGTGCAAAAAGTTGCATCATGCAGGAAAAGTATGCATGGAAACGTGTCTGCAAACAGTTTTCTTATATAAAAAAGAAATGGTGTTTTGTGTGCGTAACACTTCCCTAAACCTTCTCAGTGTCAGACTGAGTATAATTGGCTGTCAGAGTTTTTACTTTTTATCCATACTGTCTCGCCACAAAGTCATCCAGTGCTTAGTTTATATATATTATATATACAGATCTGTCACATATCACCTGAACGCACACACAGCGAGACAGCTGATCTAAACTGCACAGATTTTTCTAATTCCTGCAGTGTGTTATTCGGTAAAAACGAAGATCTCCCTACTCCACGTTACAGACTTGTATGTGAGGAATTAGGATGTCTGGGAGATTTGATTTATTTACTCATGTATTAAAGAGTTTTTGATGAAGTAATGCTAAAATCTCATCTAATCTGACCTCTTGGGAGAAAGAGTACCTGCGGTAAACACAACATTTGCTGCAGTGGAAGGACTTGAAAAACTTTATGAAGCTTCACAGTCGGACCATATGGCGCTGAGCTGAATGACCTATGGATCAACTCTTCCATGTGACTGATACATTTATTCAACAGAGCCACAGTTGGGACGGACAGCGATGGCGGAGAGGTAGACAGACGGAGGATGAACAGATTAGGAGTAGGCTGAAAAAGAGAGGGAGAGGCAGGAAGAGAGCGAGGGGGAATATGAGGAAAAAATGGATAATAAAAGGGAAGGATAAAGATGGGAACAGAGGGGAGACATCACATGAAATGAACAGACGACAAAAGGGACATGCAGGGAGGACAGCAGCATGGTTCACCCATCGGGCAGGTCTTTAGGTCCGCTGGCCTGTGCGTCCCCGGGGAGGAGCTGTCAATCTAAATCCACCTGGGCTGCAGCAACTCAGAATACAAAGGAAAATCAAAAAAACCATAACACATGATCTTTCATATCACACATTCTAACTGTATTTGTTTTGATCTAGCTGAGCCTAATTGGTTTTAATGTCATCTTTTATCAATATGGTATGATGCACAACAACATGAATACAGTTGCTTAGTCATTTTCCACTCACTGTGTCATTGATTTGTTCCCAGGATGACACATCACCATGATCCTATTTATTTCTTTGTTTGTTTGTTAATTTTTCCAGACCTGAGAAATGCCACCAATAGTGCAAATATGGTCTTAAATATCATGTTTAAAATAATAGGGCCTGTAGATCTTAAATCTATCTGTAATCTATCTGAATTAAGCAGGTAAGTCTTTGATTTATTCTATTAAAACACCACAAGCATGGCTGTAAAACGCCCTGCCACACAGAGACCTGGGAAAGCTTGTTTCGGGCATTATTTTATGCACCAATTTCTGCCTTTGCATCAATTTAAAGTGGAAATGTCTTTATTTATGTAAAGAAAACACTCCCGGCAGCAGCTGACAATTAAAACTATAATGGAATATAATGCAGTATGGCTCTTAGGCAAGCAGTTTGACCTGAATAAAAGTCCTCTGCTACTTTCATGTTGTTGTTTTTTTTGGGTTGGGAGAAATGTAAGTGTTCTAAATATTAAGGTAAACCTACCTGTCCCTTCTAGCCCCCTTGAAATCCAGGCCTATGCTGAGGGGGACGTGAATGTCGGTATCAAATTTCATGGCAATCCATCAAAGAGTTGTCCAGAAATGTCACTGAAAAACTAGAGCTAGAGGAAAAGTAAGGCTGTCACCAAAGTCAGCAGGATTTATCGTCTGGTCATCATGAACGTCCGTGACAAACAGACATACAGTTGTTGAGATATTTCACAAATGAACAAAACTGTGGACAGCAGAGTTGCACTAGAGGCAGATGACTTCTTCCTCTGACCATGAACGTCTTTATATAACTTCTTGACAATCTATTGAATAGTTATTGAGATATTTCAGTCAGAACCAAAGTGGTGGACTGAACGACCGATAGACAAACATGGCTAAAAAGAAAGGAAATTTGAGACAACTTCTGCATAGACTGTCAAAAAGTGGTCCAGCTCAGGAAGGTAGTCCTGCCATTTAATTGAGTATCAACTGACAACAGCTCCACAACCAACGAGTACTCTTATTACACAGGATAACCACAACAGAAGAGAGCCAAAATGAGAAAGGAAAGACATGAGCTGACTTTTAGAGATATCATTATATCAGCGCAGTGACTGTTATCTAGGTACATCTGATCATTCATCTTGATATGATTTTAGGTCATAACGTCCGGCCCTGATTGCAGACACACAGTGACACAGTGTCTGCATCAGCTGTGTTTGTTCAGTGTGTGGTCTGCTGCAAACGGGCAACAGATGAGCGGACGACAGACGGACAGGAAGGGAGGACGAGGCTGGAGGAAGAATGAGGAGGAAGGAGGGAGGAGGACAGAATCCTTATCCACTTGATTATAGTGTTTACAGCATCTGGACAGTTGTTTAGTTAAGGCGTGCGTTTGTGTGTTTTAAGAGAATGTGTGTGTGTGTGTGTGTGTGTGTGTGTGTAGTGCTTAGGGACACACCTGGAGTGCAACTATTCTGCGTTTCAACTCAGCCAGCCACTGGCACATTTCACCAGCCTGTGTTTCCCATGACTCCCATTCTTCCCCCCTCAGGGCGAGTCACAAAGTCTCTTCAGCAGCAGAGGAGCCGAGTGTATAAAAAGGATTATAAAGTGCACTCGAGTCCTTTTTTCTCAGCTTGATAGAATAAAGTGCTGTTGACCAATCCAATGCTCAGTTTAGGCAAGATAAAAAGGAATAGTTTTGGTTTATTTGCTTTCTCGTCAGGAGATTGTTAAGAGGATCAAAACCACTCACATATGCGTCCATTGATGTGAAAATACAGCCAGTAGAGAATTAGCTTAGCTTAGCCAAAGACTGGAAATAGGGAGAAATGGGAAGCATGACTCACAATAAAAGACTGCAACTGGTTATTTTTACACTTTCTGTAAAAATAATTTCTGTACAAATTAAACAAACAAGATACAGCATGACAAGTTATGAGCTATAGAGGTTCTGATAGGCACAACATTTTTCCTTGTTTTCAAAATGAGAATTTTTCATCCATTGAAAGGATGTTTAAAAAACGGCTATGGTCACACGTGAAAAGACTTTGTAATACTGTTATTCAGCTGAGACATTTGGATGTGGTTTCTCGCAGGCTTTAGAATGACGTTGGGCTTTTGTAGAGGTTAAAGGTGTCCTAATAGCACGTCACTGCAGTTTCACTGCACCACTGTCAACCTTCTGATTGATGGAAAGCCACTCCTACCTCTTCCACCACAGGAGTCACATATATTTCTGTAGCATGAAGCCTCATAGTTATTTCTTCAGCTTGTGCCCTTTGCTCTACAAGTCCTGGTTCAGAGTTGTCAAAGCTGCCACGCTTTAATCGACCTACATGCCCATGTGCTTTACCCAATGTCTTATTTTACAATAATGTATAAAACTGCTCTCATTATGTCCTGGATGCGTGTTGTTAGCAGCACAAGCTCTTATAGTTACAAATTTATGACATTTTATATGAAACATTAAATGCGTTGAAATCATGTATTAATGTCAACCACATTTAGCCGATATCAGCGATATATGACTTTGGAGAAACACCTTCACACTAATCAATACCGTCTCTCTTTCAACCTACACATGAACAAATTATCAATATGATGACACAAAATTTGTGTTTTGTGACGTAACCAAATTTTAGCTAGTTGAAAAGAGGGCGAAAAGACATCTGAGACTGGCTGTCGATCCCCGTTTTCAGTCTTAATGCTAAGCTATGCTAACTGCCCCCTGACTGTAGCTTTATATTTAGGGAAAAGTCACAAGAGTGGTGTCAATCGTCTCATATAACTCTCGTCAAGAAAACGACTAAGCATATTCCCCAAAATGAACAACAACTTTACAGATACATACACAAAAGCCTTGCAATGACACGCCAGGAGTTTAAAGTTTGGTAAACATAACAACACACATACATCACTTGTTGCTGAAACACTCTGTAAGGTGACTGATGTAACTTGAACTAAACAGTCAGGGGTCCAGAGGAATCAGGACCCCCCCAGTCTGAACCTTTTCTTGTGTATGTCCACTTCAAAAACTAAAGATGTGTGCTACTGACATCAAATTCTCTTCATCAAACATATGCGTGAAACAATGCGACTTGTGTTACAGCTGCAGTCAGAGCGCTTCATTTGGAAACTGAGGTGAAAACCTGCGTCATTGCGCCTTTAACACCGGAGCTCGCAGCGCAGCAGGGAACGGTCAGGCACCTGCTCCGAGCGCACTGAGCCTTTTCCAGACTGACTTTTCTCTTCCACGAGTTTCACCAGCGACCATGTGGCTCCTTTAAAGAAGGATATGTCCCCACGGCAAGTCCCGTCGTGACCGCGGAGGCGCACATCGAGGGCCCCGAGAGGCTGAAGCCGGATTTAAACCTGCAGGTTGGCAGCGGAGGCTTTTGCGCAGCGGCACTGGTTCACGTCTCTCTCTCTCTCTCTCTCTCCCTCTCTCTCTCTCTCGGAGATGAACAGGGGCGAAGGAGAGGGCTGGGACAGGGAGGAATAGCTGGAGGGAGGGATGGCTGAATAACGAGGAGAGCAACACCCACTCCGGACTGACCGAATTGTATCCGGAGAGACGGAGTGAGAGATAGAGAGAGAAGGAGGGAAAGAGTGGAGAAGAAAGAGGAACCCACTGGGAGGCAGCAGTCTTTGGTATTCAGAGGATTTTCTCCTTTGGGGACAGAAAAAGGACGCTTTGAATTGATGACTGGAGAGGTATGAAAGGCGATTTCATTCATTGTGCGTGTGAGTTCTCAGGTGCGCGGCGCTGCTGGAGCGTTTGAAACGAGGCGACTTCATTAGAAATAATCTGATAGTTTGACCCAAATCTGGCCGAGAAACTTTAATTAAACCAGTCAGCAGCACTTTGAAATGATCAGTGGGGACAGACCTCGGTGTTAATCAAACTTGTGCAGCCTCACAGACAGGTGGAATAATTTGAAATTACATTTTTATATTTATTTTATTTTTTTATTTTACACCCAAATAAAAAACCTTTTATTTTCTCTTCAGCCTTTGAAAATGTTTGCGTTTTCACATCAGTCTTGGTTGGTGCGTGTGTTGTAATGAATGGCATTTGATCATGACTGCAAACTCTCTAGCCTTTAATCACACCAAACACATCGACTGCTTTATTTTAATGAGGACGGCGCATTTACCCTGGTCTTCAATAACCAATCAACAAAGTTGCCCTTCGGACTGGAAAGAGGAAACACATCAGGCAGACAAACTTTTTGTTTTTGGATTAAAGGGATTTAGATGTGGCTGTGATGTGCGTTAATGCTTCATTATTAGGCTCACATCAGTAAAAGACAGAGACATTTTTTAATTGAACCTCACTCTGAGAGGGTCTGATCTCAAATTACAGTGATTAACACTCATTTGTGTGTGTATAGCCCAGCATTAATTATGTGTGTGTGTGTGCTAACAAAATCATTTCCCTTCCTTCTCATTTCCCTCCTCCTGTCCTGAGGCTGATCTATGAAAAAAAGAAGAAAATCAATCCCATTTCCTGGAGTATTTCGTGCTTATTAATATGCATTGTCGTTATTCTGCCCTTTTGACACCGTCTGAATGAACTGAAGGGGCAGCGCGTTCTTCCAATACCACCTTTACATCAGCGGATGGCTCAATCATGAAACAACTTTTGTTGCACGTGCTGTCAGCGAGATTGTGCTGCCCACAATTGATAAGATGTCCGTCCGCGTCCATCCTCGGTGTGTAATAATAATGAGTGGCAGACTGGAGAGGAAGAGAGAAAAGGGGGAAAATGTTGAGGGGAAAAAAAAGTGTGAAAACAGGAGATGAGATAGGAAGAAGAGGAGAGCAAATGTGGTTTTTGCTCTCGACAATGGCGCTCATGAAATGTTCCTTCTCCGGACTGTCAATCAAACCGCTCTCTTCTTGTCTGTCTGTCACTCTGTCGCTCTTTTGTTCACTCCTTCTCAAACAAAGTCCTTCACTGTTTCGCCCTCAGCCTGCTCTACGTAGGCGGGGGGCTCGACCGCTGCTCTGCGGCCAGTCTAGACTGTCGGATTACTGCTCTGTAATTGTATCAAAGTGGATACCAGATTGGAGTAACTGATTCCAGATCAGTGTCTCGGGGCTATGTGTGGGCAAGGTGGACCCTCAGAGGCTCTCTGTAGCTGAATGGCATTCCTGGTGTTTCTGTCACTGAAACCCCCGTCTTCCCTTCTTGCTTTGCTTCCTCTCAACATAATCTTCCATCTCTCTCTGCAGGTCTAGACTGCTGGTTGTGAGGATGTTGTCAACTGGGCAGATTAGGTGGTGTTTATGGGCTCCGCTGGTGCTACTGGCCCTAGTTTCACATGTTCCCAGTAAGGCACAGAGTCAAGGTAAGTTCCTCTTCCCTAATCATCTCTCTGTTCTCTCTGATCCCACATCCCTCCTCTCTTCCCTTCCCTTTCCTTTCAAGTGATGTCCTACCCCCCTTGTCCACCACATCCAACTTTTCTTTGCTTTTAAGTCCTCAACTTCCCACCTTAGCCATCCAACCTCTCCCCATCTGTTCCCTTCATCACTCCTTCCTTCTCTCAAGCCTCCCCTCACCTCTCTGCCCTCCCGTGTTTCCACATCATCCCTCCCTCTGCCATCTCTCTGTTTGATGTGCAGGCTCAGTCCAATCAGATTACACAACACTCATGATCATATCACCTCCACATCATGCCATTTCACCCGAGCAGCACGGCAACGCTTGCAACCCAGCTGCCGGCGCTGCCACGCTTCCGAGGGGTTTTTAATAAATGTGTTGTAACCGTGTGCATCAAGCTGTGATGATTTGCTGCGCAATGTGCCGCACAATATACAGCGCTCCAGTGTGCTTTCCAATCAACATCACCTCAGCAAACCTGATTTAATCAAACTGAGGCTCATCAAAACATGGACTGTTGCCTGTTTTGTGCAATGTTTTTGGTAATGGATGTTAAAAATCTGGATACACTCTGAACAAGGAAACGCACACTTGAGTTCCAGTTGAACATACTTTATGTTAATAGATCATCATCTAGCATAATGAGCATATCACGAGTTAAAGTGTAACAGATGTGTGTTTTTATGAATGAAACTCAGATATTCTGATCTGCTAGTATTTAACTGGCTTCAGAGCTAAAGCAAAACCACCCAGCAATCCTTTCTGATCTTGTGATCAACACCAGGAGCCTCATTACAGAAACAGATCTTACCTGCTTGTCCTATCTTAATTTAAAGGAGACATATTATGCTAATTTCCAAGTTCATAATTTTATTTTGGGTTACTACTTAAATAGGCTTACATGCTTGAGTGCTCAAAGAAAACATAAATTTGCAGCACTGTATTCCCTCTCTGCCTGAAACGCTCTGTCTCTTTAAGCCACCCCCCTCCTGAATATACAGTCTGCTCTGATTAGTCAGCTCACACACGCCTGAGCCAGCACTGCTGACAACAAAAGAGCAGCTGTACTAACTCAATTCTTATGCGCAAAAGTAGCCGCTTGGCATAAATTATGCAAATGTATGACATGGTGATGAAGTGTGATGTCACAAAGTCACAGAGTCAAAGGCGGGGCTACTGAGAAGGCGTTTAAGGAGCAGTGTTTTCTGTGGAGGAGAGGAGAGGAGCTTCTGTTGGTGCAAACTTTGACCTTTTTTAACGTTTCCAGGTCTTAAACATGCACAAGAACCTACCCACTGAGCAGGCAACGTCTGTGGACGTCCAAAACAGGTTGATATCATGTCCGTCGGGCCAGGCCATGATCTGGTCGTCCACTGACAGCCAGAATTAGTCGATAAACAATATATAAACGTCTATACAACGTCCAGAAAAGACGTATAAAAAACGTTCATTCTGGCTCCCCAGAGGACGTCTTGGATGTCCATAAATGACGTCTAAAAGACGTGATCTAGACCACTTTTTACTCACTGGGTATATGACACACCAAAGCAAAAGGGAAAAAAATGAAAAAGCATACGAGGACTCCTTTAACTTTAGCAAACTCCTGTCTACCTATTTCAGAAGCAATTCTTAAAGTCATGGCTGTGTCCTATCCTATCTCATAAGTCTGCCTGTCTTGACAATGGCTGTCTCACTTCACTTTGGTCCAGCTAGCTTTCAATTATGGGCAAGAAAAGACAGCCATTGAGTTGTAGCTTCAATAATTGGGCATAGATCGTACAGGTGGGGGAGAGGATATGTGACTGATTAATACATCGTTCAGGAAATTCAGAAAATGTAGGATGTTTTTATTTCAGCAACAGTTTGAATGCAGAAGTTTCATCTTATTCCAACAAACAGATCCAAGAGCTCTTTTATAAATCTTATGACTTTGGTGTATGTGTGTGTTCAGCTGTGTTTGAATGTGTGTGTGTGTGTGTGTGTGTGTGTGTGTGTGTGTGTGTGTGCATGAGTTTATAGGAGTCTGTATTTGCAATTGGCAGCCTCTGAAGTACAGTGTGTACAGCGTGTCAGACCTACTGTAGCTGTCTGGATAGAGATCATATGAAAATGACCACTAGGGACACTTAAACATTTAGCTGACCCTGCTTTGTGCGTGTGTGTTTGTGTGTGGCTGACATTCCTCCCAGGACGTGGAGTAAGAGTAACACAAATAAATGAATCAAGAAAAGATTTATTTTTTCTCTCTGAAGTTGTTGTTCACAATCAATAATCCATATGACACAAACCTTTTATTGATCTGTTTTCACAACTAAATGTATAGAAAAGAAAGAAATTCCACCCTAAACTGGTTTATTTGTTTTAATTACAATGGTCTTTTTAGATGTTGTATTTTGTTTTGGGTCCATTTTTGCTGTGAAACCTGAATGGATCAGTGTGGGTCCTTATTTTGAAATGAAAGTAGCCGTTTTCTATTTCTTCCTGTCTCTCCTTCCCCTCATTGAGCTCTCACTCTTTCCTTTCCTGTCTTTTGTGTTCTCTCCCTCCATCCTTCTCGCTCTATTTCTCGTCATTCGTTTTTCTCATCTCTGTATCCCCCCCTTCTCATTTTATTACAATTTTCATCAGCAGTTCTGTAGGTCATGTTTTTCATTGCAGGCAGACAGAAAAGAGAGGTGAGACAGAAGTGTGACAGCATAAATTAGGCTGGGATCTGATCCCAGTGAATTACAGCAGAGCATGGACGACCTCCCAGACGTTATGGGAGCGTGCCCTGCTCAATCCCTTCATTAGGGAGCATGTGATAGCCATTAATTTTTGCCTGGTCTGTCCCCTGTAAGCTGCAACATCTGGTCAGAGGGGATTTGAGCTTGAGGATTAGTGTGTGCTCTACCCATGGAGGATGTTTGTATATACAACACAAATGTCTGGATATCATCAGGAACGCCCACTACCAAAGCCTGGGTCAGATCCAGGAGGTGATTCCTCCTCTCCAACACATTACTAATGTAGCAAATGATCTGGTATCCACACCTTCCTAGTAATCTTAAGACATTTTAAGGATATCTCTTAATTGCAGCATGTTTTCGTCACAGATTTTACTGTTGCATATACCTTTTGTCAGGGAGCACTTGTGAAACATCTGCTTTTATTTATAAAATAAGAAGCTACAATGTAAAATCTAAAATCACATTTTCTAAAATCACCAAAAGTAACTGTCACTGCTTAAATGGAGCAACACTGTCCACTACTAAATATTTTTATGTTCTAAAAATGTACTTTGCTTTTTACAGTTTATTCTAGGAAGTGTTACTTTCTTGCAACAATCCTCACATAAGGCAGAACCCTGCAGGTCTCCCTGTACCACACTGTGCCTGTGGGTGGTTTGTTTTTAATCCAGTTGAGCAATAAACATTTTCCGGCCAACAGCAGCAGTTTGTCGCAGAGTTTGAAGTGTAGGTGAGGTAATATTATTTCCTTTGAGGAGAGACCAAGAATAAACAGACCAGGGCCCTTCTCCATTTTAACCTAGCCTGTGTCCCTTAGCTCCTTCTCATCACGCTCCAAAACCTTGAAATAATTTGAATCTGATGATGCTAAAAGAAAAATCAAATGACCCACTCATATTCTTAACAACAGAGATCTAAAGAAAATGTCATGGCAATCCAACAAATAGTTGTAAAGACATTTCCCTCAAAAGTCAACCTCATGGTTGCACTAGAAGAGAAATCAGGAGATCACATCGAATGGGATAGTGAATGGCAATTCATCACAGTAGTTAAGATAGTTCACTTCTTAAATGAACACTTGGATCTGTGGGTGGTGCTGATGAAAAGTCAGGGGACCGCTAAATTAGTCCTGTTGGGAATATGAATGTCTGTACAAAAATTAGATGAACTCATCAAAACCTGAAGATTCATTAACATGGTGTCTCCCAGTCTGTTCACTAGAGACTCATCGTCATCTACTATGTAGCCCTCAAATCACAGTTATTCAGGAACTACTGTAACGATTCATTAATTATTAGTGTTACTGTGGTTTGTCCGGAACAATCAATTCGAATAGCTGAAAAAAATCATTGAACAGAAAGAAAACAGGCCTTTACAAATGAAATTAAACCTTAAAAGGAGCAAAAATCCAGTCTCTAAAACTGCTTTCTTTACGTTAATGTTTTTTATGTTCTGCTGGTTTCTGTGTTGCATTTGCTTGCGGTTGACAACTATTGCTCAACGGCATCCTCCTGTGAGCACCTTCACCTGACTCCATTAATTGGCGGTGGCGTGACTCCTATATTTCCTTTGCCAACCCTTTCACCCATATAGGTTGTATTTCTTTCTTAAAAACAAAAGAAATCTGGCTCTACCCATTGTTTGTCCTACAAATAGGGATAAATGTACATTCCTTGTACTGTATGACCAGATTTTCTTTAGGAGACAGGATTTGGACACAGTGTACAGTCTGTACAGCGTTTGAGACTCAGCCACACTACATCTTAGCTCCTCTATCTGACCTGTGGGAGCAACTCTGACACTGTTCTTACTGCAGAAACTGAGCAGTGTGCAACACAATGAATTGGTGGCTCTTTTTTTTTTTTTTTGGTCTCTGGCTCTTACTTTGGCCTTGAAAAGTATTGAAAAGGGAAATGTAAATTTTGTTCTCTGCTTAACCCTCAGAGGGTGCGAGGAGTGACCTGGCGCTCTGTCTTGCTGTTTCCAATGCAGCAGTGACAGAAGCCCGATGGATGGAGGAATGATGCCTGATGGTGGAAGTTTGCCACCGTCACATCTGAACCCAAGAAAAAGTAGAATGGTCAGCCTTATTGTTAATTAGGCATTTATATTTATTGTCAGTTTGCTCCCAGGTTAGGTCAGTTAGTCATTGTAAAGATGCTAAATGTGTGTGTGTTGCTCTGTGTCTGTGCGCGTGTACAGTTAATTATTGTAATTAATTTGTTGATTGGCTGACAGCCCGGGTCAATAGCATGTTTCAGAAAACATCACAACAGATTATGTGCTCGAGAACACATTTCCAAAGATATTGCACTTTTGTGTGTGTGTGTGTGTGTGTGTGTGCGCATGTTAGTCGAGATATGTGTGTTTGTGTGAGTGTGGTTAGAGGGCAGCCTGGTGAATTAGTATGATTGAAAGTGTTGGCCAGTAATTTCAGTGATAATGAACAGGGAGAGAAGCCAATGATGAGAAATCATTTATTCATAAACAAAAGAGAGATGGAACAACCTGTTTTGAATTTAAAAACCGCTAAATTACCCAAACCCAGACTGCCATCACCTCGCCACTCTGCCGCTGCTGATGGTAATCCAGCTTGTCATAATCATCAGCCACTTTGGACTAAATGGAGCATTGAATCGTCGGAGAGATGATGTGCAGGAGGCGCTCTAATTTTGCCCTGTTGTTGTTGTCAGACCATGTAGATGACATTCTTTGATTGTAAACAAACAAAATTAACTTCAATTAACGGGAACATGAGCTAATGATTTTTTGGGAGGACTGAGACAGGATATCCAGTTCACTCTACATTCAACATGCATTCATACTCCAAATGACACAGCATAAGGCACAACAGTGTAGGGAGGAATAATGTGTGCCAGGTGAAGTAGTTGCAGTCTGAAAAGCATGAAATAGGCTACGAACGTTTTGGAACATAGAAGCGCTTCCCAGAATCACAGAGTGGAAAAGCATGCAGAGCTTGAAGTGACTCAGGGTTGAGCAGATATTGTAGTACTACAAGGTGAATCAGTTACTTGGGTTCTGCTTTTTCTTGAAATAACTGAGAAAAAGTGCCATAGTGGTAAGAAAATGACACTTCTTTAAAATGAAACTCAACTTGTCGATGCAGTTTTCTGGAATCAAATAACCCGAGTTTATAACATATGCGTTGATCCACATGTCTTCTATAAACAATCCCAAATGTAAGGAAAACTCCTAATCTAAGAGAACTGAATAGAAAATAGATGATCAGGATACCAGGTGAAGAAACGGTGTCAGATGATCAGAGAGGTAAGATGAAAAACACCACAGTTTATCTTAAACCTGCGATAACTGATTTTTTGGCCACTTTGGATTGGAAACAGGCTGTGAAACCAAGACTGACATCCTCAACTCCAACTCCAATAATTTTATAATTCAAAGTGTGTTTACAGGTCTTGTAGAAAAAAATGTGAAAAAAGTAGTATGAAGCCTTTTGTAGCTCTAGACGAAGCTGCATGTAATCTGATAAATTGCCTCCAGTGATGTCACTCAGCGGCAAAGTTGCATTGTGGGTATCACCTTGTTTATTCCACACACTCTTCCTTTTCAAAGCCTGCTGCCTGTATAACCCACAGTGCAGTTTATCAGATTACATACAGCATCTTCTGGATCCACAAAAGGCTCTATACCAGTTTGTTCACATATGCAGTAGTGAAGTACGCAAAGACCTGTAAACACACTGGTGGAATGCATAAAATTGATCAAGTTTGCCTTTAAGTTAAATTGGCAAACATGATATCAAACAGTCCAGCAGTGCAACACTGAGAGCAATATTGCTTTCATTCAGAGTCAAGTTTGTGTTCACCAATCACTCTCCTTTTATCTCTGTTTTTGTTCTCCACCAACTAATGAGAGAAATATCGAGCTCTTTAGCTGCTAAACGTTCCACTGTGTTCACTAGCTAGACACCGTCTCCCTGAGTACAGTGAAGTTTTTAACGCCTTTTTGCCGATAACAGCTGTCTGCACCCGAGAACAACACTGATGAAAGCAGTGAGAGAGAAAGGTCCCATATTATATTGATTTTCATCAATTTCACACAGCTGTCAGAGGTCCAACAACACTGTAGTCGAAATGTATTGCCCCAAACCCATCCGTGGTCCTGAATTTCAGCTGCTACTGAGAACAGGCTGTTTCTGTGCCTGCACCTTTAACGCTAATGAGCTCCATCCTGCTACGCGCCCCTCTCAGGGAGAGGATGCCGCTGACGCTAGCGGTAGCATGCGCTAATGTTTACGGGGTGGGTGTATCGCTATGGCTCGCGAGATGCTGTCGTTCAACCACACCAGTTTGACCCAGAATCGGACCCAGAAGGAGAGGCTCAGAAATATACAGACTCTGCGGCTGCAGCAGGACTCCCCGACACTACCACCCGGCTCCCATCCCCCACTGACCTGCAACAGGTAACATCTAAAAACAGCTAGCGAAAGCTGTGTTTGTCTCCAACAGTCTCCAAACTCTTGGACACTGTCCGCATAGTCTCTGTCTCCAGTCTGCACAAGTTTCCAGACTTCTTACTGTGACGACCAAGCTCCCTCGTAATATTATTAACATTAAACTCGCTTCAAACGCCGTTGCATAGCGGACCGAAGCGGAGCTAACTAGTTAGCCAATTTCAAGCTGACGTCACCAAACTCGTAGGCAACTGTAAATACTATCATCACGTGGCGACACTTACCTGTGGCTCGGGTGCAGTTGCTGGGTCCCGTATGGTTGAGACTGGTCACACCGAACTTCACCTCGGGGATGAACGCCCCCTCTCGGATATCTCCGGGGAGAGGGGGGCGTGTTTTCGCGCAGAGGAGCCCGGCCTATGAGCTGAATCTGAACAGCCTGTAGGAGCCTCGTTTTACCAGTGGGTGGGCTGCAGAGACCCTGCAGGACTCGTTTGCTTTCCTCATCCTGGGAGTTGGTCGGCTCAGGGAGGACCAGTTTATATATGCAGAGACCAGAGAAAACGTGTTTTTTCATAATATGGGACCTTTAATTCTGTAGGTTCAAAATTTCTCTCACAGAGAGTCATTTAATTCTGAATGAGGATAAAGAAATGTGATTATAGCAGCTTTTAATATTTTATTTGGAGTAATGTAATGACATGTAATAACCACTGTGTGTGAACAAACTATAGGAAGGTGTTCAGTTAAAACGAGAGTCATCCAGAAACCATGATCAATGTTTTCACTTCAATTTGTTTGTTTAAAACTTTTTACTGAAGCAATGTTGCAGCTGAATACCAGAGTCCAGAGTGTGAATATTGTATTTATTTTTGTTACTGAGTATAATATTTAGATTTTTGAAATAATGAACGAACTGAACAACAGAAATAAGATCATAATTGTTTTAAGCTATCCCATAAATGATCCTGTAAACTAAGTGCAGCACTTAAACCCTTGTCAGTATGTTTTGAAGCATACTCAGCAGTGACCTACACTTGAAATCATCTGTGTTAGAATAGCAGGCTCTTTAATTTGTTATTAAATTATTGTTTAATATCAATCATCTCCTGCAGAATTAACCCAGTTGAGTATTTCAAGTCGATATTTTTTCACCATCAGTTGGTATGCAAGCACAATATTATTGCCTCCTTCACCAGACGGCACATGGGGAAAGATCATCCAACAGACTCTTATTATTTAGTCAGTCCTTAAGAGAGATTTCACACTCACACACACACACACACACACACACACACACACACACACACACACACACAATGCAGCACAGAGGTATGTGTTGAGGGGAAAAGGCATCATTTACATAGGTAAAGCGATGAAAGAGAGAAAAAAGGCGTTAAGCCACTAAAGGGAGTGGAGTGCAAGTGGCGCAGAAGAGGAGAAGATGGGATAAAAGAGCAGAGGAGAAGACAAGCGAGGAGGAGGAGGAGGAGGAGGAGGAGAGCAAGCGGAGAGTTTAAACCTGAGGATGAGAAGAAGAGATGTGATAAAAGACTGAAGTGTTCCATGAGAGCAGCAGAGGAGATAAAAAGACCGGAGAGGAGAGGAAAGAAAAAGCCAGAGTGGATTTAGGTTAAGTGCTATCTCGGTGAGCAGAGCAGTTCTTGTAGCGACAAGACGCCGGCCACATCAAACGACGTGTGCTGCAGCGCTGCATTGGCACTAAACACGTGCACTCATACACACACACACACACACACACACACACACACACACACACACACACACACACACACACACACACCCATCTCCCTCATGTACAGTACAGTAGCTATCTCGTGGTGACAGTGCAAGCCAGCAGTTGTCATCCATAAATCCTGCGTATTAGTGAAGCTACTGTAGCTTGAATACTCACTGTGGAGTCAGTGCAGGGCTAATCTGGAGAGGAGGAGGAAAACAGGGAATTAAAGGACGGGAAAATGAAGGGGAAGGGGAAGAGTGGGAGAGAAGATGAAGGAAAAGAAGAGGAAGGAGAGGAAGAATGACAACGGAAAAGAGAAGACAATAAGCGGAGAAAGTGGATGGCAAGAAGATGATGAGGAGATGAGAAAGGGGTAGAGAGGGGAGGAAAGAGGCAACTGGCAATGAAAAGAGAAGCCCAGAGAAGACAAAGGAAAGCAAAAAAAGAGAGTTAAATGGAGGTTGAATTAAGAGATTGTTTGGATGAAAAGAAGCCAGCTTTGAGCAGGGTGCTGAGCCAGATCAGGAGATGGGAAGAGGAAACTTGCAGAAGAAGTTGAAACTGAGACAAGTAACGAGGGGAGGTGAAGTGAAGCAGAAGATTGGACAGCGAGCATTTACTCATCTACCAGGAATCCCTGTGAGCTTTCACCACTGCTAATCCTGGAAAGAGTCATCCCATCTCAAACTGGGGCTTCGAGCTGTGCCTATATAGTCTAACCCAGATAATTCCAGTTCATACTGGGCCCCCAGTTAAAAGACTTACAGTCCACGCTCCCTGCAGAGCCGGGAGATTACTCGAGTTCATACTTCAAATTAGACCCCTTTAAATTAAGCTGCACAAGGTGAGAACGTGTTAAATAGGATTTTTGAAGGGATTTCTATAATTTTCTGGCTCTGGGGTAATTTCTTCAGTGACTCAGACTATTTACTGAAGCTAAATTTTGTTGCTAAGCAGTAGTCGCCAAAGTTCTGCCAAATGGCCGGACTTGCATTTACTACCTGGCAAGAGGCTTATGAAGGAGCAGTTGGGGTCCCGCTGATTCCTGTGGTGTAAGTCTTTCAGATAAATGGCTCTGGTTTGTGTGATATAGTACTCTTGAGCTATATGTGACTCTGTAAGTTTAAGGGAGAGTTAATCTAGGCAGGGTTTCTACAATACTCAAGCAAAGCATCTTATTGTGATCCAGAGAGAGGATGTCTAATGTGTTTCACGAAAGCATCTCAGCACTTCGTGCGAGAGAGTGTGAAACGTTCTCTCTTGGATGATATTTATGGCTGTGCTGTGGTAAACAAGAACAGACGTGGCGGTTCGTGAATGGTAATTTATATCAGAGACCCTCATGTTCTGTCAGCATCCACAGCTATTGAAGGTATTACGTCCATATGCATTAATCATAGTTGCTGCCTCTAGAATAGCCTCCAATTTGTAGACCTTGACATGCATTCACAGAAGAGAAGAGGGTCATATAGCTGGCTCATTCATTTTTTGTTACAATTCAGTGGGTGTATGTGTGTGTGTGTTCATTGACATGCAAAGCAAAGATCAAGGTATTCGAGGCAATTTTCACACCAGTTATTAGTACTCTGTCTGCCAACTCAATTCACCCACTATCCAGCACACACGAAATGATACCAGAGTAATTTAAGTCACAGACTTAAATTATTCATAGATTCTTATTGTGTGCTGTAATTATACCGTTTCATCCTATGCATTTTGAGTATCTGATAGGTGGTGCGGTGATTACTTAAGAATAGGAGCGAGCGAAATGTAAAACTGTGAAGCGCTGCACTGTGTCTCTGTAGAACGATCAAACAGCATCATGAGATGTGGTGATGAAAAGTTCAAGAAGTTGTCCTTGTTTGACAAGTTGAGGCTGGATCCTTTTATTCTGGGACTTGACATTAACTTGTGAGGTAATACCATGACTAATATATAAAGTGTGTTTGGCAGGAAAGTCTGGCTGAAATTATTTTTTGGAAAGAAATTAACTTTTTGAACTTTTCCTTTTACCTTGATAATTGATCCAAGTAGAGAAAAAGTATCTTATCCTTATACTACAACGATATATCTACTCATTTTCAAACTCATACTTTTATTTTGGATGTCTATTCAAAATGTTTACATACTTTAATATTAAAAAAAGAAAAGTTATTTTTCTCATACTGTCCATTGCTGCAGCACCTCTATTCACCCTCTGTCTGAATGCTCTGTTAGTCTTTTAAAGCCCCCAGTCCCGAAAAGACAAGTCTGCTCTGATTGGTCAGCTCTCATAGGCCTGAGCAGGCACCGCCCACTGTGTTTCACATCAGCTCTGCTGGTGTTTTTGCAACCACATCCGTGCTGGAGGCGTGGCTTAGAGAGGTGACTGTATAATTGTGACATCACAAGCTTACTAAAGTCCTGACGGCTTATTTAAATGCACAGTTTCTGAATACGGGCTGTGTGCATTTCTTTGTGGATTGAGTGTTTTGAAACTTTCACAGCATTTCCATAGCAACTAGACCTGCTTTATAATGAAAAATTACATTGAATTCTGACTTCCTATAATATTGGACCTTTAACATACTAAAAGAATACTAAAATACAGTTTATTGAAGTTGTTTGACCCAACTCTAACAGGCATCTCTGACTTTTCTGCCTCCAACATAACAATACAATAATGTGGAGTTTACAGTTCTCTCTGATTTATGTGCCTGAATGGGATTTTCCAATTGAGAAAGATGAAGGTCTGTTCTCATCATCGAGTGAAAATCCTGCACAGTACCCCTCAGGTTTGTCCATATCATATCACCCATTTTTTCTCTACACAGTTTCTCCATAAAGGCTCATGTACAGTCTTTACATGTCAGCACTCTATAAACATCAATCACCTGCTAATAATGAGCATTAATTTTAGGTTCTGGGAACGCTGATGTGGGTCAGCAGTTAAGGCGAGGGGTCCTTTAAAGTTTATTACAGCTCAATGAGATTCATTAAACTGTAGTTCATTAACATTATTCCCTTGATACCTTCAGGCAAAGTAGATTACACTCTCTTTTGCCCGTATTTATATAGACTGCTGCAAAGTTGTTTCTCTGAGTGAAACTCACTTTAAAATTCTATTTTAAAGTGCCTGGATGGAGCTATAAATGATTACAGCAAAATCTGGGTTTATTTCAAACCTACTCTGTTTATATTTTATTCACAAAGTTATTAAAAATCTACATATAGTCTTAGAAATCTTGTGCGACCACATCTTCTGATTAATGATGGTATCCTGACCCCAAAGTTCGTTCACTGATTTACTGTAAGTCAGTAGTCATTTCTGTTGAAGGAACTTAAGGAAATTATGTTGAGTTTTCATCTTTTTGAAGAGTGCTGACAGGTGAAGTGACTTTACATCGGCAGCGTCATCTGATTAAAGGATGACAGCGTCTGCTAGAAACTTTGTAGAAACACATTAGAAATCTTGGTGAATACTTTGTACATAAACTAACAAAGAATATTCGTCGAAATGGTGATATGTGTGTCGCAGACATAAAGACTATGTCAGCGACGTTTGCTTTCATCTGAGGTGAATTTGTAGTATTCCATAATACTACGTTTCTGTGTAGCTGCTGTCCTTCCCTTTTCTTCTGTCGTTTGTCTCTGTGTCTGTAGATTAAACCAGTCAAATTCCACAAATTGATTCTACAGTACAAAATATATTAAGTGTAAGAAGCCAAATACTGCACACACACACAGAAATATAGCAGGGAATGGTTGCTGTCACCATTTTTAACAGGCCACTGCACTTTTCATTGACAGAGGGCTGGACAGTACAGTGAGCTGCTGAGGATGCTGCTGTAATCCAATCATTTCTCCATAATAATGTATCGATCAAAAATGTAAACTCACACATTGACGCAGGCAAGGACATCTGCTTTTTCCCCCTTCTCTTCACCGGACTGTATCATCCCACTACATATCACTTTTCAGTGGAATCTTATAAAGAGAATTTGACTGGAAATAGTTTCTTCTAAATCTGTGTCTTTTTAAACCTTTTTCATGCTGTTTCGAGCTGAAGCTGAGCTGTTACGCCACGCTGGCCTGCTTTATGTGTTACTCTCATGGATACAGGAACTTCAAAATTGAAATTCACTCAGCCCTCTCTTTTTCCTTCTGTCCATCCATGTATTCATTTCCTCTTGGAGTCCTTTTGATTTGTGACATTATTTGGGAACTTCTTTTGGTGTTTCTTGGTTCAACAACTGACTTGTTGTCATGTTAACACATGTTGACTGGTGGCTGGGAACTTTTTAATTAACATGATACTCATTCATCAATGTGTTGTTTATCTCCAGTCGTTCCCCAGCTTTATTAAATGTGGTTAATTGTTTTTCAGTTCCAACTCCGAGGAGGCTGCGCTTCAAAGTGCTGAGCTCGAGTAAACTCCTTGTTTCATGGAAGGAGCCCAAAGGAGATTTTGACAGCTATCTATTCCTCTACAACAGTATACCAGGTAGGATCATTTTGCTGTGGAGACACACACACACACACACACACACACACACACACACACACACACACACACACACACACACACACAGGTAGAAAAAAAAAACTGTATGCTGAGGATAAGTGGGACCTAACTTTGAAATTTGGGAGGAAGGATCCTATTATGATTTGGATTTCCCGTCTGTCATGAGGGATTATGTAATTTACTTCTTATCAAAGCTTCTTTGAAGGGATCAATCTCCTGAGAGATGTGGAAGACTCAAAATGTGTCCTGCACCTCTGCCAAGTTTGAGACAAAGGAGTGTTTTTGCTGCGTACGTGGAGCTGTCAGCAGATTTGAAAATGGGACCTATAGATATAAAAGACAGTAAGACCCTCGCCAACTCATCATGGAGTTCAGTCCAGGGCAGACGAAGACAATATTAGTCACTCACTCAGCATTATCAACGTGCGATTGTGTGGGCATGATGGACGCCTGACATCTGGCTTTTATCCTGCGTCTGTCAGTAGTCAGTCATTGTACAGACACAAGGCATGACCTCGTCTCTTTCAGGTCATGCACAGTGCAGTCAGTAATCACCCTAATTACCACTGACGGCTCCTTCATCATGCAGTGCACCTTCCCTCACCGCCATACGTATCCATCACATCAATTCTTTAACTGTTGCTGCACCGCTGCCTGCATTTGTTCCGTATTAATGCCGTGCTGAACACTGCAGACAATTCTTTCACCGCCCGTTGTAAAAATGAATAAGTAGGACTGAATAAGCACTCTGTAGGAATAAAACCTGTTACTTGCAAACAACCCTTTGCAAGAAACGCCTCGTCTGACAATTTCTTGCCGCCTCCGACAGCTGAAAAGAGAAGAAAAACTGAAATTTATGGCCACTTCCTCCCAGGCGGGAGTGCAGCAGTAGCTCACTGGCATTCAGCAAATGCAATAAAAAAAATGGACTCTCTCAGTGTCCTTACTGATCTGTACACTGGTTATCTTCAACAATAAGAAGGCATGAGGACACAAATACCTGTCCTGTGTCCTGATGTCCAGTCTCCTCTGTCCATCTTTAGTCCATCTGAGTCAGATGAGGTGAACAGCACCCATAGTGAAGCTTGTTTACACTGACTGAAGTCCTTTTGTTCAGAATAAAGCACCATTTTAGATCACAAAGGGAGCTGTCAGAGTGGCAGCTAACCTTTTCGCTCAACATAATATCCTTTTTTCCCCTGAGAGCCTTTCTAAAAAGGAGCAACTAAAGTGCAACTGGATAAGGATTCAAGTTTTAGGTCAAAGCAGATGACTCATTTTTGCCGACTAAAACGACTAGCTGGGTTCTTTTCTTCGTGCTTATATTCTTTCAAACATTGCCCCCTGTCACATTTTTCCCCATTATCAGCTTGTATCCTTATGGATGATGTAATCCATGTCTCATTGCATCAGAAAGTGGTTAACTTTAGCCTGCACGCCTCTGTCCAGTGGCTTTATTCCCGATTCTATGGCAGTGCATGAATTCAACTAAAATAAGCACTTAGGCTATTGGAAGTCTGTTCAATAGCCTGCCAACAATTCTGAATTTCAAATAGTGTGGGTTGTGTCTGTGTGTACTTGCATATCTCTGTGTTATTTATCCGTGCCAGATGTCTATATTTACTCTCTCTCAAATCCCAGCGGAGATGAAGCCAAACCCTGCAGAAAAAAAGTTTTTACTGTATGCGACTGCAACTTATTGTCACACTGCTGCTGCAGCCAATTAGAGGAGTAATTTGGG
This sequence comes from Pagrus pagrus, assembly GCF_965226575.1. Classification (NCBI taxonomy): domain Eukaryota; kingdom Metazoa; phylum Chordata; class Actinopteri; order Spariformes; family Sparidae; genus Pagrus; species Pagrus pagrus. The sequence continues at coordinate 18,970,942 of NC_140191.1, forward strand.
GAACTGGAAATTGTGTTTGCTTTTCAAGCATTGGGAGGCACAAGAAGTGATGCAGAATTTAGGTGAGGTTTAAAATAGGTTGTAGTATTGACGGCAGCAGTTCAGGAGAATAATTATACATATTTACTGTGGCAGTGACGCATGAGACATTGGAGGCACATTGATGTTATTTATGTTCAGTCTCTGCCTTGGAATTTAGTTGTATTTCCCGTTGTTAAGGTTGACATTTTAACGTAACTGTACAAACAAGTTTTAATGTGTCCATTATCTCCTACGTAAAATGTAGGCAGCCAATCAGATGGAGGTGTTGCCATGGCAGCGGGGTAATCGTGATCATCAGCGCTCAGGACAGGCTCGTTCAACATCGGCAGTAGCTCCGATTACTCAAGTTTAGCTCAAGCTGAATATTGAGAAGCAAAAAATAGTGACTTCCTTTTGCCCTCAGAGAAAAACAAAAACAGCTACTTTACTTAAGCGGCTCTCAGGCTTCATGTTACAGACGAAGCAGTTGAGAAAACAGCGCAAAAAGTGGCCTTGTCGTGCATTTGTACTGACGGGATTTCCCCCAATAAGCTCATTGCACTCATGAAAACAAACTTCGACAAGCGACACAAGGGGAGATTTATGCTTTGTTAAAGGTGTTTTCAAAAAGCAGATTTGGGCTCCACAAGAGAAAATACTTCAAGGATGAAGACTGACTGGTTGTTATGGCAAGTGTCCGCCTGGTTATCCGCCCCACCTCCATTAAGGAGCAGCATAACAGGTGCTTTGAGGGGCACTTCTGCCGATGCCAACTGTAAAATCTGTAAACATATGCTAAAAAATGCTAATGCTATAGTTGAACCGTCCAGAGTAATCAAATAGCGTTAAGCATCCACTGAAGGGGTGTTTTGTAAGGCAAAGCCTTTAGAGACATTGCAAATTAAGTATACTTTAAGTATATTTTAAGTTGTTTCATGAGTTGTTAATGTTAACTGAAACCATAATATACAGTATGAGGCATTTTCAGCAAGATAAAAAGGTCAAGATTGGGCAGTAAATGACTGTATTTATTGTTTTACATACAGTAATTGTTCAGACTAGTAATGCCACACTGTTCTGTTCTTAGATGGGTTTTATACAATATTTTTTGCATATTATTGAACTAATGAACAACAAAACAACCAAACTGTTGTTCACCAACATAAACGACAAGTAGGTCCTTCATAAACGACAAGTAGTCATTTTAACATGTCCCTTTGTGTATTACACAAAGAAGACAAAACTTGTATTACTCAGCTTTTTTTGAGGTGCTGGTAGGTGTGTTTTTGATCTCTCTTGTTCCCAGTCTTTATGCTAAGCTAAGTGAATTGTCTGCTGGCTGTGGCTTCATATCGTACAGAAATGAGAGATCTTCTCATCTTACTTTTAGGGAAAAGGTGAAACAGCATATTTTCCAAAATGTCAAACTCTTTCTTTAAGTCTCAAGAAAATGCTTGTCAACACCTTTATCCTGCAATGGAAATTTAAGTGTAGAAATAACGAGGCCCACTTCTGTCCATTAAAAGGAGTAAACTGGTGATTGCAGGTGAACTCTTTAAACCCTCGCAGCTGTTATCTCGTGAATCAATTTCAGTCAAGAGGGAGAGATCTCTGTAGATAAGGAAAGGGCTGTTAAAAGTAAGTTTAAAGATGGGTGTTTGGCCTGAGAGATGTATTTCTCAGTGCAACAGTTGTCATATGGTGTCCCAGTGAATACCTACCCTTCACTTTAAGCCCAAATATTTGGTTGATTGACAGTATATTTGTACCCAACCACTGACTAAGGTTCCGGTTTGTGCTGTGAACACTGATTCATGCAGTTACCTCACCTGACCTGCTGTCCTCTTCAGTAGGATTTATCTTCCTACTCCTAAAGGCGTCATTAGTCATCACTCTGCAGGCACAGGGGACAGAAGAGCTGAGGAAGCACACAGACACAGACGCACACTCACGCCTTTATTGATGGCCAAATTGATTGCGGGGTCAAATTTAAAAGGGGGTGATAATGTGACCTGTTGGCCTGATGGAGATTAACTGCTAAGGAGAGGACACCACCGCACACACGCTTGTCTCGTAGTGAGGATCGACAATTTATTTTAGGGAAATTGCATTTTCCTCAGCTTGAAACTTCAAACTAACTCAGATATTTGTTCTGTCTCTAAGCCTCACCCACTAGCCCCACTGTGAAAATAACAACAACATGAAAAACAGAATCAACTTCAGACCCACAAAATGTTTTTCTTCTTTATTCTTAATTTCTGTTTTTTTTTATTTCATTTTGTGAAGATTTATGCTCCACGACCAACTCCTCTATCAAATAAAATATTTCGACCTTGAACAAAATGTTTGCCTTCCTTCAGAATACAGAATGTTAATCAGCTCCTCTGCTGAATTATCTTCATTTTGCCTCGGCCTTGAGAATATTAATATTTTGCTTCCCAGAAACTGAGTATAGCATTGAGAAATAAAAAAGCACCGAATCAAAACATCTTGGAGTCTAACCTTTGACCCTTTGCTTTTTCTTCTTCTTTCTCTCTGTCAGGTGGTCAGCAGAGGGAAATCATAGTATCTAAATCTGACACTAAGGTGTTGATAACAGACTACAACCCCTCTAAGGACTACACTGTCAGTGTGATTGCTGTCAGTGGCAGTGAGCAGAGCCGACCTCTTCAGGGCAGACATAAAGGTGCGTTCATGCATTTAACTTTTTTTGCTTCTGTTTCATTCTGTTGCTGTCGTGTTATGTGTAACTCCCACACTCTGTTTCTGTTCCAGTGTGATATGCTCTTCCACTCTATTTACCTGTACCCTGTTCTTCACTACTCTACTCTGCTCCTCTGTTTTACTTGACTCTGCACAACTGTACTTTCAAATCTTTTTACCTTCTTCTCATCTGGTCTCCTCTGCTCTTGTTTCCCTCTCATTTCCTGTCCTCTCTACTTACCTTTGTTTTGATATGCTATAGTGCCCTTTCCTCCCATTGTCTTTGCCCTCTCTTCTTCCTCTTCCTCTTCTTCTTCTTTTCTTTTTCTGGTTTTCTCCTATTTTCTTTTTTTCTTTCCTCATTTTCCCTCCTCTATCCTCTTATTTTCTTTCTTTTTGTCTCATCTTGTCTCCACTCATATTTCCTTTCCTTTCCTTTCATTTTTTCTCACCCCTCATTTATTCTCCCATGTCCTCTCCTCTTCTGTGACATGCTAGACTTGAATTTGTTCTGATGTGCTTTGCTCTCTTTACCATAGTTACCTCTGCCTTATTTTAACCATTCCCCTGCTGTAATATCAGAGTATGCGCTTTCCTTATCGCCATTTGTAGACAGAGAGAGAGAAAGGACTCCCAAAAATAATTCTGCCAACGTGTAATTATTTTTTTTCCTGTGCTGCAGCTGAAAGAGGTGAGAGTGATGGAGGAGACGAGACTGAGCCCCATAGACTGACCGATTCAGTCGTACCTCCTGAGGATGCCAACGAGATCTCTGGAGGTAGGACAAACGCAGACAAATGCTGTTTCCAGGAGAGGAGTCCATATACAAATCCTGTGCTCGCCTGAACGTATTAATAAAATGAATTGTGCTGAGTCAGACTCTGCTTAAAGACTCCTTCAGTCAGTTGCCATAGTGGTGTTTGGAGATATGAAAACAGCTGTTGGTGTGGTCTGTCACCAGCTCCATAGATCAGAAAGCCAAAAATTTGAGTCCGTGTCCAGCTGGATCCGACTGTGAAGCATGTTCCCCCATGCAGACTTTGTGTGCAACTGGTTAACAGCAAAGTCGAGACAGACAGACAACCGCCTGGTGGTCTATTTACCCACCAAGTGAGCAGGCCAAAACCATCTATGCTTCACTGGTGAATTATTCACAGTGGTGCTTTGTGGAAACTCTTTAGCATACGCAATGCTGAGTGATATTAGGTGACTGTGACTCCTGATATTAGGCGATGAGTGACCCACAATGTTCACTTGTGTCTGTTAATTTGAGCTCTCCCCCTCAACAAGAGCGTCTGGCTTTCTGTCTGTTTGTTATTGTAACCAAGACGTTCTTTCTGTTGGCAGCCTCGTATTTAAAAGCCCAATATTTCAACCTCTACTGAAATGTGAGAGAAGAAAAGAACGCATTCATTTTCATCTTTAGCGTATACATAGAAACCATCCTCTGTTGACTTTTTTACCATAACCGTGAGTTCAGCAGGGAGTCCTGGACTGCTGATGTGTGAATGTGATTGTTTTTACAAGATTTAAAAGTCCTTTTCTGTGAGATTTTCACCATTACACAAAGACAAAATCTCATTACTTGGTGGTAGGCTTTCTTTAGGCTGGCTCATTTATGTTTTTGTGTGCAGGGTGATCGTTTATCATAGGGCACTAAAAGAGAGATATTCAGGAAGTTGCGATTATTGAATATGGTTTAAATTAGTCCAGCCTCCAATTAAGTGTATACTGTGTGTCATCATTTTTATGGACCATAACCCATTTTTTTTTTTTTTTTGTGCAGTATAATTTTACTCTGGGATGCTATATGTGCGCTTCATATTTGCTGACGGAGCAAGAGAGGGATTCACACAAACACACACACACACACACACACACACACACACACACACACACACACACACACAGAGTGAGAGAGAGAGAGAGAGAGAGAGCGAGAGAGCAATTAACTGTGTTATAAAGCTTTTTTATGGACACTTTGCATCCGTGAATACATAATAAATTGGTTCTTGGGTGGTGAAACACATTGATAGTAACTCTAATAAAATTTCATGTTGACTGCAATCTCTGGTAACACTAAAAGTGCCCTTATCACTATGCATTAACCAGCATATCAAGATACGGAAAAGTACTTGATAAACAATAATGTGTGACTGTCATACCTGGGTTCTGTTTCTTATAGAAGATATGTTTGGATTCTTCATATCACAAACTTTTCCTCATTCTGCCCTACGGCATTTTAACAGAAAGTATTAAACAAGCGCTGAAAACCAAATAAAAACTTAAAAAACATTTTCATTAAAAAAATACGAATAAAAAATTAAATAAGTCTTGTTGTTTTCCCAGTGATTGGAGTTTCAAAGGATTTGTTTTCATTCCCCACAGATTGATTTTGTGTCTTAAAATCAGGTGGTGCAGTGAAATGTCATTATAAATTGTGTGTGACCTTTATACATTTTTTCTTTTTGGCTAGCCAAATTGAATTCCTCAACCAGAGAGAACAATACGGTCCAGAATTTAGGCTTTTATTATTTTAGTAAAATTCACAGCTGTTCCTCTGGTCCAACACATCTGGTTATGAAATTACCAAAAATCTTTTATGTGAGCTCACGTAGTGAACCTGCTTCCAGTGCACTAATTCACAAAATAGAAACTTAAAACTACAATTGAACACAGACTGAAACTTAAAAAAACAAATTAAAATGAATGAAAAACTATTCAATGACTCTCCTGTGCACACACACAATGTGCTAGATCTCTGATGTTCTTCTTCTTTGTTTCTCTCCTCCTCCTCCTCCTCCTCCTCCCCGTCTTTCTGTCGGGTGGGTAGATTAAAAACTGGATTTCCTTCAGTCTGCTGTTATCAGAAGCGCTCACCATTCACTGCAGCAGAGGTGACCTTGATTGGTGTTCTGCCTCGTACCTGTTGGGGATTATGATAATATCCTGCTGTGCTTCAGTCAAATTTGTGAATTGACTGTGTGTGTTAGCGCCTGTGTACGCAGCTTTGTGTATGATAGTGATGCTCTTTTATGTTGTACTGTACCGTGTGACTGCCTCTCTCTCCCCCTGCCTCTATTGTGGCCTGTGTGTGTGTGTTTATGTTCTGTGGTGATAATACCCATACCCCACTGTGCTCCAAAGAGCTGGTGTTGTATGAAGCCTCCCTCTGTGTATGTGTTTGTGCTTGTGTTTGTATTATCAGTGCTATCCCAGTCCATCACTACTTTGTTCCAGAATAGTAATCATCTTGCTTTTATGTCAGGGTAGGTTGTTTACAAAACCTTTCATTAACAGCTGGCTCACACTCTCATCTCCTCTCTAATGTGTGTGTGTGTGTGTGTGTGTGTGTGTTGAAGACATCAGACAAGTCAGTTGTCTTTTTGAACTCTGGCCAGCAGTGTGCACACTACCTTTTGTCATAAAGTATTTGCAATGAAGTTGCAGTGTTTTTTTAAAATTCTCTCAAACAGCTTTATTATAACAACAAATGAGTTGGGATGGATTGTAAATAAAGACTGGAAATAGATCTGTAAGAATGTGAATTCTCCTTCTGCAAAAAATGCATTCAACTCTGTTGAAGAAAGGAACGAAAATATGCAGAAAACTTAAGCTTGTTATCCTTGGCTGCCTATATCAAAAGCATCCTGGCTAGTGTGTGTGTGTGTGTGTGTGTGTGTGTGTGTGTGTGTGTGTGTGTGTGTGTGTGTGTGTGTGTCTAGGCGTGTTTGTCTAAGTAAGCTGATTTGAAGGTGCTCAGATGTGTCTAAAAGTAGGGGAGAGAGCCATTAGCTTAAGGAAGTGTCGTGAAAAGTCCCCCGCTCCAAGTAAAATAACTACCTTAGCCACCCACTTTTGTTCTAAAGATACTCTACAAATTACTAAACCGTATCTTGCCGAGCATAAGCGCAGGCTGCTCTGAACTAAATACAGACCGGCCCTTCCAGGGGCTTTAAATGAAACAAATTTTCTGTCTGCTCTTGGGGTGTCATTGACTGAGTCTGGCTCTGAGCAAACGGCAAAGGTTTTAAAGGGGATATTTTACCGTGATAAAAGTTTTCCATATCGATGTCAGTCATTTGTAGGTCGGCACCCCAAAAGTCAATACTTCGAACCGTCGGTCAGGGACTTCTGAGTCAAATCTCAGTTTGGAGAGAGAGCTGATGCACTTTTTTTGCAGCCTCTAAATCTGAGCTGATCTCTGATCTGAGCACCGGATTCAGCTGTTCACTGCTGGAAGATGTGAGGAGAATTCCTTTTCTTCTTGAATATCACTGTCTGACTGAAAGTGTCTGACTTTTTTTTTTTTGCTGTGTCATTGTCTGCAGAGAAAAGCAGGATAAAACCTAGGCAAGCTCCAATGATTTAAAAACCCAAGACTACCATGCAGGGTAGGAATAAACTCAAATTGGTAAGGACAAAAAAAATCAGATACATCTTGGAAATTTCTGCATTGGATTAAGCCTCAGTGCCTCATTTTTTTTTCAAATCTGTGAACTCAAACGTCATGCACTCTTTGATAATGAGAACCATCTGAGAAACATAATTGTCTTATCTTCATCCTCCACTAACCAACCTCCAGTAATTACTTTACTACATTTCCTTTTACAAGTTGAATTGGATTTTTTTTTCTTCGCACTGTTCCAAAGGGAGAGATTTATTTCTATCAATCGCAAGACAGGAAGTGAGGTGGGAGAGAGAGGCAAACTAAGTGAATCACAAAGCAACAGAGAAGGAGGCAGTGAGAAAATACCAGTGTCCCTTGTGAAATTGGATATGTGTGTGAATCATTCATAGGTCTATTATATCTTTGCAAGTTGGAGACTGAAAAAAACAGGTTGTGTCATTGGGAGCTGTTCTTGTTGATAAGACTAGTGTATTTGTTATGTCTTGAAAGTTTTGGCTGTAGAAATATTGAATGTACGACTACTAGAACTTTACGCCTGATAAAACAAAAACAAACTGTACATTCACATTTATTTTAGAAATATGAATTAATTTCTGGACATATTCGTAAATCTGCTTTTGATAAAATCAGGGCAGATCTATTCTGAACTGGAAGAAAATAGACTCGTACAACAAAGACAGGGCCTCATTACCACTACTTTACACATGAAAAAAATAAGAATAATAATGAATGAAAAAAACCCCACACATTTTCAGCTGCTTGCCTGCTGCCGTGCCAGCAAAGTTTGTCATACGTTCATTATTTTCCACTTGTTTCTGTCAGCTTGATCTCTGCCAACAAAAGACTCTCTCTGGGCTCCTTCATCAACTGGCTGCATTAAAAAAATGGCGGTTTCAGTGCTTGACATTCATACTTAATTTTCACAGTCTGAAAGTGTCAAAACATCAACTTCAACTCGTTCCAGTTTCGACTGAGACACGGAGCCCGAATAAAAATACTGTGTAATGCTATTAAATGACGTCAGTTTAGGAGGTTGCCATTTTTGTTTGATGGTTCAGTGGTTTCATTTTGGTTAATCATCTACAGAAACTTTCAAAAGCTTCTCTCCCAGAGGCAACATTGCTCACATTAGTCATCTTGATATCTACATAAGTTTATCATAATTGTTTTTTGCATGTATTATTATCATACAGTAAAACATGTTTTTAGCCATGCTAACATAATGGCTGTAGAGATGGCAATGTCAGTCGGTTGGTCCATCCATCTTAGCAACTGTTGATGAACTGATATTATGTGGATATTTGGTCCTCAGAGGATGAAATGAATTACTTTGGTGATCCCTGATTTGTCTCTAGCACCAACATGTGATTCATGTTTGTGTTTATTGTTTAGTGATTTGCTTTATGACTAAATAGCTGCAAAATAAATGACACAAGTGTTAGCATGCTAACATGCTTAACAAAGATTGGTGAACATGGTCAACATTGACATGTTATCATTGTCATTGTGAGTCTGTTTGCCTGTTGGCATTAGCATGTAGCTGAACACACAGAGTTGCCAGCATGGCTGCAGATTGATCTTGTCTTTTCTTGTTTCTCAGTGATAGAGATGATTTGACTGTAACTACTGCCAGCCATTTTAGCTATATCCAGTATTGTTTACTGAATTCAGTACTGTTTACTGAGTATAAGAGGAGAACAAAAACATACAAAACATTTGTTCATTTGAACAATTTGTGTTGAATAATTTGGTTTATGTGGCCAGCAAACAATTATTTTGTGCCTTAGGGTTCCTTTTAACCTTGACGCTGTTCTTTCCTACCCTTAATCAATTGCTTTTAGTTGCCTAAACCTAAAAACCTCTAACTATAGCAGTGACAGAAAGCACTCATTTTTGTACAGGCCATATCAGAGGCAATGAAAAGCAACATATTTTGTCCATTAAGTTGGATGACTTGTTGTATTTGTCATCATCCCACTCTCTGTCTGCTGTTCTTTATTATAAACTGTCCAATAAAAGTAAAATTTGGCAAATTATCTTTTGCCCTTTTACGAAATAAAAACCCCATTGATTTTTGTTCCATTATCCGCAGTATTAACAGGTATCCACTGCTGCTGGTTTCATCCATGTTTCATCCGAATTAAAGTCAGTAAGGGATTCTGCAGCCAATAATAATAAATATTTGCGTTTTGCTTATCAAAGCAAGAACAGATCCATTAGTGTGGTCCCTTGTGCAAGACGGTAATATATTTTCATTGGAAATTGGCCCTGAACAATGTTTCCTCAAAAATAATAGCCATTATTTCGACAGCTGCGTGATATTAGATCAGAGGACATCTGTGTGTGTGTGTGTGCGCGTGTGTGCGTGTGCATGTGTGTGTGTGTGCGTACTGAACTACTGTGTCTGTAGCTGTATCTATGACAAATGTGGGTCAGTAGCCTCCAGTAGGAAACAGATGGTTGTCGCCCAGCAGACCATAAAGATCTATCAGACACTGTAAGTCAGCACTGGTTTCACTAATTAAAGTTTAAAGGGATAGTTCACCCCAAAATCAAAAATGCATATTTTCCCTCTGACCTGTTATCCACTAGATTGCAACGAGGGACGTATCGGCTGTAGATATGTCTGGCTTCTCTCAAATATAATGGCACTGGATGGCGCACAGCTTGTGGTGCTCAAAGCTCCAAAAAATACATTTGAAAAAAATCAACAGCAGTGCCTCTTTGCAGAGGTCATGACCTGGTTTCTCAAGACAATCAACAGACCTTTTGCAGTTTTATTTTACATAATTTCTACAGAACAACTCCTGTCTGCTGTATCGCCCTGCAGAGGGCGAGAGAGTTTGCATAGACGAGAGGCATTAATGCTGTTCTTTTATATATTGCAACTTGTTGTGACATTTATTACACTAATTGCACTTGCTTACACTTAAATTAAAATTGCTCATATTGATGAAAAGGTATTGATGCCATGCAGAACCCCTCAATTACTAGATAGAGACTTTGATATCGATACGAATCCACTCGTTAAAAGGCTGACTTGCTTCAGTTTAGCTTTTGTACATAAAACAATCCGAGCACCGGGCCAACAGCAAACCCAAACAAGTGGAAATCATTGAGCAATAAAGGGCAAAAGCTTCGCCGTCTCTCCATGCTACGGTGCCTTTTTCAATACATATCACCTAACAGGATGTGAGCACACTGTTGCCTTCCTCGCTCCCTGACTGAAGCTTTAATCCGGCGCTCACACGCGCAGACACACACACACTGGCTGAACCCAAGGGGACAGGCGTAGTTAAAGTTGAACTGGAGGCCAATGAGATTCTGTTGACATTCACCACTCGGATAGTGAGAGAGAGGGAGAGTCCCCTAGTATCCATCACATCCGCAGGAGGTAACAAATACACACCTGGAGAATGAGGTGTCTCCATTTATAGCCAACCTTAATTCCTAACATTATCATTTATTCCAGCTCTGGCACTCTCTAGCTAGGTGTGTGTATGTGTGTGTTCACCTCCCTGTATTTTTCATCTTGTTAATTCCCAGCTTTAGCATTCGTTTAATCTAAATCTTTCTGTCTCTTTGTGAGCTATGTGTATATATCTATGTGCCTGCTCTTTATCGCCCTATTAGTTTCCAGAATTACCAGTTTTATACTTCCTCTGTCATTGTGCATTTGGCCCGATATTTAATTTAATTCCAAGCCTCCTCATTCAGTCAGTGTGATGCTCGGTGGCAAAGGTTTATGACCGGACACCATGTCATATAGAGGCTTATTTTCAGTATTGATTATTCTGCAGATTATTTTGATAATTTATCAATAAAATGTTAAGTCTACTGTTGAAAAATGTTCAAAATGCTCACCACAATTTCTCAGAGCTTTTAGTGACATTCTTCTGTCCACCCAGCAAGCAAAGACTCTTTATTTTCTATCAAACAACAAAGGAAAGCAGCAAATCCTCACATTTAAGAAGCTGGAAGCAGCAAATAATTGATATTTTAGCTTGAAATGTAACTGAAAGGATTAATCGATTATTAAGATAATCGGTGATTGATTTTATTGATCAACTAATCAATCCAGCTATATTGTTAAACTGACAAATAACTAAAGAAACTGAGCGAGGAGGCCAAACTGACAAGTACAGTGAATACATGCAGCCTGTCAAGTACATCCAGGCTCCACACTAACTGTTGAGTGATGATATCAATTCCTTTGAATACCTCTTAACATTACATCAGCCCTTTCCATCACAGATATGTATGTCCTGGCTAAAAAGCATGAAAGGCTCCAAGAAGTTTTAAATTGATGATGTAGATGTGATTCACAAATGACGCAGAGTTTCACAGTGTCAGTATAAGCTGGTGTGCAGTGTGAAGGGCAAAGCGAGGAGAGAAGTATTTAAAGAGAAAGTATTAAAATAAAACCGAAATGAAAAGTGAGACGGCAAAGAGTGAAGTCAGGTAAATGTCCTCCAGAAATGCACATTTCGTCTCCATTTGTCTCGTCTCACTTAACACTTTTTCCATCATCGCCAGTTGTGTTTTACATTTTGTTTTGGACGTTGGCCAGGTACTGAATTATTCCCGTTGAGAGGAACCAAAGAAATATCATCCTCACACACGTTGGGATGTGCGCTCAGAGACTTGGGAGTCGACCAGCCATTGCTCACTTGGACGTGTGTGTTATTATGTGTGTGTGTGTGTGTGTGTGTGTGTGTGTGTGTGTGTGTGTGTGTGTGTGTGTGTGTGTGTGTGTGTGTGTGTGTGTGTGTGTGTGCGCGTGTGTGTGTGTGGTCTCTGCGCTAGCCAGACTACTGTCCTTGTCCTCGATTAGGTGAGGGGAGGTTCATGGCTGAGTTGAGCTAATTGTATGACAGTGGTTAACAAGTGCATGTGTGTGTGGATGTGCTAATGGCATTTTGGCCATTAGTGGCAAGGACTCGTTAAGTGCAGAGGTCAATTAGAATAATTAGAGTCCACTTCCTCCCTGATTTTTTCCTGCTATAGCTCGTCTCTCCTTCCTCTTCATGGTCACAAGTAGAAGTTAAATCACACTGTACTATTCTGTGGCTGTAGTGTGAGCAACGGCACTGCCACTGCAGGTTTAGTTTAACCAGATATGAACCAAATCGCAAACAACTTTCACATTACACACATTAACTCCAGTGTGATGGCGTTATCGTAAGAACCTGCTTGAAGAACAGTTAATGACCATTGATATGTCGTTAATTCAATAAACCTTAACTCATTTGTCTCCTTTGCTGTCCTAGTCTTTATATTCTGCACTCACATTTTCTAGCTGTGCTCTGCACCACCTTCTGTTTTATATGTCACATTTATTGCTCTTTGCTTTCTCGCCTCTGTGTATGGCTTTATGTATTTCCTCCCTCTTCCTTCATCCCTTCATCCCCTCTTCACACCCTTGACCCTCTATCTCTCCTTTTTGTTTTACTGCCTAAACGATCTTTATTTCTTTTGTCCCCTACGCTCTCTTTCCTATCCTGTCAATCCTGTTCTCGCTTTTCCCCCAGTCCTTCCCTTTCTGTAATCCCGGTGGTTTGCCCTTTGTGGTTGACAAAGCACAACAGACCTTAAACTGTTCTCTGAAATGGCACCGAATGCTCCTCTAGGTTGGATAAATTACCCACATCCCCCTATTTAAAGAGAGGCTCGTTCGTTGCTCAGAAGATCGTGGTTTAAAATCTGATATTGTATCATTTGGGAAATAATCATAGCTCTGTTTTGCATAGATTTCCATGATTTTTCAGTTGCTCATAATAACTAGTTTAGCTGCAGGAAATCTTAGAGTTAATGTATGTTCCCTTGAGTTGATGAATGTATACATTTGTCAAACAAACTGCTTGACTGGGACAAACAAAAAGACAGAAACAGAGGAGTCGAGAGATAAAAGAGAGGTGGGCTGGCAAGCAAACTGCAAAATCCTAAACTAATAAGTAAGCCAGAATTGTGTTGAATCGTGACACAAAAAGCATACTTTGAGAGCCACACCCATCTCTGAGGCTCCTACAATGTGTGCATGTAGCTAAAAAATAACCAGACGTGATAAGAGAGACTCAACTTTCCTAACAGAAACCCACACAGTTCAACAAGTGTGTGTTTGTGAGTGTGTACCAGACAGAGATTAGAGGAAGACAAACAAAGAAAAGAGCAAGGCAAGGCAAAGATGGAGCGTCAGACTCAGAGAGACACAGTTTATAGGCTGCGTGTTGCTTTCAGCATACATATAGTGTCTGTTTGTCAGAGTGTCTGTGTATTCACTGAAGTGAAACAGAACAAGACAGTGGATTAAAGATCAGGAGGCCAAGCAGGGAAAGGTCTCTGGAGGAACGATACAAACCGTCTCTAAACATCTGTTGGATTACACCTTAAAACCAACTGGATCACCCCACTCACACACACATGCTCTCTCCCTCACACGCACACACTTGTGTAGGCCCACAGGTCTCACAGATGAATATGAATGTTTTTGCCTGGCTGAGTTTATCTGAGTTGCTCTGAGGGCCACTGAGCAAACGACAGGTGTATCAATCTGCTGCCTGTCTCTTGATTGAATAAACAAGCCGATAAAACAAAGAAATCAATTTTTTTTGTGCTCTTGTGTACCACCAGTACAGTGTTTTTGCAAGAAACGAGATGCAGTAGGCAGGTTAAAGCTGCTCTCAAGGTTGATGCAAAAGCAGTTTTTTTAATCACTGTACATGAGCTTCATCAGCAGGTGGGAATTTCCCAGTTGTGGAGGAATTGTAGATGTCTAAATGTCCAATTTTTCTGAGCACTTTTTCATCAAACTATCTCACCTCTCACAATCTCAAGGTCCATTAATTAGCTAATATGGAGTTTTGGATCATATCGCATTACCGCCATCAGCAATGATGACTAACAACTTCATTATAATCCTCTTTAATAATCATCTCAAAGTTAACGTCATGAAGGCATGAGGTAATGCTCTTTCTTAAAGGAGCCTAGCTCTAACCCAAACCCGACATGTTGGGAAAAATAAAGCCCCGTTCAGACCAAAGATGTGCAACAAGGCAAGTTTAAACTTGCAACTACTTGCACTGTTTGTAACTTCAAGTTTGCACCAATGCAACTAGACCAGACAGTATATCATCTCTATTGCAATGATTTTCTGTATTTCTATTCTAACTGCCTGCTTTTCAGGCTTTTTTGTAGCAGCCTAAAATATCAATGGTTTCATCATGATAGTGAGATACTTGCTACGGCTCCATTTCTCTTTTTTTTTGCCTTTTTGATAGGAAAGAGAGAGATGACAGGAAATGTGATAATGGAGAGGGGGGATGACACGCAGCAAAGGTTGGGCCAAAGGTTGGGCTTGAACCCTGGGCCACTGCGGCCAGGACGAGGCCTCTGTATGTGGGACTTATGCTCTGCCAACCGAGCTACCGGGACCCCCCTACATTTCCATTTCTAGTAATGATGAAAATTAAATATGTGGGTGTTGCACAGCAAGTGTGTGGTTGAGCGAATGAAAGAGAGCGAGCAGTGAAGTTGTCAGTTTAGCAGTAGGCTAAATTTTATTTTTGAGATGCTTAATTCCGTCACTGGCACTGTTGTTCAGATTTGTAGAAAGGTGACGCTTAAGGGTGTCTGAGAAAAAGCCTTACATGGATTCGAAGTTCAGAACTAGCCCTCATCCTGTAGGTACGACACTGATTGGCAGCATATCTCCCCGGAGTGCATCACAATGTCCCCCGTTCTAGCAGCGACTTAATTTATGGCTGCAAGCCATCTTCAGACTTGGCAGCAGGGTGCTTGTTCTTAATGTGGTACAGCATAATGCTAGTACTACTGCTCAACTGAATAGTAGCATGACATGTTTTAACTTACATTTGACTTTGTTGCTTTTTCTGGAGGAAATGTTCTCACACTGAGCTTTTTTAGCGTGCTTCACTGTTTACCGCAGACAGCTCCAGCAAAGTTGTAAGCAGACAGCGTGTCTGTTAAAAAATTAACCTGCAGACATGCGAGAACTGTCAAAAATGTTCTTGACAGTTAACCAATTAATGACAATTGACAAACCTAATTGTAGAGATAGATGTTTAAAATTTTCATGGCATGTTGTTTCTATAATTTGATGTACTTATGGAAACAAATGGTTCACAATTCCTGTGACTGAAATCATTCCGAAGAGAAATTGGTTGAACATATGTTTTTTAGGGTGTGTAAACAAATAAATGCCTGACCACTTCACATTTTGAAGAACAACCTGGTACAGACAGATTGTAGGGTTTCAACCATCTGTGATTTTTTTATTAGTTGTCACTCTTAACTAAATGTTTTGTACATCGAGAACCTATTGGAAAAATATCATCTTCCAGGAAGTAAGAATAATGGATTTTTTGTATAAAATTACAATAAATTCTCTCTCTTCTTTGTTTCAAGAGGTTAAACAGGTATACACAAAGTTATGATATGGTAATCTAGCCAGCAAGGTCAGTTTTTCACATCATCATAGCATCATTGTGGCTACCTCTTTAAATGCCGTCCACATTTTCATCTCTGTTTGGTAGAGCACTTAGCGAGCACACCTACACATGAGCAGATGAGGTGCAAAGGACCAGACTGTATTGATTTAAAGTGGACATTTTCTGTTCAACATACAGGAAACTGCTTATATTGAAACATTAGGTTCCACATGATAAACAGCAGGCGGGAGAAATGGATCTTATTACTATTCATCCTGAAATGATATATTGAGAAATCATCTCTCAGGGGTGACCATAAACGAGGCAGTTCACCTGCTGTATAATATTATTTCCAAGTCATCATTTCACTGAAGTATATTCTAATACCAAGTGGATTAATACATGATACAAACATATCAACTTCTGTTAAACTATTTCGAACTAAACTTCCAATTGCTTCTGTAATCAATTAGCCTTATCTTGGAGGTGAAGTGCTGTTGTCAAAGCAGGTTCAGAGAAAAGGGAAATGTTCTCACCGATGTAGAGACTGTCGCTGCTGCTCTCCATCTATCTGCATGTCTGTCACTGTTCTCAATGTTAATTCCAGACGCTGAAACACAATCACAGTGGCAGGGGAAATAAAACTTAACTAGAGAGAGATTGAAATGACAGCACACTCCACTGATCCCTGGCTAAATAGAGGTCAGCAATAAATCAAGGCCAGCTGGGAAGAGCTACTGTTAATGAGAACAGAGAGAGAGCGACAACGAGCAGGAAGAAACAGAGGGTGGAAAAGTTTCCTCACCCAGATAAGCGTGTGTGTTTGATGATGTGTGAGTCTGTATTTGTTTGTTTGTGTATTGTGTATACATTACTTTCCCAACTATATCCATAGTTTGAGAGTGCGTGTTAGCTCCTGGGAGTAGGAGATTAAAAAGCAATCTGCTTTGCTTTAATTATTCTGCTCTGCTTTGCGGATAACATGTAGCCCAAACCTATATGTGTTTAAACCTATATGTGCTTTAATTGTGTATTTGTGTACTGCTACACATGTAACTACTACTACTAACTGCCACTTATACAACTTGTCTGTGTCATTTCTCTCTTCTAGTTTGCAGTTCTGATCCCAGATTTCATCATGCGTGTCTGTCATTGCTCTGCTAGAAGTTGAAGCTCGCCAACACTGGCTTCCATTGTTGCACTCACATTTTTAATACCCATTTCTCCTCTCCCACACAAGTTAATTCAATTGTCAAGGAGCCACACAATTTTTCCCACAGCACTGCAGACTGCAGTGGGCTGAGTTGTAAAATGTGGTTGCTCGCTCTGTCGTGGACACCAGGTGGACGGTCCGTCTAATCACATGCTCGCATGCCAATTACGGCTGGTGTTTGTCCAATTTTGTGCTTGCATGTAAATAGGTTCGGTGATGGCTGCGCCTTTTCTAATCATGTCCCTCTATGCAAATAAGGTTCAGATGTAGTTCAGCCAACCTCATGGTTCACAATCAGTGAATATGGAGACATGGACACAAATCTGCGCATTCAGCTTGATGAAATAAAATGTTTGAGTGGTAGCTGCTTCTGTTTCAGGGTCTTAGTACTGTACATGTTGGCTCACTTTCAAACTGTCGAGGCTTACTGGGACACTTGAATAGAACAGAGCCATCGTTATCTTTAGTAACACCCGTGCTTTTCCTGCTTTGACAAGTAAAATGTCTACTGTAAGAAAAGCCCTCCTTTTGAACCTAAATTTCTAATGTCTGCAACTGAAACCAAGTACTTCTTGTTACACCTGAATAAAGCATTTGAAAACAATTGAACATTGCAAACATAAAACAAATTGCAGCATTTTCTTTGAAAATGATGAATATATTAGCTGTGCTAATTTCACTAGCTACTATTAGCAGCTAAGCCAGCATTTTAAGCCATAAACCAGCACAATTTTGGAAACAGAAATCAGTAGACAGCCACTCTCTTGCTCGTGTTAGCACCTGTTGTTTTCTTGTTTAATTTTTGAGCAATATTTAAATGAAGCCAACATAAGTTCCCAATGACTTTCTTACATAAGCACTTTGTCAAGTTTAAAGTGAAATCCACAGTAACGTGGTAGGCAAGTAAAGCTCAAATACTTGGTGCATACTCAGAAGTCATTTTTGTGGACTGAAATGTGGATTTCAGCTCCAATAGCTGGCTGAGATGTAATACGAAGAAAACTAGCCAAACTCTGCTGCAGTTGCAGTATTTATGCCAGCCAGAACTGTCAGTCGATGAAACTAAAAAGGTTGTTAAATGTAATACAGATACAGAGATTTGGCAGATTATTTAGGTGCAGATATGTCATCCCATGACTAATACTTAATGCTCAAATAAGTTTAAACTTTGGCAAATCTTACCTTATCCTAGCATCCAATCTGACCTTAACAGTGACGTCTCTACCATTAAAGGGCCTAGTCACAAGTTAAGGACCTTGAATGTGGCAGCACTTGAAAAGATTTTCCAACTTGAGTGTTTTGTCCCCATATGAATAGAAATACAAGAACACACACACATAGTAGAGATTGACGGGTCTTGTGCTCTGCCATGGCGGTTTGTTTTAGCGAGAGAGAGTTTAAGAAAGACTCTGGTGCCAAACAAAAGCCTGTCTCTTATTAGTTAGCCACATAGATGGACAGATTTTGATAGAGGAGTGGAGAGAGGGAGAGAAAAACGGGAGTAACCGTAGACTTGGACAAAGGAAAGTCTTGGCACCACAGAATCTGTCAATATATCTGTGGTATTTCATCAAACCCAAACACAGCGTTTTGCCTTCTCACCATTTTTCTTTTTTCCTTGCCTCACTTGTTTCCCTTCTCCCTTTCACACTTTTTTCTCCCTCGTACGCGCACAGACACAGTTCCCCACTCTTTCCCAGTAACTGAACTTTGACCGGCAGCGAAGGCGTTAGATGGGAAGAGAGAAGGGGGGAAAGAGGTAGAGAAGGGGAGGAGAAGAAAGGCAGATGGGGCTTAGAAGGAGGAGTGGGACCTTTGACAAGCCTGCTGTTGTCTGGCAGTCAGGCAGGAAGGGATTCAATAGCAACTACAGTAGTAAAATACTGGAAGCATTCTCTCAGACGTTTTTTGGAGAAATACACTATTGTGTGCCTATTCATGTGTTGGACCATATATTGTATGCGTGCCATTTGATTTCCTATCCCTCTGTCTCCCTAAAAAGCCTTATGTTATATTCTTGTGTGGATTATTTACCAAAATACTGTGGAAATTTCATTTAAAGATTTTCAGCTGATTCCAAAATTATATTCAGATGAAATCCACAGACGGATGAACATTTTTCAGGAAATTATATAAAACCTTGACATTCTGTATGTTAGCTTGTAGTTGGTACCCACAGAAAGTGTGCACACAAGATCCTGAATAGGTTGCACTAGCTATTTGTAAATCCTTCAAGTCTGTGTGTAGTCCGCACTAAGTTCATATCTTCTAGTTAGTTCCAGTGGTGAATAGTTAAATCGGGTTTAAACTTATGAAAAGTCTTTGGTAATAAAGGCCCAGCAAGATATACAGCCAAATAATGTATTAAAGCTGCTATGTGTAAGAGATGGCCAGAAACAACATTATGTCAGAGATCCCTGGCTTGTCCTGTCTCGTAGTTGGTAGTCTGTGTTAGGCACAGTTGAGCTGAGCACTTTCGCTAATTGCAGCTAATTGCTACAGCCAAACATAGCTACAGCAAAGAGTGCCTGAGCAGAAGTAAGTGGTCATTTATGAGCCACTTTTGACATGTGGCCATATTTCACATGTTACACCTATAAACTTCTCTGCCTTTATAAATGTTAAGATGAACTAACACAGCCAGCTTTATTTGGTTTGTCAATGTAACTGGCACAGTGTTTTGTAATGCGAGCTATATTGTGCATGAAAATGTAGTTTTAAGTGTTTCCAGTTTACATCATTATTGAACAGCATTATTTTCTCTTCAGTGTGAATGGGTCACATATTATTAAGTTAACGTTAGTTCTGTCAGTCAACTACTTACTTACTATGTGTACATTTTAGTAAGATTTAATCTCTACACAGCACCTTCTTTGTGTGGTGCAACCTGTTATAGTTAAGTAATGTTTAAATATCTTCTTTGTACAGTAAACACTTACAATATATCATAACTAGACCAAATGCAACCAGAACATTTGAAAGTAATTAGCATATGAGATTAATTCTATTATATGAGACGAGTTAAATGATAAGTTTTTTTTTTTTTTCCAAGTTTCTTGATCACATAAAAGTTTCTTTATGTCAAATCCCTTTTACTTGTTAGTATTTCATTACCTAACACAAACCTTCAATTAAATCCACTGTTGCTTGAAATGAACTATCCAGTTAACAAAGAAAGAATACAAAAATACATTAAAGTATGGAAAATATTTCAATTATAAAGCAGATATTTCAAGTCCTCTGTCCTGTCAGGTGACTGACAGAAAATTGAGCATGATGTAATACACACAGTGATATGAAGCACGTCAACCTTGGCACAGTGAAATAACATTAAAACTCAATTTTGACTCAAGGTTTCATGTTAACTGAGATGGATTATCTTCTGTTGGCAAGTTGTTTCACAAACTATATTATAATAAATGCCAGCAAATGAGGCCTCCGAGGAAAAATGACCCTTGAAATCAGACTAAACTGTTTACAGACGTCAGCAGGGATAATGTTAAGGAGAGGGGCAACCATGATTGATGGTTCAGATGTAAAACACCAGTGTCATGCCTGGCTGGAGGACATTCTCCCCACCCTGCCAACAATAAGCTAGGGAATGGTCAGCGAGCTGTAATCAGATGTAATTACGACCCTCTAATCCTCTGTTTACCATGTCCTTCGTCTGTCTTGGTGACTTATGCCATGGCACAGTACCTCACTCTCCCCCTTTGACTCTTTCTTTCTTAAACATAAACACCCTCATCTCTCTATTTACCCACAGTGTCAACAGCAGTTACTATAGATACTAACACCCTCTTTGAATGTCTCTCACATTTTATTATAGAAAGCCTCCTCAGTTGAACTGTGTCTTTGTGTGAGTCTTCTATCGCTTTTAAAGGAGCCTTTCCGGTGCTTAGTTTATGGTCCTTTCTTTTTATTCTTTAACCTTAGATTTTCTGTAAAGGCCATGCTTGTTTGTTTCATGAGAAAGAAAACGCTACAAAGAACCACCGTTTCACTCTTTGGCCTGTCAGCCTTTTGACATTTTGCTGAAACTGTCATACGAAGCTACAACTTCTCTTCTCTTCTCTTCTCTTCTCTTCTCTTCTCTTCTCGTCTATCTGATGAGTGTTGGATAATAGCATAATCATTTTTATTATGCATTTGCAAACCAAAGATTGTCATCAGCCATCTCTTACGACCTTGTTGTCTTCTCTTTTTTCCTCCGTCTGCCGTCTGTAGCAGATGGATGGTTCAAACAGTCAGACAGACACAGACAGCTGACAGAAGGCTCTGTCTGGAAAATCACTTCTTGAAACGAATACCTGCATGTCTTATTATTACACAGTGTCTTTTATGAATTTAAATCTTGAGATAGTGTTGGCCAGAGATGTAAGAACAAATAGCATCGGCGGTACAGTGTTGCTTATATATATTTTTAAGTAAATTACCTCCTTAAATACAATAAATTCTCCTCTTGCCAGCAAATAGCAGCTCATCTTATTTTGCTTTATTTTACCTTTGATAGTTGGCAGTGTACAGAGAGGAGAACACAAGGGAGACAAGATTATAACAAAAGGTCTTGGGACTAACCCAGGGCATTGCAATTACCCAGTATGCACCTGAGCCACTAAACTAACATCTGTTGTTGGAGCACAGTGAGAACCTTTGACGCTGCTGTCATAATAGGGATGTTAAAAAAATAGTCCCCATTGCTTTCAGTTTGGATTGATTGGATTAGCTAGCAGCGGATTGATTATCTACGTTGACTCTTAAGGTATCACTCCACTCTGCAATCTTTATCTGAATCCTTTAAATGTACTTTTGTGAACAAAATGCAAATGAATAATTCACATTTCCGTTCGTCAGCAACCTTATCAGCATCTTTTGGACTATTCACTATTGCTTTTGTTGACAGAAATTAGATTTATGATGCAACGTTAAGTGGATGTATTCATCTATAGGGAATGATACAAGGCAGGATGACAAGATAAGCAGTTACAGAATAATGATAAATGAACTAACAAACGTGTGTGTGTGTGTGTGTGTGTGTGTGTGTGTGTGTGTGTGTGTGTGTGTGTGTGTGTGTGTACTGTGTACTCACTGTTACTGTCAGGTGGGAGGTGTCGTGTGAGATTTCTCCTTTAAAATTCAAATGAAGAGTGAGTCAGTGTCCTAATAATTTGTCTATAGAGTTGTCCAAGAGGAGGAGGTTTGGAGAGATACCGGGGGAAAAAATGAGTACGAAGATGGCTCTCAAGATGCAATTTTCACATGATATATGGTACATGTCTTTAGAACCAGATAAGGAGAAGAGAGCCAGCATATGTGTTTGAGTTTGTGTGAGTGACTAAGGTTTAGATTGTGTGTTTGTGTCATTGTAATGTATGAAAAGAAAACGTTATTTGTCTGTTTGATGTTCTGAGTTCTGTTTCTGGCTTTTTTTGGTTCTTCTGTACAATAAAGACAACATGAAACTTGCAGACTGGAGGTGTGAAATTATTGTGTTTTCTGAGTTTTGACTAGTAAAAGCATTTTGTTTTCAATGGGAGGTATCTTTTCAGTTACCTATTTATCCGGCTTTTTATCCGTCTGTCTGTCCGTGGCTGAAATAAATTCGGAATCTCTTCTCTGCTTCTTTTAGTGGATCAGTTTGTGTGCCGCACTGAGGCCATTGCAGACATCGTGATCCTGGTGGATGGTTCCTGGAGTATTGGTCGCCTCAACTTCCGGCTGGTCCGCATGTTCTTGGAAAACCTTGTCAATGCCTTTGATGTTGGCATCGATAAGACGAGGATAGGTGGGTCCCTGCTATTCCCGTCTTCAGACATGCAACCAATACAATATTCTGACCAATATTTGACTCATTGGCTATGGTATGAGCCAGAGTTTGAGTGAATGATATAGACAAATGACAAATTGTGTATGCGTTGATGTGTTTCCAGGTCTGGCTCAGTACAGTGGTGATCCAAGGATAGAGTGGCATCTGAATTCTTTCTCCACTAAAGATACCGTCATCGATGCTGTCAAGAACTTACCCTACAAAGGAGGAAACACTCTCACAGGTGCTGGATCCTACTGATGATGCCTAACTTTTTTAATATTAGCCTGTAATTAAGTGTTTTTTAAATCTTTGTCTCCTTTTCTTTATCCTCTCATCTACCCTCCTCCCCCTGATTATGTCTTCCTTCCTCTTCCCTCCTTTTGTTTCTCTCTCTCCTTGTCTCTCCAGGCCTTGCGTTGACTTATATCTTGGAGAACTGTTTCAGGCCTGAATCGGGCTCACGGGTTGGTATACCCAAGATTGGGATCCTCATCACGGACGGGAAGTCCCAGGATGATGTCATTCCACCTGCAGAGAGCCTGCGAAATGCTGGTGTTGAGCTGTTTGCTATCGGTGAGAATGGACACACACAACCAACCTCATGGTGAAGAGATGAACTCTCAGGAGGAGTCCCATGTGTATCACAATTAGTTAAAACAACATTTCCTACTGTACTCTAATGCATTTATATGGAGATGTTTTGTCTCTAAATGTTATTCCAATAATCACATATTTGCCCTTACTTTCCCAGGTGTGAAGAATGCAGATGAGAACGAGTTGCTCTCCATCGCCTCAGAGCCAGCCAACACTCACGTCTACAACGTGGCTGACTTCAACATCATGAGCTCAATAGTGGAGGGACTGACCAGAACAGTGTGTGAACAAGTGGAGCAGCAAGACAAGGAGATCAAGCAGAGTAAGCAGGCAATGAGACAGAGTTTAATGTGCTTACATTTAAGAGAAATCACATAGACATAGCAACCATATTGAGCACATTAACAATGATTACTTAAGCTGTTTATAATATAACAGTGGCCAAAGTGACTAAATAGCCTTTGTTATTGTGCATCATTCCCTGTATATTTAGATAAAGCTTGAATGACCATAAATGGTTGGAATTAATGCACAGTTTCTCCTTTGTGAGGGCGGTGTCATATAGCAGCCAAATAGAAATAATATCCAGTTATGAAATGGTGGGTTTTTTAGGGCTCATTGTCTTCGTTCTTCATTCTGCTTCTATTTCTCAGTCTTTCCTCTTATAAGTTTCTGTGGATATAAAGATGCAGGATGGAAAAAAACAAGAAGGTGGATGTCTTTAAAGGGCCATCATAAATCCAGTCTAATGTGTTTTTATTATATTTCAACACTATCTCCTTCTATGATCCTCTGAGCGTGAGTTTTTCTAGTTAAAAGTCCCTCACTGGGAGTAAATTATTGTTATTTGATGCAATCTGTTACATTTCCCGTTTTGTCTGTTTTTATTTATTTTTTCCAGAACATATACCAGAGGCCATTGGGGCACCACTTGACCTGTTGACATCAGAAGTGACGGCCCGCAGCTTTCGGGTGTCATGGAGCAACGCCCCCGGAAACGTAGAGAGATACAGAGTGGTTTATTACCCTGTAGCGGGAGGAGAACCACAGGAGGTACATATATTTTGTTTTTTGCTGAGAACACGATGGTTTTCACAGTAATGAAAAGGTATTTTTAACAAGTTTAATTGGGAAAAGCTGAGACCAGTATAAACAAAAGCGTCACTTTATCACAAAATTCAGAGATGGAATTACTACAATTTTGTTCTCTTGTAAAAGTACAAGTATAAGACATAAATACATTTCAGTGTTTAGCATTTAGCCAAACCAGGTACGCCCCTAAGAGGTCTTGCACCATTATAGGTGTGTTTGATTTTGTCTCACTAAGCATGCTCATTTATTTATTTATTTATTTATTTATTTTTTTTACAATAATGCTTCCATTAACCCATAATGATGTCAGCCTTAATTTTATACTACAATACTTGTTGTAAAAACTACTTAAAGCAAAAGTAGACAACTTTTCAACCCTGCAGTGTTAGCCCTCCTGCATTTGCAACTACCTCTAGCACCCCGAGTACTTTTCAGAATAAAAAACAAACATGAGAATCCCAGTTTAACCTAGAAATCCCAATCTCACTGCTAGGAAAAGCAAACACCCAGTTGTATTATTAAGTATGTGTAAGGGGTGACACGTATCAACAGGGCAACAGACTTTGACAAAACACCAGCACTCTAGATTGAGTGAATGCCCGTTCATGCACCCTTATTTTACCTCGGGTCCTATCACTCTTCACCGTCTTGGCCTCCTCCATCAGCGGGGTTCTTTTTCTTTTGCGGTTGTTTCACAGTTACCTTGGGATAGTGACCGGGGAAAACAATGCCTCTTCCCGTTTTGGTTGCACAATGGCAGATGCGCATCATTTGTGCTGTAATGCTACCCTAATTTTTCTGGGAAAAATCCAGCCTGGTGGCAGACTGAATAGCACAGTGAAAGTGAGGCTCATAGAGAACCATTCTATAAGCAGATGGTATCATTTGTCTACAGCCATTACAATGTGCAATCAGTGTTTACTCCAGAATGATAAGTTAAAGCCAAAAATGTTTCTATTGCCAGTTTAAGTCAAAAGAAAAAATAAATATTGAAGCACACAAAAAATACTTTTTTTGATTACTGTAATAGGAGTAAACGTACTTCCACCCCTGATACAATTAGGAAATATCCATGTCATTTCAAGCAGTGACTCTGTGCTGTAAGAGCTCAGAGGTAGGTTAAGGCGGGGGTACGCTCTGTTCTGTTCCATCATATTTACTACTCTGATGGGACTCACTGTATCTGAGGTCTTCGGGGCAGGTGTATGGATTGAGCTCAGTTTTTCCCTGAGACGCTGCTGGTATCATTCATCCATACTTCTCCCTCTCATCCCTCCATTCACAACTCCCATGAACATCCATACAGGTAATGAGGGCTCACTAGAAATGATACTCTGGCTGATCCAGGCACCTGCTTGATTTTTCCAGAACATTTGACCACAGAAACCATTAAATCTTTTGCTTAGCTGAGTTTACAGGGACCAGATGGTCTGGAGCCGCATGTGAGGAGACCTTTCCAGCTGGCTCGTCCTGGACCTAATCTGTATCACAACTGTCATCCATTCAGATCAGAATGAAAAAATACTATTTTGCTTTGGGCATTTGTGCTATATCCCATTCAATAAATCGATTGTGTTTTTCCCCTCCTCTGCCATTCTCTTTCGATCTCTCTTTCCTGCTCTGCCTTCCTTCCTCATTCTTCTCCTCCATTTGTCATTTTCATCTTCCCCCATTTATTGCCCCACTTTCCATTTTCATTGCCATTCTCTGTCCCCCGACCCTTCCCTCCCTCTTCCCTCATCCATTTCGGCACCCTTTCTGTCCCTTCCATCAATTTTTCACCTCACCTCCCCTCTCACTCCCTCCCTGCTTCTTTTCCTGCACCCCAGGCTGTAGTGGACGGCAGTGAGACTTCAGTGGTGTTAGAGCATCTCAGCTCTCTCACGGAGTACCAGCTGGCTGTGTTTGCTGTGTACGCAAACGAGGCAAGTGAAGCTCTGAGAGGATCAGAAACGACCCGTAAGTTTATTCTTACACACAAACACACGCGCAGAAATGCACTTACAAAACCTCGCTCCAATGCTTCAGTCAACATCTGAGATCACCAGTTAATAACTATGGCTTGAAAGTCTGACAGCCAAGCCAGACATATTGACAATGATGCACTCATAATACAAGGATAAGGTTTTTTTAACTTCCACCATATCCTGCCAACACTGTGTGTTGTGATATTATAACAATGTATAAAACTCACCCGCATCTAGACCAATTGAAAAGACTTGGTTTATTATTATGATTCCTCCTTGATTGAGCCATGCTTTATGTTTGCCTGTGTGTGGTCGTGTGTGTGTGTGTGTGTATGAAGTGGCCCTCCCCACAGTGACGGGCCTCCAGCTGTTAGATGTGACTCACAGCACCATGAAAGCAAGATGGGACAGTGTGGAGGGAGCCTCTGGCTACATGCTGCTGTACGCACCACTTTCAGATGCTGGGGTCTCGGACGAGAAGGAGGTATTGAAAGGATGATAAAGAGAAAAAAAAGGACAAAAAAGATATATTCAATGGATATATGCGTGTTGGATTCATAGTTTTAAACAGCTACTTGGCAGAGAATGAAAGTTTTGTTTTAAATGCTGCAATGTGTGTGTTTGTGTGTGTTTGTCTGCAGGTCAGGTTATCAGATGCAGTGACAGAGTTCGATTTGGATGGGTTGAGCCCTCACACTGAATATACCGTCACTGTTTATGCCATGTATGGGGAGGAAGCAGGTGACCCTATTACAAACCAGGAAATGACATGTGAGTATTGTGCATGCACACTACAATTTTTTTTACCTTCCATCCTTTTGAGGGCCCTCATTCTGAGCCTCAATCCCAACCATAGCCTAGATTTAAACAACAAAAAAATCAAACTGGGTCTTTCAAAGCGAGAAGCACAAGAGCGTACAAACAAACACTCACTCTCTCTCACTCTCTTTCCTCTCAGTACCACTGAGCCCTCCCAGCAACCTCCAGTTCTCTGACATCACTCACAACTCCGCCCACATCAGCTGGGCCCCCGCGCCCAGAGGAGTTAAAGGCTACCGCATCATGTGGGTGAAGACAGACGGATTAGTCACAGAGGAGGTGTGTAGACATGTGCAACTACAGGATTTCAAGACAAAATTCTTACATGAAATTATATGTGACAGCGTTTTTAATCTGTGAGCATCTGTGTCTGGATAAGAAGAGATAATAAAAAGTGTAAAAAAAAAGGGGATGGAAGGATGGGACACACTGGAGATTAATTGAAGGGATTGCTCCTCTTGGTATGAAAAGGTCAGACAAGAATGAGTATTGAGCATTGATATAAATCATCTTGGAAAATGAACAGATACTACAATTCCACAGGCGCTTGAGTTAAAGTGTTTGATATTAAAGGTAATAAAGTATCGAAAATATTTTTTTTTGTGATAAATGTACTTAAGTAGTAAGTTAAAAAAGATCCATATATAGAGGAAAATAACAAATAACACATTTTAGTCGTTTCCTGGCCTTTTCAGCTGACTGACTGAAGTATTCTATTTTTTTTAAAGCTATAACTCTTCTTGTTTGAATGTCATGTGTCTGTGTGTGTTGTGCAGGTGGAGGTGGGAGATGTGACCTCCTATGACCTCAGTGATTTGACGTCTCTGATGGAGTACTCGGTGGCCATCTTTGCCCTGTATGACGTAGGCCAATCGGAGCCGCTCACAGATGGATTCACTACCAGTAAGAAACTTTTGCCTTTTGACTGTAAGGATTAAAAGGTTAAATCACAAGTTTTATCATGATATTTTATCGATTATTTGGACAATGGCACAAAGCATTGGAGGTCTTCAGCGCTATAATGACAAGTAAAAAAACATTTTTGGACCAATATGAGACTATGCTGCGGCAACTCAGACTATGGCGGGCCGCCAGAGTCTCATTAATTAATGGAAAACACTGATCGTTCTAGTCCTGGAAAGCATACAGTAGTTATTTTGTCAGTTCATTTCTGGAACTCATTGCAAAACCCTGAATTCAAACCCTAGGCAAATGTAGATGTTATCAAGTACATTTGTTCATTTGTTTTTTATTATAGTCCAATTTGTCTTCCACAGTGGTGTTATTCCATCTCTGCTGAGGACAATTGCATCTCAATTTCCTGAAAAATTGTCGTATCAATACCATTAGAAGGCAAACCATTTCTCTCCAAACAGTGCTGAATTTTATTACCCCTACTGGTCCTTGCTGCTATTTTGGCGGCCTGCCCATCTCATTTACACCTCGGCATAATAGCCCAGTCACATTAAAAGGTCATTTCACTGTCCCTTTCTATTCAGTCATGCTAACAGATATTGATTTGTAGGAATATCCCTTTAAGCAACAAGCAGTTGGGCTCCAGTGCTGAGTAAGATGAAAGAAATGTATTTCTGGCAAGCAGCTATTAAACTACTCACTTTGAAGGGCTGTGTTGATTTTTATTTATCTCCCGGCAAACTCTGTTCAGTGGAGCAGGTTTTAGAAAGGGTCCTCATGAAGTTACACAAATGTGTTAGCACTTTAAAGGTTTTTGAGTGGAGGAGTGGGAAATGGTGGGAATTCACACCAACATGCTGTGGCACAAGAGTGTTGTTGTAAGTTAAGATGATTGCTCAACAAACAGTTTAAAGTTAAAAATAAATGAACGCCTCCTGCAGTCAGGGCAAGTCCAGGTCAGTGATTGTACCATGTTCAAAACTAACGCTAGCTTGTGGTATAGCTATGACCATACTACCTTTTTGCATTGTTGTGCAATGAAAATTGAAAATAAAGTTGGCATTTAAAAGGTAAATGTTTTTTTAAATGTTTCATGCAACATTTCCATGGAAGTTGCATCATACAGTGCAGTCGGAGTGCCTGCCAAGCTTCCTTTGGTCAGTTCTCTCCCTGTCACAGCAAATGCAGAGCCTGTTCTTCTTAGTGGGAGGAAAATCCAGTGTAAGACGCTGTGTAAATACCACAGAAACATAAAGGAAAATCACATTATAAAAAAAAAAAAAGTGCAGTCTGCAGTTGAAAATTAAGGTAAAAGAAAACTGAAAAAGCAAAAAATGTAAATGCTCTGTCTATCACTCAGCTCCAGTTCCCGGTCCTTTGAATCTGCGCTCACACGACGTCAGCACCGACAGCTTCCAGGTCAGCTGGGATCACTCAGCCAGTGACATCGGCCTCTACAGACTCTCATGGGCACCGTTCACAGGCGGCGACACAAAGGAGGTCAGTTCCAATAAAATACGGTCGTTCAAGACAGTTTTCACCAACAACAACTTTCATATGCATAAAAGAAGAAACATGACAATGTTTACACAAATGTATTGTTCAGCATCAAAAGATGAATAACCTGCATGGACTCTTGACTTTCGGATATTGCCTGGGGTCCACTTATTATCTCCACAGGAAGAAGTGGCTGCACTCCATGTGGCCAGATAGAGAGTCTGTACTCTATAGACTTCATATAAGCTTAACTACAGTGGTAGCTGGTAAAGCCCCTAGCATGGCTGAGTATAAATAAAGGCTGAATAAATCTAGAAATTAATGGCTTCGATGTTTTATTACCATGATCTGGGGTTTAGAGACAGCTGGGCGGCAGCGATAGAGCCCTTAGGTCTGTAAGAGCGTGTTTGTGTGTGAGCATGTTGTGTGAGTGTGTGTGCGTATCATTGTGTGTTTTGCTGAGAGCCATCAGAGCTGAAAATAACACTCTGGGGAGTTGGAGAGGTGGGCTGGTAATTCCGCCAGCATAGAGAAAGGGATACAAGCAGCTTTTCTCTGTGTCTCACCCACATATGCTAGACATGTCCATAGACAAACACACATTTACATCCTCTGCCGACTGCTCTGTATTGTTATATCTGAGCGGAGATTAAACATAATACAATCACACCGCCACACAGACACAGATACACAAACAGAGTGAGAGATTACCCAGATTAAAACTTTATGACAATCTAGAGATCCACAAGAAGAGTAAATTATATCACTGTTGATCCCTTTGGTGCGTCATGCTGTTGTGTTTGGATTCATTTGTTTTACTGCCACTCTGACACCCTTTTGAATGCAGGTTTTGGGTCTTTTCGTGCTCTTTGTTACTCACTAAAAATATCTGATTGACTCGGCTATTTAATCTGGCAGAAACCGCACAGAGCAGTGCTTTAAAATATGGAAATATACCTGATAAAATGCATGGATATGTTCAAAGAAAAGAGAGCAAATGAAGCACTAAAGATGCACTTGCTTCTGCGAATGCTCAAATGGTCGGCCCCATTGGTAAAATTTGCATGTAACTGCGCCTCAAAGGGCTCGGCAAAGCAACACATTCCTGCACATAATATGGTTATTGAGTCATCTGCAGTAAATTCCAATTGCAGTGTTGCTCTCCGTGGAAGCAAGCTGTACTTTTGATGACCTCTTTGTGTTTACCTTGGGGTCTGTGTCGTACAAATTATACTGGTCGTTTTGGAGTCCCATAGCGGTAGTTGATCCAACTGGCTTTGCTGTTTTGCTGTATTTAGGGAAAACCACACGTTTCTGAATTAGTAAAAGCGTGATGATCATTTTTGGTTCTTAGGCTCGCCTTATTGACATTGAATTTTGTTTAACCTAACAAAGTAGATTTAAATGCTGCGTACTTGATGATTAAATGAACTTGTAAATTCATAATTTATTCAACACAGTATTACAACCAAAGCCCCATTGTTTTTACAGACACCAGCTTCTTAAAATATGCCCACCATTTCCTGCTGTTTTCATGACTGAAAGTGTGAGCGCTGAGGCGTTTTGTCATTTCATGTTTTTAGCAGCTTTTTGCACTAAAACTCTGTGATGAGCTTGGTTCTGGAAATCTGGTGTTGCACTTAAAGTATAAATAATCTTGTCAGACTGTTGGTTAATGCCCAGATTTTTATCACATCTTGAGCGTAACGTCGGAAAGTCTCCTTATTTATTTTCCTCCAGTGAATTTAGTGACAACTGATGAATACAAAACAGAGGAAGGTGACTTAACGTGAAACACAACATGACAAAATGTTTGTGGGCTGGTTCAGTTTGTAATATAGAGGTCTTTACTTGTGATATTATCCTTGTTCGAAGCTCAGATTAAAACTGGATGAAATTGTGACATAATGAAGATTAACTGACATCTGTCCTGCAAAATGTTGTTTAGTTTTCGTCCAAAAAAAACAGGTTATAAAACAGGTTATGAAACAGCAGAAGCACATGCTTGACAGCTTTGGATATATCAGCCAACATCCTTGAGAAGTAGATTTTTTTGGGAAGAAGATATCGTTGGAAGTCAAATGAGACTGTGTGTTTCTCTTCTGTAGGTGGTCCTGAGTGGAAGTGATAACAGATACATCCTGATGGGTCTGAGTCCTTCTACTGAGTACGAAGTCATGTTGACGGCCGTATTCAAAGATGAATCGGAGAGTGACACCATCTCTGTTATAGAGACCACATGTAAGTGACAATCCACTGTTCGATGGCTGTTGTGTTACTGATCTAATCAAAACAAAACTTGACAAAAATCTAAATCTAAAAACTTTTCCAGAGATGAGATAGAAGAAGAAGAGACAAGCATAATTTCATGAATTAATATCCCCTCGCCGCGCTGATGTTGAAATTAGCCTGAGACCTAACTAACCTCCCCCATTGAAGTGCCATTGTCTGCTGAGAATAACAGACTAGTCGAATCACACATGCTTTTTGGATCATAAAATTAGCATCTCTGAGTTCAAAGCGGAGCTCTGCGTGAGTCTATTTGCATTGATTTGTTTGTCACAGCTTTTCTCAGAAGAAGAAAATCTATTTTCCCATCAATGACTTCTTATGTATTTCTGTCTAATTACCTTAGTTATTGATACAGAGAGTTGTTGGTGAGAGTTTCTATCCAATTATCTGATTTATGCTCTCTGTATTTCCCCAGTGACCGAGACAACAACGATTGCTACCACAACCACAGGTAAGAAGTGTCTAAATTACTTTTGTGTAGCATCGCCCTCTCAATAATGCAAATGTGAACAGTCTAATAGCTGAATTTCATCTTTATGGAAGATGAATGTGAAACAGTATGTCATTAGTTAAACACCAACCCTGATGTGCCATGAAATGAAGTTATTCTTAATGTCCGTGAGGTTAAAACCTGTAAATAGTTTTTCCCAGGCTAAGTTCAAGCGGTACTTGCTCTTAAAAACTATCCTGGCAGAGAGACTGGCCAATTTTAATCATGATTTAAGCCAAAGCATCTGTCTAAAAAGTCTACTGCCATCAGAATTTGAAAAGCTCTATTAGTTGCCAGTGCATGTTGATGTTGCCAGAGTGCAACCTCAATTCTAGCAAGTTCCTGTAGCTGAGT
Source organism: Pagrus pagrus (assembly GCF_965226575.1). NCBI lineage: Eukaryota > Metazoa > Chordata > Actinopteri > Spariformes > Sparidae > Pagrus > Pagrus pagrus. The sequence goes on from NC_140191.1 coordinate 19,003,566, forward strand.
TTTGGTCTTTGTTGCTCATTTAGTTTCAGGAAGCAAAACCAGAATTACTGAGGGCTTAGACAGCTTCATACTGTCTGTTCTGACTAAGGCTGATGTATGCAAAACTTCAACTCCGATAACATTTTCAAGCAGGATGCATCTTATGAAAAACATTGGGAATATCTTTTGTGTTTTTATAAGTGTGTTTACCAAGTGTTTTGTATGAGGAGCCGGCTACCATCACTAATCGAGTCAGAGCCGCTTCTCCTCTCACGGCTCTAAAAACTTAAAAAGCAACACATCTTCTTTACTCAAGTCCCCACTCGCTATCCTAGCGACTTTTAAATAGCACATCTGCTTTGTTTGAAACTTTTAAGTGCTGGTGTGAAAATCACAACTTGTGGTCTCACAAAAGTGGGCGACTGAAAGGGAGCTAGTCGCCTCAGCTTTTAAAAATCAACGCTTGTAGTTTCAGGCTGCATTATGTATGGAGGCCCTCACACTGATTTTCACCCACTCAGGACTGCATAGACTTTAAAACATGTCTGCTTGTTTTAAAACGGTTATCGAGACTGATGAAACAAAGGACAAACAAAAACACTCAAACCCCAAGTAGTGTTCCCTGAGATTATAGCTGCAAGCAGGCACGGGCAGGTACATTGCTTTCACATGCACAAGGCTCATGCACATGGCACATTTGAGCCTCATCCATAGAAATGTGTCATTGCGATGGGTTGGACACAGCTTTGTGGACCAATGAATGGATGGACCAATTGTAGGAGAAAGAGCATTAAAAAAGGAACAATGCTGATTTCAATGATGACTCTAAAAAGAGTGTACTACGAATAGTTCATGAGTTATGAGAGGGGTGAACACACACACAGAGGTGTGTGTCCTCTATGCCAAAATTTTTGTGGACTGACAGCTAACAGTGAGAGCGACCAGAGCTGCAGGTCGCAGCTAAAAATGTTCCATCTGGGCCGACTTTATCATCCAGCACGTCACAGCTGTCTGAGCATGTTGGCACTCTGACAGTAGCCGTTATGATTTTCTTTCAGCATACTGGCATTTTGACTGACACTTTTCTAATCCATCATTTACCCAACCACATTAAAAGCGTGGAGAAAATGTAGCTCAAGTCAAGATTTCGTGACAGTTTGTGATACAGAAATCCTACAGTAACTCCGTACGATAACTGTCGTCTGTGATGTGGTGTGACAGTGGCACGTCAGGCTGTGAGGAACCTTCAGCTGAGTGACGAGACCACCGAGAGCTTGGAGGCATCGTGGGAGCTGGACGACCCCAACGTGGAGAGCTACAGGGTCACCTACAGCGGCCTCAGTGGTGACCACAAAGAGGAATCTGTGAGTTGATCGAGTTGTGAGCAAAATCATTTACAAACAATTAAGTACAGCTTTTTTTTTAGATTAGTTTCTAAGGTCTCCCTTCTCAGAGGACACAGCCACTCTAGGCACTGAAGCCCTCAAACTCTTGAGTTGTGAACACAGATTATATTGAATAGACAAAACTGGAGTTGTGTTTGGAGGAAGGTCCTTGTTATTTCACACACCCCTAGCCAACTGGATGGCTCTGCAGCGGTCAGTGTCGGGTCATCTGCTCCAATCAAAAAACTGATTACACTTTTAGTCCCGGTCCACTCTGCCTCTCCCGCCTGATTCCTCTATCTGTGGTAAGAGCCCTTGAGCTCAGTGTCATGTACTGACCCTGATCGCTGATGCACACACATACACACAACCACATCCCCATCGCCTCTCCCTTCCCCTCCATTGGTCCCCCTATCTCTCTGTTTTTCTCTGTTTTTCCCCTCCCTCTTGTCGTCTCTCTCGCCACCTCCTCTTACTTTCCTCGTCTCCCTCTCTCTCTCTCGCCCTCCCCTCCTGTTTTAATTTCCCAATGTGGTGTCAGAGCCGTAGAAGATGGAGAGGCCAGGCCAAGCCAGAAGACATTCCATTATCTTTTCAGCAGCCATTTACCTCACTGGGAGCAGAGATGGAGGGCAGCAGAGAAAAGAGCAAAAGAAACAAAGAGGGGCGGAAAAAGAAACAACAGCTAAACAAAACGGGAGAACGGCTTAAACCTGTCCGCCGGCTGATAGATAAGAGTTGTTTTAGGTCACGCCTCTTTCTGAAAGTTTCGTGGTTTGATGTAAACATGTGTGAGAGACCGATAGAGGGCAAAAGAGACAGCTTAGACAGAGTCTGTGTTTCAGAAGGTTGTGTGTTTGTGCTTATTTATATATTTATAAGTGTTTGAGTGTGTGTGCGTGTGTTCCTTCCTGCTCTGATGCTCGCAGGTGTTTCAGCGCCGCAGTCAGAGTGGACAGCTCTTCCGATCTCATCGCCTGTCCTTGCCTCACCTGAACGCACCTCTCACCTTTATAAAATAATACATTTATTACAAATATCTTTAGTTAGCTGACAAGTCCACTTACCTGCTTGTTACAGAGCTGTCAGCCTCATCACACAATCTTCACGGTTTACCAAGGTGACTGTAGACTCTCAAGCTTTCCATTGTAATGAGGAGGGATGTCATCAGTCAACCACTAAGATTATTTTTAACTGGTTATGCATGTAACTTAGGTCCTTAGGTTAATTTGCATAAAGACACTGTCTGCTAACAGCTTTGCTAGAGGAGTGAAGAGGAGAGAAAAAGTTAAGAGTGCTAAATGAAGCTCAGTGTGGTAACAAGCCAGGCAACAAAGCCAAATGTAATTAAGAACATTAAGAATGAACAATCTGCCATATCTGGGGATGGCTCGCAGCCAAAGATCACATTGCTGCTGCTAGAAGGAGAGAGTGTGCACTGGCCTGGGGAGACGCTGCGTGCAGTGCAGTAGAGGGTTAGGTATTCGAAAAGCTAGTTCGGCACCTCGAGCCCTTTTGAGAAGTAGAAAGTTGAGCTAAAAGTCAGGCATGCCAGGGCAGACAAGCCAATGTTGGTTGGACAAGCGAGTACTGCACAGCTCTCACAAACAAAAGCTAACTTCACAACTACCTGTAACTTCATCAGTGCTTACTGGGAGATGTAGTCCATTGTGCTCCTTTCTCCAGTGTTCCATGACACCCGAGCAAACTTCATGTGCAAGTTAATTGTAAAGCTCTTCTGGGTTTATTCGGATTATAAAATGGCAACATCAGTTTCATCAGATGTCTTTTTTTTCTGTTACTTCAGTGTGCCAAACATTATTTTTGAATAACATCTTTCTTTCTACAAATGAATATGTTGGGAACTTAAAGATGCAGAGAGAGAACAAACTTCAACACTGATAAGTGAAAACGTAGCAGTAATAGGTTTTTCACAGATCTTTTATGCCCCTCCGCTGGCCTCAACCGACTTTATTGACTTAACTGAAGTGAGCAGAATGCTTGAACAGTTGTGGTTGAATTCCCTAAAGGTGTATGTAGCTTTTTGCAAGAAGTTTCTGTTTCACCAAATCAAGCCTGGCTTTAATCTTTGAGAAGAGCAACAGATTCTGTGTGTAGTCTGGCGTATTGTGCATGTTCCCTTTTGCATGTGTGTGTGTCAGATCTGTATGTATGCCCTTTTTTCTGTTGCCTATGTGCAGGTAAGTCCCAAGTGAGCAGATGTCATCATTGCTTTAAAAGTCTCTGTTCTCTTACTCCTTCAAATGTGCCCTGAATGTCTATGTGTGTGTGTGTGTGTGTGTGTGCGTGCGTGTGTGTGTGTGTAGGTGCTACTTCCTAGTGGTCAGAGGAGAGCAGTGCTTCAGCCTTTACTATCAGACACCCAGTACAAAGTGACAGTCACTCCGGTGTACACTGACGGACAAGACGGCGCCAGTGTCTCTGCCCTGGGAACAACATGTAAGCCAACCACAACACACACGCACGCACACACACACACACACACACACACACACACACACACACACACACACACACACACAGACATACACTGAATTATTAACCATCCGAGTCACCTCTCGGTTTCTCACATTTCATTATACACAGACGCAGTTCCCAGTTTAGGAGAACACATCTGACACTACTGAAAGCTAATGAAATTCAATTTAATTGCAGCGAGCAGAATATTCATTTGCATTGCATTAACTTCATGTTCATTTACGTTCCTGAAGGAATATGTAAATGAAAGCGATGACAAATAGTGATGCGTTCTTAATTGACTTAAAGAAGGCCGTTCATAATTACAGCCGCTCCTTCCATTAATGAGACGATTAAATTATTTTGCTCTAATTGATTTTCTCAACCATTCTCCTGATTAGCTCTTATGAGCCGTAGTGATTGTGTACTCGTTGTACGGAGAATTGAACATGTCGTCTTTTTAGATGAGGGTGCAATAGCTCTTCACATTGAAAATAAAAACCTCTTCTCAGCTTGGAACACAGCTTAGTGATAAATCACAGCCCAGGCACACTTGGTGTACAGTAGGACATGATTTTCTCTTTTTTTCAGGGTCTCTAGGAATTGACTGCCTTGTCATAACTCAAATTCAACCAATCCTGGCACTGTTTCGAAAGAACCTCTCGTTCTGCCAAGTTACTATAATTCATATTTCACTGTTTACGGAAGATGATGTAATTAAACCATATATCAACAAAGTATATAGAGAGTTCCATGCCTAGTTGTTTTTAAATTGTAAACAACAACCAACAAAAGTCATAAGTCATTTTAATGCTGGGTATCAAACCTTAAAACTTTATGGTACCGACTGAAATGTGTCTGAAGTATCGAATCAAAAACTTTCAAGTACCAAAAGCTGGAAAAGCTTCAAATTCTATGATTGATTGTTGTTGTCATGAAACAGTCTTGCCGGTGGTGTCACACTGATCAGCAGGAGGTGGTGGCCCACAAATATATGCTGCAATGCACCAACAAAGACAACATATTAGAAGAGCTGCAAGCTAGTAAACATGGATTAAAGCAATGCAGGATTTATTGAAGGAAATACTGTTTTATGAGGAAGAAAATGGACTCAGCATGTTTGTCAGACTTCAAGGATGGACTGAGTAACACTGAATAACCATAACTTTTGTTTGTTTAAAAGAAAAATACACACAGGCCCTTTAGTAGTTAGAAGAAGAAGAAGAAGAAAAAGAAAAGGAAGCAGAAGAAGTCACAGCTGAAGATGAAGGACTTTATAGACAGGCAAAGTCCCTGTATATCATCTCACTCAATATATGTCACAAACATGGCTGTCACTTTTGCACAGAAAAAGTATTAAAAAGGTGACAATCACAACAAGTCTTGGCTATATTGACAGCCACAGTTCTGTGAAAGGAGAGTTAGTCAGTTGTGCGAGCTAGCTAATATATGGGACTGGCTCTAAATGGATTCAGTTATGGGTGTTTGTGAGCAAAAAGCATCCTTCATGGCATAATTTAAATGGGATTAAAATATTATTCGTCCTTTGCTATTAACTACCACACATATTTTTCTGAATTAAGGGCCCCAAGGGGTGTGACTTCGCCTCTCTGTTAATTCCTATTGGAGAAAGTTATTTTCTTCTACTCCACTGTTACCATTATACAGCACAACACACATGTAGGCCCAGATTACACACATGCACACACAGGACCCATAGACATGCAGTTATTGCAGGAGATGTCACAGTGCTGGGGCACCTTTACCAGTCCTCCAGAGCCTGCATGACTTGGGCCACACCAAGGCCCATGGGCTGAGCTGCTACTGCTCCAAGTTAAGTTAGGTTCTGAGCAGCTTGTGTATTCTGATTGTGTCTGTGTCTTTGCAGTGCCCCTCTTGTCTCCTGGAAACCTGCGTGTGTCAGAGGAGTGGTACAACCGCTTTAGGGTCACCTGGGATCCACCTCAGTCTCCTACAGCTGGTTACAGGATCGTCTACCAGCCCATCAATGGTACACACACACACACACAGACACACACCCACACACACACACACACACACACACACACACACTCAGATTTTCCTCAGTCTTTTTCCTTAACATGGTTTTATGTAAGTGTAGAAATACAAAAACAAGCACACAGAAACATTTGTTTAATTATTTTACATTCCACTGCACAAATGCACCTTCAAGAATACTTTAGTGCACACACACACATAAACTGAAATATTGTTAGACTTCGTGTACTCTGCCTAGGGACACAGGCTCCTCCAAACATACTAATCTGCTTGTTATGGTAGGACCCACAAGCAAAAACGGCGCACAGCAGCTGAAAAACCAACTGCTCACAGGTTGTTTGGCTCTCCCGATAGTGACTTCTTAGTTTTTCTTTTTAACAAGAAGCTCGAGGCTCGAAGGGAAATGTCAGCGATCTGAGCTGAAATAAGACATCACCCTTTCTTGTTTGTTTATTGTCTTGGAGCATCATCAAACACCCATTTTCACTGTTGTGCTGCTTCTCTGGTGCTAATTGTTTCATCCTTCCAAGACAAGGCTTCAGTTTTTATAGTTACTGTGTCTGTTTTTAGTCATCTAAACACAATTACTGTGTCTCTGCAGATCCAGCCTCATGCAGACAGGCTGCATTAATCTGAGTTCATGAAATAAATTTCATCACGCTGCTGTTTTCACTGTAAGAGTCATGGATGGAAGTAAAGTGCATGTGTGTGCAAATGCCTTGCACACACATTTACAGCTACAGTATAGTTTAACGTAAACTTAAGACCACTTATGTAGAAAATACAAAGAACGCACGCATGACCTCCAGACACCGACATAAAGACACACACCCAGTCTGTTTCCTTTCAAAGAATGTTCCAGTGGGTGGTGTGTTGTAAAGATAATTGCTGCTCCTCCTTTATTTATCTGTTTTCTATTTTTTACTCTTGCACAACCTTTGTTTCTGTCTGTAATTCATTTAATGTGTGCAGGATTGTTATTATGTTGTAAAGCACTTAGTGCTTGTCTAGAAGAGCTGCATTGACAAAGTTTGTTATTATATCTCAGTTGTAATTTCGTGGCCTAGATGAGTGCGTGTGTGCCTGACTGTACTGCAGTTAAGAATGATAACTGTGACAGATTTACGACTGAGACTTCTTAGACATTTTTTATAACAAAGGTTTCTTGATTTTAGACAGAGGTAGACAAAAGCAGCATCTCATATTATTTATGGAAACTGTTGATTTTGACGGCTGAAATGACTAGCTAATTAAGCCAGTGATAACATTACCTCTGTGACTCCTCGGCTTTTTAATGTCGCCAGCTGACTGGTTTTACAACAAGAATCCTCTAATGAGGCTCTAAAATTTGTACTTTATGGCTTCAAACAATCTGTTAAAATCAAGGACGTTATATTACATCCGGACACAGTGTTGGAGGTGGAGACCCATTCATTCCTATGAAAGCTATTATGAAGCCATAAAAGCGTGACTTCCTGGGTGTGAAAATACCCGGATCTTCTGTGTTGTGCGGCTAATAGAGTGTACGCACTAGAAAATTCTGCCAACCAAACCGGCTAACCTCCAGTTTAGCGCCCCATCTAACTTGAATGGGGATACAATAATTTAATCAAGCTGCTCTTCTAGACTTTCTAAATTTTACTGGATCGAATGACAGTGAAACGCGGGGGATGTGACCCTCAAAAATATTTATCCACTGTTTTATATACGCTTCTTCACAATGTAAGCTTATGGGAAAAAGTCTTTTTGGGCCACAAACTGATTTCAAAGCCGGGCGCTCTTCCTGGGGGCTTGGTCAAAATGCTAAGGCTGAAAAAGCATGTCTCAGACCAGCATCCTCACCTGTTGATGATCAATGTAGAAAACAGCAAAATAGAGAATGAACATTGTTCTTGTAATGCAGTGTAAAGCTAGTTAGTTGTTGTATTATAAGTATGAAAGTATTTCATACTTATTGGTTGGTGTTCACTTTTAACGTTAATGACCCGGCATGTCAGCTCACCACTGCAGGGATTTGCATTCCCGTTATAACAGGGATACCTGCTTGAAGTTGTGTCTGTAACTGAGTCCACGTTTATCTTGAGCGGTGGTTAAAGCAGTGGAAGTAAATACTCTTCCATCCCGCCGGATTATCGTAGAATTTGGCAATAAGCACATTTAATTTCCTACAAATTCTTTACAAAAGTCCCCCGTTATTTAGCTTATATAAAAACTGTTATTATGCAGTAGCACAACCAGGAAGTTTTTGGTTTTCACGAGTAACTTAATACGACTGCTGAAACAGCTGAAAACAAACATGATGAAACAGTAAAATAAAGCAGATATTTAAAAGTACAAACACGGCCACAGGAGAGAAACTAATCTTCAAACCTCAGAGATTCAGTGAGAAGCTACAAGTACAGAGAGCTGAATACACAGAGTTTCTCTCTGGTCTCCTGCACAATCATGAGTTTTGGAGTCTTCCAATCACAACATACACACTTTTAAGGGGTAAACGGGGGCTTATTTGCTGTCGCAAAAAAGTCACCAGTACTCCATAACTCTTCTCACCTTCTTGTGGGTGTCCTACCTGTCTGTGCTCATGTGTGTGTCTTTCTCAGTTCCAGGACCAGTTCTGGAGACAAAAGTAGGTGAAGATGTGAACTCCATGCTCCTCCTGAATCTACTTAGTGGGACGGAGTACAGTGTTCAAGTGACGGCCTCCTACCCTACAGGACAAAGTGAACCACTGCTAGTGAACGCCAAGACATGTAAGCATCCTTATCCTACACCTGCAAAGATCACTCATACTTCTGTCTAACAGAAGGTATTAAATGGTGGATGTGATCAGTGTTTGGAAAAAGTCATAACCAAATTTCAAAGTTGAGTCATTTCCAAATGAGCCCTAATGGGGGCTTTTAGAGCTGAAGGATACTGGATCTTTTGGGCAAGATACATATGTAATGAAGATATTTCACAGTTTAACAATAAACTTTATTGTCCAAAATTATATCAGTGCACTGAACAGGTAGACTTCACTGGGAATTTAATATTTATAACGAACCCAAAGCATGAATAAACTTGCAAGTGGCGGCATCGATAATACCACTTGGAAATGTGAGGTGCATTATCTGTTTCCACTTGAAGTTTTTGAGTCTACTTTTGCCACAAAGTGTGACTATCAGAAGGAGGAGGCCGAGGCAGCAGCTGCAGATAAGCAAACGAGTTAGAGAGGAATGGGAAACATGCATGTTAACTACCTGCTGATACCATCCACTCTTCCAATGAGACTTTAGCAAACAGACAGATGGACAGAAGGATATTAATATTTCTCAGTAAGCCAGTTAGAACAATCCTTTTTGCATACAGATTTGCTATCAGTAGGTGCAGTAAGAGCTAACACAGGTTTTTACATCGCTTTGGTCTAAAACAAATACTGTTAGAAAGCGAGGAACTGAGAGAGAATGAGATTTACTGTTGATAGAGGGAGAGACGGAGTAAAGTGTATGCATTGTGGCTGTATGTATGCGTGCGTCTGTTTGCATATGTTTTCTTTAAACCTGTTGTAGGAATAGTGCTCTGACACCATCTATCACCGAACGTTTATGTTGTATTTTTCTGCCTTCCTGTAAAAACTGCTGCATCATCCCTGACTTTAAAATGGACTGTTGTCTTTTGGGCTTACTGTCTGATTGGCCAGAAGGGAGCATCGAATTGGATGAAAACAAACATATTCTAATTTTGATAGCTCATGAATTTCTAATGCACGGAGCAAAAAGAGATTTCTGTCTTCTATCTGAGAAAAATGTTGAGAAATAAAATGTAGAGATTATGTGTGGCGCGATTAATGGATTAATACATAATCAACAATTAAAGGGGATTGCTTTTGATACACAGATTATTATCAGTCTGTGCTGCGGTGATGTGCCATCCTTCATTTTCTCTTTAATCCTCCCCCTGTTGGATGAGTTACAACTCCCTCACTCCTTCCTGTCTCTATAAAGCTCTCATAATGAAAGATGCTTTCATGAAAAGAGTAACATTAAATATGAGGCATTGACATGTAGATTCATCAGCCTGCCATATTTAAACTTTACACTCTGTCCCTGGGGTGGCACTTCAGGATGGTACCTCTACTGAAGACTCTTTGCCTCATTTCTGCATACAGTACAAATAATACATCATGTATACCGTATATAATAACTTTATCTACATGTTTTTGATTTTCGACACTTTTCTAGCCTTATTTGTGCATATTGTGTGTCACGCTTTATGTATGTCTGGGACTCATCACTAAATATTCAGCAGAACAACATATTTTCTATCAGTTGTTCACAGTGCGATACATTCTCAGATGCATCACATTTTCCCATATTACACGGGGCCTTTAGTTAAATTCATTGTCCATATTTGTATCCTACAGTGGAGGAACTGATTTATTAAAGGGGTCACGTTCAGTCATTCGTCATTCTAATAAGGGGGATACAGTAACATATTTCCCCGGATACACTGCATATATTGTAGCCTTACCATGGGAGCCAACTGGCATGTTTGCATCAATAAATTACGCATGCTAGCGTACAGCATAAAAAAATAGTCATTGGTATCTGGGGGACCATTGAATGAAATGAAACTTGTTTCCCCTCAAATGAAGTTTTATGTAGTTTGTATTGAGGTGCTGGTCCTTCAGCTGCACAGTAGAAATGAGTTATTCTCGGGACCACTGAAGGCTGCTCAGTCAATCTGGTCTCAAGAAATTTGGTAGAATTAGCGCACCGTCGTAAAATGGAAATATGTTGTTTGTTCACAGAAAGTAAGAGAAGTTTGACTGTGAAAGGATTACATGACTAGAAACAGGCAGAAGTAGAAAAAAGAAATACTTCAGTGGAAACAAAGTCAGTGTGTGGAGGTGGGGAAGGCAGATGGATGCAACGATTTGGCTGGCAACCTCAGCTCTCACGCACACCCTGTCTCACACACACCCTCAGACAACTGCAGTATGTCCATATGGCTCACCATTTTCTTTTGACCTTTCAATGATTAAAATGATGACCACATCCTCACTTCTGTCTTTTGTTTGCACTTTTTATCCCCCTCATTCTCTTTCTCTTTCCTAGTTTTCTTGTTTTCCTTCAATGTTTAAACCAGGCTTTGTAAACTTCCTCCTGAGCCAGGAAGTGGAATCCCATTTTAGACTGTTCTTAGACGTGTGCTGATTATTGCTGCAGCCAAAAGTGAGGGCAGACGTGTCTCATACATCCCTGCCAACAGCAACGCTGACAAGGTCATCCCAAAACAAATAAAACTCAAAAGTATGTGCCCAGCGTTGCTGACGAGTTGCAGTCAACAGCATCTTTGGTGGCATTTAATGAAACATTTCAGCAGTTTTGATGGCCAACCTGTGCACTCATGGCAATTTAGGCCAAAAACTTCATGTTAGGGTGTGTTGGTCATGAACCTGCAAATCTCCTGTGCAAACATGCCAAATTGATTTTGTATGAGAGAAACTGCCAGCCTGGCACGCTTTCTTCTACACATGAACACACATGTGCATCTTTACATGATGTCCATATTCATGCATTGACACGTGCATTTTGCATGTCTGTCTGTATATGAGTAGAAATGAGTTTGTGTGTATCTTTGCATATTATTGAATCGAATGATGGGTTGTCATATGCATTATTCACTAGTATTTAAAAAATGGCACCTGCCATATGGTCCCCAGCATAAAATATCCATTTACTGGTGCAACAGCCAAGTTTATTTTATACCATCAGCAAATTCAGTTAACAAGGGGGAGGAACGAGGGTGAGAGAGAGAGAGCCAGAAAGTGGCTCCTGGGAGGCTTGCCTATGGTACACAGAGATCTCACTACCGAACAAGCTACGGATATTTAAATTGCTCTTGGTGTTTTGCATTTTGCTGCATCATGCCTCATTGTTTTTCCAAAAGACCATTAAACATCAAGCCTTACTAATTTTGCTGCTTTATGATTTGTTCTAACATCTATCCGGCTGATTGTTGTTTCCACCATTTACACACTTAATATGGATGGTACACAGTTCATTTTTCAGCTACTAGAAGACCAAAAAAAGAAATGCTCAAGTGCCACTTTGGCCTTAACCCAAACTAAATGCTGAGTCCTCACTCTGAGAGTTCTCCAAAACTTTTCACGCTATTGTCAGTAAGTTTAAGTATGTACCACGTGATCTGAACAATAGCCACTAAAGCCAAAATAGTTTACTTAATGATATGACTCTGATTAGTGACTTGGCAGCACCATGAAATAACTGCAAAGTATCCTTAATTAATATAATTTGGTGCAGACTTTGAATGGTCTATAGCTGGAGATAAATACAGCTAGAGCACTATGTGGGCGGGTGTCTGAGTCTGTCCTAGTCGGTGCCCTGGGTCGCCTGGTGGGTGGAGGAAGGTTCTGGCCACACAAGTGACAGAGACAGTAAGAAAAATAAGGGTTGGGGTTAGTTTAAGATAAGTTTTAGTTAAATTTATGGGTGGATGTGAAAGTAGATGTTTTAGTGCTGTTAGGCATCAGTTATAACTTACATTACAATGTATATTACTGCAAGGATAATAAACAAAATAACTCAGCCTTACTGTCTCTAACAATGTTTTGCTTTGTGTTATGATTTGGTTGGGACTACTGTGAAATATACTCCAATAAAACGTGATTATTGATTATAGTGCAACTGATTGCTACACTGTTCATGTGTCATTTAATAGATTTAGTCATTAAAGGCAATTCTTCGACATATGTCTTATGTACTCTGTAAAGAAATCTATGACAAGGTTTGTGACTGTGTGTTGAGCACATTGAACATCACTGAGTCCTGAAATCTCATGAAACAGAATTTTGTAAAAAGATGCTAAATTTATCTTTTCTCTGCCTCTCCATGTTTCCGTCTCTCCAATCTCTAGTGTTCCTCGGCGTCTCCGGCTTGTCAACCTACCAGGTTCGCCCCAACAGCATGTGTGTCCAGTGGCAGCCTATTCTTCAGGCCACATTGTACAAAGTTTCCATACAGTCTACACTCAGTAAGTACATACTGCTACTGCTTATGAGATTGTATGGCTTTGTAGCGGTATGTGTTTATCCTTGTACATATGTCAGTCCTCATCTCTGTTCTGTGGTTAAAAAGTGAGTTTTAATTATCTGCTCTGAATTTCAGTTTTATTTTAATTTGTTGAAATGTGGTCTGAATCATATACATATAATACACACATAAAACACACATGCACATACACACAGTCAACTGTTAGCTGTCCTCACCAACATTTCTTTGTGCGCCTGCCGTCATCCCGACATATTTGAGCCTTCCACATTGTGAGAAACGAGTCACATGCCAGCAAAGTGACTGGACCACAATCCAGTCAGTAAATCAAAAGTTTTACTGTATAATAATAGTTGATGATATTTTGTAAGGTGGGTGGATCGAACTCCAAATTCAGAAAATGTTTCCTTATAGATTTACAGTCTGTCCCTGTGAAAATGTCTTCTCTGTTTATTCTGTTTAGTCAGCTCAGGACTCTCTCAGTGGAGGTGTGTAATGGTTACACGTGTGGAGGTTACACATGCTTTTCAAAGTCACCTGGCTTCATATTGATATGAGCCTCTGAGGAAATAAGTGTTGAATATTTCTGTCATTTCACATGACAGGGGTTTAAATTGTAAATGATATTCATAAATCTCTCTGTTTGCTGAAAGGAAAGGAGATATGATATGCTCTCCCCATAAAACGACATGGGAGGAGGCCACTTTGAGAATTTCTCATGTCATCGCGTCAGAAATATAACACAGAGTATGACCTTAGGGAAGCCGTTTAATGGAAAGCTCACTCAGTTATTAAAAGGCAAGAAGAAAAGGAGGGGACAAAGAAAGGAGCTATTCAAAACGAAGACAGAAACTAGCAAAAATATATCTAATTTATAAAAAAAAATAAGCAAAAGAAAAAAAAACTATGTCTAACATACAATAACCTTAATAAAACCACTGTACAAGTTATCCTTCAGGAGAGTACTTCAAAGCAGGTCCACTCTCAGTGAATGACTTTAAGTTCAAGTTTATTTTTATTTGTCCTCAGAGGGCCGTTGGTTGTTCAGCACAGGGTCATATAAAAAGACTGCAGTGTAAAACAAAGTTAAGTGACATATTCTTGATATTTTTCAGAGATATCACTCATCATAGCTGTCTTTCACTGCATTATGCAACCACCTATAGAAATATATAATTCCTTTATTGATATGACAGCTTATGTTAAAAGGCCTCATTAGAAGCAGAACCAGATGCTGTGTGAATGTGTTTTCTTCTGAAATGACAAAGAGAAAAAGATGCATGGTTACAGAAAGGGATGTAAGTCTTCTGCTCTCAGTTGATATTAAATTGTACTAATTCTGTGCTGATGCAGTAGGACATCATGTCACCGACATCTCTGGAACAAAACAGGATTTTTTTTTAATTACATTTGTTACTTCTAAAAAGAGACTAGTTAGAAATAGTTTGACATTTTGGAAAATCTATTAATTTGTTTTCATGCCGAGGGTTAGATGAAAAGATCGAAGCCACTCTCATGTTTTTTACGCTAAAAAAATATATTTGTATTCTTTATTTATTTATTAATTCATTTAAAAGACACGGTGTACAGCTCAAACAAACAACTGTGCCGCAATATAGCTTCAAGCTAATTCCATTTGTAGTCCTTTGGCAGGTCAGAGCAGAGAAACAGCACAATGACAAACTTTTTTTCAGAGAAACAAACAACACACAAAGTGCTGATAGAGCTGCAGCTCCTCACATCATCGGGCAGGGTGTCACACTGATTTGTAGCTCTGTCTGAAGCTACAGCTAAAAGGTGATAACCTTAGCTTAGTCCGGGAAGTTACAGCATCTAGCCGTGAAATAATTACAGCATCTAACTCCCAATGAAGAAAATATGATGTTTAGAAGTCAAATTTAGAGGTAGATGTTTCTTGTGTATTTTCCTTTTGAATATAGATAATCTGGTTATTTCCCACTGCTGACCATGTTTATGCTAACATAGCTAATCATCATACTAATGACATAGGCCTTGAAAAATAGATTCATTTTAAATAATGTCATTTCTTCTATTCATAATTTAAATCTTTTTTGCTTCTGTCTTTGTAAGCTTACTGAATGATATGTATTATGTGGAAGTCTCGGACAATTTGACTTGTCATAGCAGGAAAAACAGGTGTGAGTAATAAAATAAACAACTCTGTTCCACTTTGCCATGTCAGAGAGGCAAACACGCACAGTATTAGCACAGTGACAGTGCAACACCTGAATTGAATGCAGCTGTTAATGGATTTTCGTGACAGGGTTCCTGTAGATGTTTGGAGGTTAGTGTCGATTAAAATAAATGGGAGTGTTGGCTGGTAAATGTAGAGATGAGAGACGTGAAAAAATTCACTTCTGCTTGAAGTGATGTGTGTACACCTTTTATTGCTTTTACTGTCAGAACTCAGACAGTGAAAACATGGGGGAAGACGTGTCTCTTCCATCTTCCTTTCCTCGCCTTACTTTTCTATTTATCTGTCCCTCCCTCCTGCCAGAGCAGCGACTGGATATTCTAGCTGGAGTTCAGAGATTTGACTTAATCCTTGCAGAGCCAACCAGCTGCTTAAACACCTTCTCAGATGGAAAAGTGCAGCGTCTCTATGACAGCTGTTTCCCTAAACTTTATTATCTATGGCTGTTTCCTGAGTGGAGGAGGAGCTAATTTGTCACTCGGCGAGATGAGAGACACATTAGGAAATAGAATTAGACTAATGAAACTGACAAATGGTGGCTATTAGTGCACGTGTATGTGCACATTTCCAGTTTCCAGTTTGTCCTTTTTTGGGTGCCGACATAAATTCTCAATCTTTTTTCCCCTGCGATGCTGTCCCTCCACAGCTTTTCAAAATAAAAACTTAAATGGAATCGTTTGTAGTCTGCAATCCGAAGGAAATTCATGAGAGAAGTTGAAGGAAATCAATAATGTGATTCTTCTTATTTTCTCTGTGGATATAATGATGTTTTTCCTACAGTGATTTTTTGGCTGGGCTTCAACAAAGTGACTTTAAAATGACAATATTTGTCTCTGTGACCCTAAATTCAAGTATTGGTATTAGCATGGTTTGTAATGATGATGCAAAATCATTTCTACATGTTGCAAATACTCAAAAGGGTATCAGGAAGGAACGATCTTCACATCATCTTTATTTCCAGATGTCATGACCATGTATGTGCAGACTTCAGCAATAAACTTCTGTTGTGCCCTTGAGCAAGGCACTTCCGTAGCTACCTGACTGCTCCAATAAAGCTGCTTAGTATCCACCTCTGAAGGAGAGTGATTGGACTCAGCAGCTCCCAGGCTTTAATCTGATGCAGAACATGGCTGAAATTAACCAAATGTGCTCCATAAATACAGTTAATTGGAAACAGGAGCCTTAGAGGGATTTAAACTTGTTTGGATTGTTTTGTTGTTGACCTGAATTTCAGTCATTGCAAGTCATTTTTTGTTTTGCTGTTCACTTGCAGATGGCCAGAAGCAGGAAGTGAGCCTGGGTGGCGGTGCTTCCCGACAGTGCTTCTATGACCTCACTCCCAGCAGCCAATACCAGATCAGTGTTCACACGCAGCTGCAGGAAATGGAAGGACCTTCTGTGTCCATCACTGACATGACACGTATGTTGCAAATGTTTCATATAACCCCCCAATTTCTTTGAGGTTCGTCCTATTTATTTAAATTTTTCATCAATATTTTGAAAGGGGCCGACTCACCCTTTTGTCCTCATTTTTTTTATTTACCCATTTCTTATCTTGTCCTCTATTTTTCCATCTGCCTCTTCTGTAGCCATGCTGTTTCACCTCTGCAACTTTCTGTTCTACTTTTTTATTCTTTTTTCGCTCTCACTCTCTCTCCTCTGTCTGAGAAGACAGAGGCTGCTGTTGCAGTTCATTGGTCAACTGAGGAGCTGAGGTGAACTGCACAGCTCCAGGGACTGGGAGGGCTAAACGCACAACCAGGGATATAGATAGATGGATAGATATGGTCTCAGATACACACATGTGCTGTGTGCACACAAACACAAACACAGATTGCCAGGCTGTAGTTCACAAATGAAGAAGAGTTAAGATATGTACCTTTGTGTCAGAAGTAAGCTTATTATGCGAAATAGTCCCTTTAAGAGTGCTAAATTATTAAAAAGGTATTATATTACAGTATTTGATAATAATTAATGATGCATTTACATGGTATCCATATTTTTAGCTGGTGGGGATGAAGCTCATTTTACTACTTTATATATTGGTAATTAATTCTATATCAATATTTTCCTCCAAAATGTAGTGGAGTGGAGGTAAGTAGCATAAAAGGGAAACATGAAGTAAAGTAGAGTAAGAGTACCTTAAATTTGTACTTTAGTACAGTATTTGTAAATGTACTGTTACTTTCAAACATTGTCCACAGATAGGTTAATATTTTCTGTCTGTGTCTTTTAATAATATTTTTTGGAGGGGAGAGAGACCGTCAAGACAGGAAACACACGATGACAATGGCATCAACAACTATAATGAGGTGGTCCTCTGACATGAATCACTCCTGAACTCCACAGTCTCTCTCTGTTCACTGGCATTTGCCACAATCTCAAACCAACAAAGATGCTCAAACAACAAAGTTAATCATTAAATCAAACACATTATTTATCCATAATCACTTATTTAACCATCAAGTTAATGTGGAAGCTGAAGAAGCATTTGTTGAGATCATTTTATCTACTCTCATGAAGTATGTGCCCCTTCTGTGGGAAGTCATCGATGTTTCCAAGATGATTTACCTGCTGTACACCACTGTGACAGAACCCACTGCTTCCTGCAAAGTAATTGGCTTCGCAGCGAGGCATACCTTAACCTGGGGCTGTTTTGACTCTAAAAAAACAACCTCTGGACAGACTGATACTAATGAAAAAAAGTACTTTTCTGTCCCAAACTTATAGAAGGAAAGAAAGAGAGAGAGCGATAGAAAGAAAGTAGAAAGATAAAGTCTGACTGCTGCAACTCAGTGATTGAAAGATAGACCGAACGAAATACAACAGCTGGATTCCTCATGTACACAGGTTGTAAATACAGATTGCAATAGACATATTTTCTCTGTAAACCTCCAGAACTTGTCTGTCTGGAGGAAGAAGAGGATTAGGAAACTTTCAGCTTAATAGAAACAGGCTACTACTGTCTCTCATTGTGTCAGCTTATTGACTGTGTGTGTGTGTGTGTGTGTGTGTGTGTGTGTGTGTGTGTGTGTGTGTGTGTGTGTGTGTGTGTGTGTGTGTGTGTGTGTGTGTGTGTGTGTGAGCATGTGGGTGGTCGGCAGATAAACTCGATGATGGTGCCACTTGTCACTGCCATCATGATCGATGACCTTGTCTTGTTTCTGGTGTCTGTGTGTGTGTCCAGTACCAGCACCAACTCAAGCTCCGACTGAACCCCCGACCACAGAGCCTCCCCCCACCATCCCGCCTGCTAAAGAAGGTGAGCAAGAAGCCTGACACACACACACACACACACACACACACACACAAACACACACACACACACACAGATATTATTCCCGCAGTGTTGTTGGTAATCTTCACGGTGCTCTGATTACTTTTAATGGTAATTGAGTTCCCTGACACCAGAGTTCATGCAATTTTAGTTCAATTTATACAAAGCCATGCAGGTGAACTTGTAAACCATGCCATATTTATAGCAACAGGTACACGTGATATCTGTATTGTCAGTGTTTTATGAGGTGGTGTCTCCACATGACCAATAACACAACACTTTTAATTAAAAACAGTGAAATTTGATTGCATTTGTTTACTTGAAAGGTGTATGAAATGTGATAGTTCTATTGGCAGACACTAACAAATGTGATTACAGATTATGAGGCTATTATCAGGGGCAAAACAAATCTGAATGGGCTATGGAAGAAAATGTAACCACGTACACACAGCAGTTTCACTCTTAAATATAAAACAATGATTACCACCACACCGGATTTTGAAACAGGAAACAAAACGGTTTACGTTTAATAGAGTAATGTCACGCTGTACTCTTTACACAACTGTGACTTGTGTTTAGTTTCAAAACATCAGCAATGACCTGCAAGGAAATTTGGGGATTTGGTGGGGGGTCATTTTAACAAAATTAGGGAGAGTAAATTTAAAGAAAGCAAAGTGGAAAACTGAAAAAGGTCAACACTTAAATGTCTCATACAGGAAGTCTACGAGACATTTTCCACAATGACTTAATTGTATAAACTGTACAGGGGGCTAGGGTGGGCTGCAACCTATGCCAAAACAAAGAAATGCTACTCTTATCCAGCTTTACTAGCTTATTACCTCAGGCTCAGTCCAACTACCAGTCACAAACAGGGCACAATGGCTCCAACATACATACATACACCTATGATAGACAGGAGACCCTACTATACTGTAGCTACAGTATGTGCGTGTTGTCTTCCTAAACGTCAAGGAAGCTATAATCTTGACAGTAACAAACTGTTTCTAATTTTCCCCAGCGAGTTAAACTACCTGTAAATGTAATGTTTTTATAAATGCTGTTGAAATGACCCACAAACTAAAATAGTAAAGCCAAACTTTGATCAAAACAACTTAATGTCCAATGATTACCCTTTACTATAAACCTTCAATTTCAGCTGGAAAAATAAATGACTCATGAAATAAGACAAAATATTCTCACTGTAGAGGATTTTTTTCCAAATGGCCTGACCATCCCAGACAGATTAGAAACAAAAAGGGTACAAGTTCACAGTCCGACCCTCCACCTCCCACTCAGACGATCCTCCTCCTCTGTTCCTGTCTGATGGGCTCAGGTAAAAGAGCACGGACACACCCGCTGAGCCCGTCTGTTAGCATTTCTGTCTCAGTTTCTGACCTTTGTCAGACCCATGCCTCCATCTGTAATGACAGGCAACCTTTACTCAGGACAAAACCACAAAGACAGAGAAAAGAGAAAGCAAAGGTGCATGCGTGTCTGTAAGTGGAGGGACAACAACGATAGGAAGTGAATGAAACAAAGTGATGGGCAGGAGGGCAGAGAGGGGCCGAAGACAGAAAGGAGAAACAGATGAGAGACAAATGGGAAAATAGGCACAGTGGTCACAGCAGACAAAAAGCAGTGACAAAAGACGTGTGGTAAAAAAACAGAAATAGAAGGAAAATTATGATGAAGTGGTGACAGTCTTTAAGACAATAACACAGACAGAGAGAATGAGAAAGTCTCAGTAAAATCACAGCTTTTAACAGAATCAGTCACATTAACCTTGTTATCAAAACGTTCTCCAGCTCACCTCTAACTTTACATTGCTGACAAGCACGAGAGCGCCACTTAAAATATAGGACAATAGCATATGTCTCTTAAAAATAAAACTAGCACTAGTGTAGAAGTTTTTGTTCTCTTCTCTTCTCTTCTCTTCTCTTCTCTTCTCTTCTCTTCTCTTCTCTTCTTTAATATTGCACCCACTTTTCCCCATAAACAGCATAGTTACGGTGAAGATTTTTCCTCAACTTTTATGGAGGCTGACATGGTCGTGAAAGGTGTTTTTGGAATTTAGTGAATAACTAGAGTTTGAAAACTTGTTAAAACCACAAAACAACTTTACGGAGGCAAAGATAAGGCTACTGGGAGTCATTGAGAAACCTGAGAGGAATAAAAGAAGAGGGAAAGGAAAGCCACTGTTGGACGAGGAATATGAATGAGCAGCTCTCAGAAGGAGAAAAAGTACACAGACCCAATGGAAATAGCACTTTTCTTGTTGTTTTTCTTTCTTGAGTTGGAGAGTGTGCACTACCTTTACTTTTAGAAGTCAGTCTGAAAATTAATCTGAGGACCCAGACTTTGCATATTTACCCTTTTGCAGCAGATGTGTATTTACAGTGCTTCATACTATGCATATTTACTCTAAGACTGAATATATTAAACAGCCAGTTGAAATTCAAGTTCTGCTTTGTCCTCGGCTAACCTTCATTCTGTATGAAATTACTTCTTTAAATGCAGCGATAAAATGATGTGCTGTCTAAATCCATACATCTCTCTCGTCTCTCTCTGTCTGTTCGTCTAGTGTGTAAGGAGGCCAAGGCTGACCTGACGTTCCTGGTAGACGGCTCTTGGTCTATCGGAGATGACAACTTCATGAAGATCACACGTTTTCTCCACAGCACCGTGGGATCACTGGATCTGATCGGACCAGACGGCACCCAGGTGAGTCATGGTTCAGGACGTACACACACTGGAGGTCAGAGAGAATCTCAAAGGAGGAACTCAGGAATGAAACAGTAATGAACAAGTTTTACTTTAATGCTTGTACAGTACATCCCTTTTCCCGAATGCAGCATTTAATTGGGAAAGATTTCTAATTTAACAATGTGATCTCATGGTGAGGTGCATAAGTGGCACGCCACGTGCATGCATCCATACATTTCAGGCTTTACTTGTGTCATTTAAGTTTTGGGTGTGCAGGAAAAAGAAAAAATCAGGTGACCCTCATCAGTCGTGGTCATAGTTAGGTGACCTTGGTAGTCATGGTAACAATAAATTGTGAAATGGCTGCTGTTTGTTTTGGTTTAGTCAATGAAACTACTTGGTTAGGTTTAGGAAAGATCATGTTTAGAGTTAAAAGAAAGGCTAGGGATAAGGTGAGGGTTAGGTTTACATAGCTCATGTTATGTGACATAAGTTAAACAAAGTCATAATTGACTTTTGGCTTCACTTGAGTTATGAACACCCTCCTCCTGGGTTATGATTCTGTGTTTGTTTGAGCCATTCATTCACGCCAGCCTCCTCCTCTTTATACGACATTGCATTTTTTTCTCTCTAACATCAAATGACACATAGACACAAAAAAATGCAATGTGATAACACGTGAAATGACTTAAGAAAGTGGCGTGTTTATTAATAAGACATTTGGTGAGACCAGACTGGAATTAAAAATGTGACCATCTAGGTCTGAATAATGTTGCGGTGAGTCTTAGTGCGCTGTTATTCACATTTAAGACTGTGTCTTGTCTAAATGTCTGTGTCTGGTGAAAATGAATGCATTGCCAGTTTGTACAGTATCATAAGTTAACCAGCAGAAATACAAATGTGCCCAAGGCTTTTAATTTTTGTCCGTTCGCTTTGTAATTTATCCTCATTCTTAAAGCTTTTTCCCTCTGAAAGATGTGCGCTCATGGGAAATGGTATGTAAAGCAGATGCTGGCTTACATATCATAGTGTGATCCGTCGGTAAAGAACCCATTCATAGCAGAGAGACTGTTGTGAAAAATATATATTTGTTCAAAAAGAAATATTACATACCCCTGCGGATTCTGCAGGCAGGGGATTGTAATCTTTCTAGTTGTCGTGTCTTGCGAGCACAGCACAGTGGCAAACATACAGTAAAATTCATATATATATCTTATATCATATATCCATCCACCTATTGCCCCCCCAACTCTACTGCTCCAGCCAACTACCTCATCCTCTGCCCTCAATCTTTTATATACTGTAACCCATTTCATCTTTCACTACTCTGCAAAAGAGAAAGTAGATAATGGAATAATGGAGGCAGGGCGCTGTACATCCAGAGTAAAAAGATGGAGAGTGATTTAACATCATGGCTGACCCTTCTCAAGATCTGCAGCTTGCCTTCTGTAAGCTGCTGGATATTCACTGCTACATTTCAGACAGAACTAGAAATCATGGACATAAGAGACATTTGAGCAAAAAATGTACCTTAACAGTCCAAGTTTACTCATCACCCTTCTTGACCCAGGTTGGCTTGGCTCAATCATTGTTTAAAGAAGGCTGCTGCTGTTGGCATTAATAGATTGTGGAGCAAAATTGAAAACATTTTCTTTTGGCTGTCCTCTGACAAATCAGCATGACCACAGCCCTTTGTGTATAGAAAAGTTTAGAAAAGTGAGGAGGAACTTTAAACCCCTAGTGAGTCAATCTTTACTTTCTGGAAATGCTTTTTTTTCTTCTTTCGTTGCTTCACAGCGTTCGATTAACTCTGCTCATTTGCTGCCACTGTGTTTTGTGCCAGAGAACATTACTTTTCTGGCAGAAATGGTGCTCTAAGTCCAGATGCATTAAAAGCTGGAATGAAGATCAGATGGTTGAAGCATCAACTAATACACTATCAACTTGATTCATAGTGAGCAATACTTTGAATCAGAACTACAGTGAATATATATCTTTTCCAATGTATTTCACATGTGTCAGTGTCATCAGTACCAATGTCAGGCTCTAACTTCAGGTAGTATTTCTTGACTGTCAATGTGAACTAATTCCTTTGTGCTTCTTGCCTGCATGCCCCCCCACTGTGTCAGCAGAGCTCAGCTGGTTCATTTGTCACACTGTAGAGGTGCTTGCTAAACCTTTTTCTTCCATTTGTGTACTGTCTGCTGTTAAGTAGTTTGCTACCCTCACTGTGCCCCATCACCCTTTTGGCAGTAGGCTACCGAGAGCAAAACACTGGCTGTAATGTGAGAGAGTTGGCTGTACAGTAAAGAGAGAGTTGGCTGGTAAATGTAGGCTGCCCTGAGCCAACAACAGCACCATTAGCAGCCCGGAGGTAATGATAGTTGTTCGGCCCTCTTAGAGTAGGCCAATTAGATTGATTATAGCTCTGATTTGGGATATATATATATATATATATATATATATATATATATATATATATATATATATATATATATATATACACGCACATATATATATATGACATCATTAACATGGCCCTCTTGTGCTCTGTGTGAAAAATATTAAGACCACCAGCAGTCGACCAGGTTAAAAAGGTGAAACTGTGACATGTTACTACTTTCACACATTAAACCATGGAGTTAAGCAACAAAACTATTCATACCTGCTAAAAATAAATACTGGAGGGCTCATATATCCTGTGTGTGCTTCAGTGTGCATGTTTCATTTTCTTATGTTACTTGGGTAGTCTGTGCAGAGCCCAGTTAAAAGGCTACACAGAGTGACTCAGATATTTTCTTAGTAGATTTTAAGGTAACCAGTTAGCTTATGTTTGCCAAACCTATGACACTGTCGCCTTACTCTTAGTCTACTCCATCCAAAAGCAAACTACATAAGCTACTCACTATCCCGATAGCCTAGTTGTTAGGCCATGCCACTCAACACATCTTTATAATTTTTGTGTCTTTTTTCAATATAATACAGGGTGATTGATCACATTCAACAGGTCCGCTATTGTCATCATTTGTGACTACATCTGCTCTGCACAGCATGATCGGTTGATGACTGTAATTGTGGTGTCATAGCTAAGAAAAGTGTACCTCATTCTGAAAAAATATTACCTTGCTCTTTTTGTGTGTGTGTGTGAAAATTAGTGGCATTGTGACTCACATAAGTGTATGCAGATGATGACACTTTTCTGGGATTTTTTCCCTTCAGGCAAGTTTCACACACCAGGTGTCGAGAAGATAGACATTCAACTTCGTCATATTTGAAGTTATTTTATTTATCTGTCTGTCTGCCTGTCTGTCTGCCTGTCTCTGCCTCTCTGCAGGTGGCCATTGCTCAGTTCAGTGACGATGCTCGGACTGAGTTCCAGCTGAGTTCCCATGGCAACAAGGAAGCGCTGCTGGAAGCTATTCAGAAGATCAGATACAAAGGAGGAAACACCAAGACAGGTCAGACAACGTTGTCTTAATTTACCTGAACCTATGTAAAAGAAGAATCTTGTTCCATTAGTTGTTGTGCTGGAGCCTTCGTTCGTCTCACACAACTTCTCAGAATTCGCCCATACGTTGTTGTATTGTGTCATAGATGTTTAAAGTGTTCAGGGCTATCCAAGGACTTCTCATCCATGCTGGCTTGGGATTGAAAGTTCATTCTTAACTTTCAAGAAGCAGCAGCAGCAGAAAACTCACCCAAAAATCTCCCTACAAGGCCCATCAGCAGCTGCTCTGGAGCTTTTTGACTCTTTGTCTAGAATTTAAATGTGTAATTCCTTAACAACTGGGCAATGGCTGTTTGTTGAGGAAACTACAGTAATGGTGCGTGTGGTGAAATTGTTTTCTCAAATGCTATTTATTTAAAGGCAAGAATTAAATTTAAATTCACAAGAACCTGTCTTTATAGGCAAACTTTTCAAATGTGGAGCATCATACGAGATACCTGTTGAAACTGTCACATACTGCAAAGCGGAGCGACCTTAATGGGTTCATTACAAGCAGCTTGGGGTTGTGAATCTGTCGTAACATTCATGTGGAACACAAGGTGAATGTCAGCAGCCTCAGTGCATTAATGTGGTTTTACAGGTAATGCTGGACATTCAGAGGATTCTAACTCTCCTCAAATCCGGGCCATGGCTCAGTGTCCATTCAGAGTAATTGTGTCCTTGAGCTTTCCTATCAGCCGCAGGCCTGATCATCTCCACTCTTATCCCTTCCTCCCCCGTCTCAGCTCCTCTTTCTCTGCTTTCCTCCCCTTCACTGTATCCCTACTCCCATACTGTGTTCTCCTTGCTTTGCAGCCTCTTTGCTTTCCATTTAAGCTTCATCACTTCTCCCTTTTCATTGTTTCCTTGTCCTCTCAACTGTCCTTATTTTTTGTCCACCATTTTTTAAATGCTGTCTTTTGTCCTTCTCCATTTGTACTCCTACATCTTCTGTACTGTCTTACAGTGTAACAGGTGGAAACAGGTGGCAATTTAGCTGACAGGGCAGTGTGTGTGTGTGTGTGTGTGTGTGTGTGTGTGTGTGTGTGTGTGTGTGTGCGCGTGCACGTGTGTGTGTGGTCTACAGCAGAACAGAAAATATACCATGAAATCTCATTTTCAAAGAGAAGGAGGAGGCAGTGAGCTCTCACAAGGTTAGGCTAATAATGCTCGCAGGCTCGCAGTTTGTCTCCCTTTCCCCCCATCTCTTTGTCTCTACCCACACACACACACACACACACACACACATACAGTGCATGCACATGCACTACCTCAGCATTGAATTAATCTTCTTCAGTAGCTAAAGCATAATACCAGTTCTGCAGGGTGTCCTTCGCTTATTGTATATACATATTTTTAGATTATATTTTAGTTTATTTGATTGGTCCTTTATTTTAAATATTTGTTGTAATGAATTATAAAGTATATATTCTACTTCAGGGAGAAGGAATCATTATTTCCTCAGCGGTTTCAAAGAAGCTCCTTTATGAATCTTTTACTTAGCTATACAAACACGTATATTGAGCAATATACTGGAGACTGTGCCTAAACCTCCTTACTTACATATTACCCCTGCGGTCCATTTAGAGACAGATCAGTCATTTCTGTGGCTTTCACTACTGAAGCTTGCATTACAACCATTAAGTCTTTTTTCGTTCTCCAAACCCAAACTCTTAAACCTCAACTTCTGCTCAGAGACCCCATCAGGGCCCCTCACTGTGTCTAAATCCCCCAAAGCCCTCAAAGAAAGCACTGTAGCTTTCTGCCTCTTTAACCCTGAGCCTCTGGCAGATACATCTGTGTGGATACAACAGCTAGCCAACAAGAAACCCCACAGCTTTAATGCATTTGTTATGTTTTTACTCTAGCTTACTTTACATCCACTGTCTTGTTACCCTTTGGTCAGGTCAACACATTGAAAAAACTGTCCATAGATCTATAGTGACGTGACAAAGCTCATATCAGTTCCAGAGAGGATTTTGCAGGCAGTAGATTAGGTTCGTTAATATATTTACACTGCAAAACCTCAACATTTCACTGCGCATCTTTGTCAAAAATCACATTAGACTTGTTCCATTGGCAGATTTTTTTATTAATCTTTATTGTCACTCTACCCAGGTACAACAAAACTTGAATAACAGACATGTAACTGGAAACAGAGTATAGAACAAAGACAACTGGATAAAAGCTAATAAATAAAACACATACAATAAAATAAAAAACAACAATAAATAAGTAAAAGCAGCATCAGAGGGGTTTCTACTTATTACAAGCCAGAAGCATTTTACTTTTTTACTCATTTTTGAAGAGGCATTTTTTTCAGCGTAAGAAGCAACCTGCATCACATTTGCTCACCGTGTCTGATCTTGGAGCTGCCCACTGACCCCCCTACTGTTTCTGGAGCTTCTTCTGAGCTTCTAGTCATAAGCCTTTTCTCTATACCCAGTTTATAAACAATATGTAAATGATGCAGCCTCCTTTAAGACTGTTTTTCAGTACCCTCTCAGACGAGTGTGAGGGAAGAGCATGAGGACTCAGAGTGTTAAAGCTGATATTCTGGGATTTGAATTGTCACTATGCATTTATTCATTAAGGTATTAGTGAGCCTCTGACTGGCTTAGTGAATGATTGATTTAATGTAGCTGCAGCTGTAATGGTTTTTATCCCTGTACATATACTGTGGTGTATATACAGTATATATGAGTGAGTGTGTGTGTGTGTGTGTGTGTGTGTGTGTGTGTGTGTGTGTGTGTGTGTGTGTGTGTGTGTCTTCTGAGATTGATTTTCATGCTCTACATGAGTAAGTCTGCTAATCCCTCACTCTGCTTGTACAGTATATTCAGATTGTGAAGAAGTGTGTGTGCGTGTGTGTGTGTGTGTGTGTGTGTGTGTGTGTGTGTGTCTTTAGATGACTGACTTCTATTATATAAAGTTGTGTTACTTTTAATCCTATACAGTAATATATTCATACATTAGATTAGTCAAGACGTGATTAGCCTTTTTTTAATGACTTTATTTAAATTGAGCAGCCAGTTGGGTTTCTTCAGCTGTGTTAATGCAGTTGTGTGAGAACCTCACTCAAATTTCAAGGTTTATGATTCTTTCAATTCAGGAATGAAGGTATAAATATAGGGCTGCACGGCCCATGAGCTCAAGTTTCACTGTCTTTTATAGTCAATCAGAGTCCATTGTATATTTTCAATAATGCATATGATTATGCAGCTCAAAAAAATCTTCCTTTATCTTTTTAAAGGTTATGGGGTTTATATAAATATCTAGTGATACAGATTTTACCTGAAGCCAAGGACTCATACTTCATCCAATGCTCTTGTTGCTAAAAGAGAAGATGATTTATATATATATATATATATATACTATTGTTGCTCTCTCTTCTTGTTTGCCTTCTGAGGTGACGGTGAGAAAGTGGTAAACTGTTGCCAGACAGGAGGATAAATCCAAACTGACATGGATTACTTCACACACACAAAGTGATGGAATGCTGATTGATACGTTTTTGAACCTATCGTTGTTTTCTGACTGTTTTCTTTGCTTTTTTCTCTCACTCTCTTTACCTTTTTTCCCTTATTTGACCCCTCTCTTCTTCCCCTGCCCCATTTTCCTCCTTTCCCCCGGCTCTGTCTGTGCCCTCTTACCTGCCCTCTCCTGTCTTTGTCAACCATCCACCCGCCCAGCCCCTCCTCTGTCTCCTCCCCCCTCTCAGCTCTGTCCTGTGTCTCACTTCATGCCTGGCTAGCTGCTGTAATTCCAGTCTCGCCCAGCGTGATCAGAGGACAGTGTAGAAACAGATGTATCACTGGCAGATATCTGACAACACAACACAACAGGCCAAACACTCTATCATTTGTCATCACTGACAGCTCAAGAAAAAAAAAAATACAGGAGGAGGAAGAGGCAGGGATGTGGTCTGAGGATTGTGTGGTTTGGTCAGAGAATGGGAGACAGACAACATACATGTATAGAGCTATGTAAAGTACACACTCTTAAATCCATTTACTGCTTCATGGTGTTGTTTTTATTTCAAAGTATCCTGATTATCTGAATCTCTATTAACACCTCAGAAACACTCTTGAAAACACTTGAGGAGTGATAGGAGAAAGTGTTGAAGGACAGAGGGAGTTAAGAGGATTAATGTCAGCGATTGTCAATTTAATGATGAGAAGGTCAGGTAGCGATGAGTAGATGAGCTACATGAAGTATTAATGCAAATCATGATGAACAAAATGTAAAAATTGGCATTGAATAGAAATGACCTACCTGTGTGTGGAGACTGTGCTAATCAGTTTGCCCACACATTGTTGAATGTATACAGTATGTGTAAAGACTGAACTGGTTAGATCAGATAAAGCTATCAAAGACAACACTGCATGTCAGTTTCTGCGGTATTTTTAAAGACCATTACTGTTACATTTTTTTGTACTCTTTCCCGCTCTGAATATGACTTCACTTGTCAGCAGTAGAGAGAGCTTTCTGGAGGCTAAAAGATCAATAGAATATAATACAAATGCAGTTTAACTGAGCAGAATTATTTGCCTTGAATTACATTTTTATTTAATCTCAAACCTCAGGTATTTTCGGAGGGGCTTGAAGCAAAAAACAGGCTTTCTTTAATTCACCTACAGGTATGCAATGAACCCACCTTGGTTGCAAGGTGGGCGGTTCTTGAAACCTTTCAAAGCTGTCCAGACAGATTTGATTGACTGATTAAGTCCGTTCACAGGTGACCTGCACACTGTCAAAAGTTCATCTAATTTTAACCTTTTGTACGACTTGATTGTCACATTTCCATCTTAGTTTGTCTCATCTTTTAGTACTTAGGTCTCATTAAAATACATCAGACATTGTCTGTTTTCTGTTTCACATGCTAATGGAAACTCATCCCAAATCTGGTTTCAGGAGCTTCTAGGTCACTTATTTTCATGTAATAATTATAGGCTCCAAAATTAAATTTATTAATGACAGTGAAAGAATAAAGAATGCCTGTTTTATTAATTAGCAAGTACATTCAAACTGGAGCAAAGGGCACAAGCATTCATATAAATGCTAAAGTTGGGGAAGAGGGTACTTTTAGATTGTTAATGAAGACTATACTAGTGGCTTTGCCTTTGTGTGTGTGTGTGTGTGTGTGTGTGTGTGTGTGTGTGTGTGTGTGTTTCCTTCAATTCAGCCATTGGTTAACATTAATTTCACTGCAGCATGAAAATAATCTTGCAGACTCAGAATCTTGTAGTTTGAGTTAGATAATCACAGTTCTCAGAGTTATTACAGTTCAACAAATTGACCATTTATAGCAAATTACAGCAAATTCATATAGAAAAAACAAGTTGTCAATAGGCTCTGCTATTTGAAGATGAGCTCAAACAGGCCTGGAACAAGGATTCTGTTGAGAAAGCTTATACTCCTTTAACAAACAAACACGAACATCAAATTATTAGTTAAACCACCTATAAGAGATATTGCATAAGGAGCTGCATCAGCAAAGGGTGTTGGCTCGAATGTATTCAGCAGAGTACTAGTTATAAGTGTCAGTGATTAATGTCCATGCTGTGCACCTACATGAATATGACTGGAAGTGTAGCTTCAGTTCTTTGCTTGAATGTTTCATTTGTGCAACAGAATGTAGAATAAAAATCTAAAACTCTGTGGTGTGTTTAAAAAAACAAATGGTGTACATGTACATTAAGTAGAAATGAATATATGGGCTAAAACTTATAGAAATACTGATACAGTTGTTTAGTGAAGTGGTTTCTTTTTGTCTTCCGTCAGGTCGGGCCATCAAACATGTGAAGGAGTCTATTTTCACCCAAGAGGCCGGAGCTAGACGAGGCGTTCCAAAGGTCCTGGTTGTTCTCACTGATGGACGTTCACAAGATGACGTCAACAAAGTGTCCAAGGAGATGCAGATGGATGGTTCGTATTTATAAAGTTGTATTTATTTGTCCAGGGTCAAATTTATTGACCCTGGACATCTTTTAATTGACACTGATAAGGTAAGTGGTGTGTGTGTGTCGGTACAGTTCAGGCAAGATGGAGGACAGATCCCCATTCTCTTCTCAATTCTTGGAGGCTTTATGTGCTGTATGTCTCATTTTATCATATAGGATATTGGACTCCTTAACCATTAGTTTGAAACACATACCTCGAACAATGTGTCACATTACTTAAACCTTTCCATCCACTCCATAACTTGTCAGTAATTCTCTTGTTCAATTCCATTTTCAGGCTACATCATCTTTGCCATTGGCTTTGCTGACGCAGACTACGGGGAGCTGGTGAATATCGCCAGTAAGCCCAGCGACAGACACGTCTTCTTTGTGGACGATTTGGATGCTGTGAAGAAAATAGAAGAGCAGCTCATTACTTTTGTCTGTGAGGCTGCCACTGCCAGTGAGTAACACCACCTTATGTTTTAAACAGAGAGAAGGGTAAGAGAGCAGGAGGGAAAAGAGTTCAGAAAAGTCAGATGGGGCTGCAGACGGAGTGAAAGAGGCAGAAAGAAAATTGAGAAAGGACTCTTGGTGGCTTAGAGACAAAGAGAATGAGTGAAGAAAAGATGGTCTAGAATCTAAAATAGTAAGAATGAACTTACAGACTCTTACAAAACTTACTTCTTTCTTCCAGCTTGTCCGTCTGTTTTGATGAGTGGCAACACAATGGCGGGTAAGAGCTTCAAATGACACAACAGTCACACATGTCCAATCACTGTATCAAACCAGCATAGAAAGCGGATGATGCTGATCGTGGTGAAGATGAAGATAAAGATCCTTTGTATCTTTCAGGTTTCCGTATGATGGAGAAGTTTGGCCTTGTAGAGAAGGAGTACAGCACCATACCTGGAGTTTCTCTGGAGCCCGGTTCATTCAACAGCTTCCCATGTTACAGATTACACCGTGATGCCCTGGTGTCGCAGCCCACCAAGTGAGTACGGTCATGTCCACACTAAAGAGGAGAAATCTGAAAACACAGCTTATGATAAATATATGATATAAATATATGATAAAAATGATTTATTATTACAAAAGAAAGCCCCCATAAAAGTATTGTAGCTGTCACCTGATAATGAGGTGGATTAGCCTGATTAAACCTCTTACTCTGCGTAGTCACTTATGTTGTCTTTTTTATTGGTGAACACAGACAAAGCAACTCATGAATGCAGGCTCTTAACCAATGCTAATTGTAATCTTTGCCTGACAGAATATGCATGAATACAGATCAACCTGTACTGTTTATATTAGCATAGAAAATAAGTGACAGCGGAGTCGGAGGTGACAGTTTTTTTAATTGCTGTATTTCCATCAATGTGTTTTTATGCACATTTTGAAGTTCCCATTCCATTAGAAAAGGTTGATGGGACAGCAAAAACATTTTTTAAGCTTGTCTGAGGTGGTTTTTGCCTCTTTTTGGAAACAAGTTCATGTGCTTAATGGGGATGGAAACACCTTTACTGGATAAGTTCTGATGTAGCTACTGTTTAACTCACATGACTGATCAGCCGTTTTCTAACATTACAGTCATGTCATATTTCCATCGTGTTTTTCTTCGTTGTTTTTCACCATTTGAGGTCCACCTTGCACTCTAATTTAGTTACTTTGTTGCGCCCTCTTCTTCTGCAATGGTAGAAAGGTTTTCCAACTGGAGAACCTATTGCTTATCTTGATAAGCCAGCTCCTAATAATCGCCAATGGAAACAAGCATTCGTCAGTCAAAATTTGCGATAAATTTGAAAGAAAAACTGGCTGGTGATATATGTTAAAGTTTAGTTGAGAGTCACAAGAGAACAATAAAAAGTACACAGGATATAAATAAGATGAATCAATCTAACAAAAGAATAATGATGGCAAACAGACACATTTATTCAGAAATCACAAAAATAATTAAAAAATGTCTTCATGTTTAGTGTGTCTAACTGCATGCTGATGAATGGTTAATTCATCTATGTTTGCTCGCTGAGTGAATCTCTCTTCCTCTCTTGGACATGCAGACTGGTGACTGTTAGTAGTCAGCAGGACACAAACAACAGAAGACTTTCAATCATCAGCCAACATTTCACACAGACTCCTACAACTATTTAACAGTTCTGCCAATGAAAATGAGCCGACTTTCTGGCTAATAGCAAACCACTGGGGAACTAACATGAAAGCTAACCTTTGTTTGGATTATCTTTTAGGATACAAGAGTGCAGGTCCCACTCACATCACCTGGCCTGTGTTACACATGCTATGCCACGACCGGTACTAGCCTACAATGATAACAACTGCAAATAGTGAGCTTGAAGACTGTAGAATTTGAGCCTGTTACTCTTAAAATGTCATTAAAGCAAAACAGACAGCACACATTTATGTGATTGATGGATGTAAATACTAACAGAATGTCTCATCTTCTTCATAACTTGCAGAGAATGCAGTTTTGACAAATGATGGATTTTCTGCAATAACAAGAAATTTGCTGAAAGCGCTGAGCACATGCAGATTATTGCAGTAATATATTAAACATGCAGTTTCCTCTAATCCCTGCAATTCCTTCTGCCAATTAACACTAAAAGCAAATTGACAATTCCTGATCGTTCTCTTTTAGAGCCTGAAGCTAAATTACAGAATGTTAATCCAAAGTAATTTCAACCTGTAAAATGTGTAAAAGTTCAGCAACAACAACTAAACAACTGGTAGGGTTTACACTACAACTTACTAAAAGCAGAACACATACTGTAGATAGGTACACTGATTAACACTCACTGCACATGGTGCCAGTACATATTTAATGTTTTCACATACACTGAAGATCCTAGATTAGACCATGCCCAGTCTCTAATATAGTGTCACAACATTAAAGGTGTTACGGTCATGTCTTCAGGTTTCATTATTGTGCATCTCAAGTGGGTTTCAAACTGCAGATTTAGACCGTGAGCCTTAGAAATTGTCTGAAATTCTTGCAGGTGGAGGTTTGAAGCGTTAAACTCTACTAGCACTGCACCACAGGGAAATATTCAAGTAGAAAACGTATGCATACAAACGCTTAACTGGAGCATTCAGTGGCTTCAAATGTGTTGCCGTAGTGCTTTTCTTTCTGTGATGTTGTCAAATTGTGGCTTTTTTCTTGGTTTTCACCATCAACCAGCTTTAACTTCAGCTTCCTGCTATATGATTGTTCAGTTGGCGAAAAGTGACATTGACGAGATTTCTGAAAAGTTTGAGCTGAGATAATTTGAACCTGAAGTGCTTGAAGGCATCTATACAAAAAAAGGCTTGGCTCTGTGATCAAAAAGAAGCTGGAACTCAAAGACAGTCTCAGGCAGCCAAAAGCACTATAAAAGCATTTCACAAAAGCTGAAGACAGACAGTGGCACGTTGAAAAAGACACCTAGTGGATTCATGCCTTTAGGGCATAGCTAAGCTCACTATCTGCTTCTCTCTCTGTGTGTGCGCTTGCGCTGCTCTTTCATGTGTGTACCAGGTACCTTCATCCTGAAGGTTTACCCTCAGACTACACCATTTCTATGATGCTCCGCCTACTTCCTGAGACTCCCCAGGAGCCCTTTGCATTGTGGGAAATCCTCGACAAGGATAACGAGCCATTGGTGGGACTGATCCTGGACAGTAAGTTTGAATCGCTCGTGAGTTCTCTTCTTTGAATTTTCTTTGTCTCGCCTACATCATAGCACATCCGTTTGACAAGTACAATCAGCAGATGTGTGCAGCAGCTCCCACAGCAGTGTCTTAAAATAATCCAAGAGTGCGCATGATGCAGCAGTTTTAGAAGAAAAGAAATGACTAATTATAGCTCGGGTGCACCTACAGGTTTGATCCAATACAATTTGAACCCACCTTGAGCTGTTTGTGGAACGGGGGATGGGACACACCAGGCACCATGATCTCAGACTTAAAGGTTCTGATTCTCAAATGCTTTAGAGTTTGTACCGACAGATCACAATTTGATATAAAGCCAGTTTTATAAAGCAAAAGCAGATGGGATGATAATGATAGAATTGACCATGGTGCAGTGTCTGTGTGTCAAACTGTGATAAGTGATGTCACAGAAATGCTGCACACTGGGTGAACTCACCCCAGGCGTCAAACCTTCAGAGGTGTTTCAGACACCACTGACTTGGAGGAGGCCCAGGGCAGACCTCTGACCTGCTGCTGAGATTCTATTACCAGCTGGCCTGGATGATCTTTGGATCCCTGGGAGTAGCTGGAGGTAGTTCAGAAGAGCCATGCCAGAAGAATCCTTAACTTGCGGAGAAGTATTGGGTCTGAATTTTAAAACAAAAGCAAGGAAGCTTTTTGATTATGACACAGTACTAAAAAGAGCCGTATTCTTGCTTACTACTACTACTTGCGTAAGTTGTTCCAGAGGTTTGAAATAAGCTTAATAATAGAGTGAACAAGGCAAGTTTCTATCCTCCCTCACCACACAATGTGTCTCTCCAACAGATTCTGGAAAGACCCTCACGTTCTTCAACAATGACTACAAAGGAGACTTCCAGACTGCCACCTTTGAAGGAAATGAAATAAAAAAAATCTTCCATGGCAGCTTCCACAAGGTTAGTCTTTGATATAAGTGTGCTAAAATAAAAAAAGCCGTACCTCAGGAGGGAGAGCGGCTCGTCCAGTAATAGGAAGGTCGCTGGTTCGAATCCTTGCCTCCCCCGGCTGCATGTCGAAGTGTCTTTGAGCAAAATACTGACCACCCAAATTGCACCTTGCATGGCAGCCTCCGCCATCAGTGTACGAATGTGTGTGTGAATGGGTGAATATGACAAGTATTGTAAAGTGCTTTGAGCGGTCAGTAGACTGGAAAAACACTACAGACATGCAAGTCCATTTACCATTATCAGGCTATGTGCTCACCTCTGTTTGGTATCATTATAATAAGGTAAGATATTTTGAGCTGCCATTTAAGAGAAATACTGTACATGTCCAGTCTGTGCTTCTAGGTTATTACAGTCCATTAATACTAGAGCCACTTCAACACCAGTTTGCATTACCCATCAGGTTCACACTGACAAACCATCTTTCCAGCTTTTAGTTGATAGTTTTTCAGATAAATATTCAGCTCTGCTGCTTTGAAACTATGCGGAGCAGAAGTGGACAGAGGGAGCAGGAAGCTTTATGACAAGCTGCGGAGGAAAAAGCTGACAAAAATAAGGAAGATGGACTGTATTTTGTTTTGGGTTTTTTTTTAAGTTGTGGAGCCTGTTGGGTGGTTTTCCAGTGGCTCTTGGACTGGATTTTCTTTTTTATTCTCTTGACCTGTCAACACTGCTGTGGTGTGTGTGCAGGTGATGATAGCCCTCCTCCCTCTTCTGTCTCTGCCTCTCACTCTCCACTGCTTTCTCTACTCCCATTTTGTTTTACTTTTTAAACTAGTGGAGTGGACAGAGTGGGAGTGAAACTGCAGATTTCATCACCTTTTAATACCTCTGTGTGGTCTCCTGTGAAGAAGTTAGAGAGGACATTTGTCATTATTTTTGGTATTTACAGAAAATTAAGAAAAAAGAAAAGAAAAGAATAATTAATCAATAATCCTAGAGTAGGGCTGCAATTTATGATTATTTTAATTATGATTGGTCAATTTATTTATTTTTTCACGATTAATGAATCAATAGTTTAGTCTATTAAATGTGAAGAAACTGTGAAAAATACTCATCACAGCTTCCCAGAGCCCAAAGTGACATCTACAAATTGCTTCTTTTGTCCAACCAACAGTCTAAAACCCAAAGATTCGCCATTTACTATCATAAATGAACAAGAAAAGCAGCAAATGCTCACATTTAAGAAACTGGAGCAAATGTTATTTGATGATGTATTTGCTTGAAAATTGACAAAAAATTATTAATGAGTTATCAAAATTGTGGGCAATTAATTTCCTTTTGATTGAATAATCAATTAATTGACTAATCGCAGCTCTATCTCACAGCCATTTTGCCAGCAATGCTACCTGCAAAAAAAAGTACATATGATGTGTAGATTAGATTAGTGCATGCCACACACTGTATACACAAAATTATAAAAGTTATCTTGACTTTGTTGCTATTAGTCTTCCCCGGTGAGCTCAGACTTGACCACCAGAGATGAAATTAGTTTGCCCCCCCAACCCATCTCTGACAATGATATTTCATTTTCCCCTCAGTCCCTGGATTCTAGCCAGTATTTTTATGTAAATTGTGTTGTGTCAAATTAGCCACACTGAATGCTGATGCCAAATTCTGATGACATTCCCTCAATAAAAGATAATCTTCTGCCCACTTGAGACGATTATGGAATACATGGTGACGCACATGCCCCTACTGAGTAAATAACAGCGCTGTTTGGGCCTCGACGGGCCCAGCGAAAGAGAAAAATTCATATTGCAAAACACTTTGGCAGTAGGTGTCATTGACATCAGCAGAAACAAAACTAAAAAGCAGCTTGCAGAGAAGTAATGTATTCTTTGTCTTTGCGGATGCGTCCTTTGAATCAAGCTCACTGTTCAGGAGATGTATTAACTCCAGCAGGGCCAATGGAAACGGACATCTTTATGTATTGTTTTGTTACATTTTTAAAGAGTGGTTAAGTCTTTCTTGACAATAATGTCTTTGCAGTAAAGCTGTGGATGTGTACTTTCTTTCCTGGAGCTCTCTGTGGATTTCTGCTAAAAACAAGCCAACACCAGCCCACCAACTCTCTTTCTTTCTTTATCTCAATCCTCAAAATGTCAGGGAGTAAGCTGTCCATCATTCTCGTTTTCCTTTTGTCTTCCCCCATTGTTTTCTGTCTTCCTGTTGGAGAACATGACAACGTTGAGAGAGGGAACAGATGCAGGAGACTGCCTGGCAAGGGGAAGTGTTCGTCTCTGTTTAGACGGGATGACAAGTGAATAAGAGGAGTGTCCGCGTGTGTGTGCGTGTTTGTGTGTCCGTTACAAAGGGATTACCATATGAAGACACCTCGTGTGAAAGCAGGCATACCCGGCAGGATCTGTCACTGTTCAGTGAAGCGCACACGCACACACACACACACGCACGGACACACACACACACACACACACACACACACACACACACACACCAACATACTGAAAACAGAAACAGGTAACAAAGGGAGAAGAGCAGAGGAAGAAATAGATATGACAGTGAGCTAAGACACAAAGAGAAATACAGGCAAAAAAATAGAGGGACAAATGCAGAGACATGTAGAAAGGAGAAGTGAGAGTTATCTTCAGTATAACTCACATATTGCTCAGAGTGATTTTATACTCCAGTGTATACTCCAAGTGTATGAACATTTTTTCTGAATCTCCAAAAATGATAAAATGCCTCACATTAAAACTGTTAGAGAGCACTTAAAGCTGTCCTTGTGCACTGTAAAAATGTACACTCGAGAGCTTGTTGAGCTTTCTAGAATACAGTAATCCACAATATTTCACAGTCTGGAATTCAAAGAACTCACTGTGCACCCATAAATGATTATTATAAAGCTGTTTCCATAAATGTTGGTAGCTTCCTGGCAAGAAGATAATGGGGAAACAAAAGCAGCAACTAGAAATAATAAATGTGCTGTGTCTGTTGGAAGGACACATTTGGGATGACTGAAGCTGTTTGTGAAAGGATAAGAAGAGGTGGTGTACAACCCTGATTCAGATACAGTTGAGACGCTGCGTAAACAATAAATAAAGGAGAATGTGATAATTTGCTTATTCATCTTAATATATACTCTATTGAAAACTGTACAAAGACAGTGTATTTAATGTTTTCCCTCATTAACTTCATGATTTTCATAGAAATATGCTTATTCTGAATTTGATGCCAGCAACTTGTTTCAAACAAGATGAAACAGGGGCAACTAAAGACTGGGAAAGTTGTGTAAAGCGCAAAAACAACACTTGTGTGGAACATTCCCCAGGTTAACACGTTAATCCGTAACAGGTAATAGTTTCATGATTGGGTATTAATGGCTCAGTCGTTCACAAGCAGGGATTGAGCGAGGTTCACCACTTTGTGAAACACATTATTGTATGAAGGATATTACATGAGCTCAGGAACAATTCGTAAAGCTGTTATAGCTAAACACAATTGGTTTGCAAATGATTGCATTCGGTTGTGATTTACATTTTACACAGCGTCCAGACC
This sequence comes from Pagrus pagrus, assembly GCF_965226575.1. Taxonomy (NCBI): domain Eukaryota; kingdom Metazoa; phylum Chordata; class Actinopteri; order Spariformes; family Sparidae; genus Pagrus; species Pagrus pagrus. The sequence goes on from NC_140191.1 coordinate 19,042,286, forward strand.
TATTTGATATCACGGTTGTTTGTCACTGATAAAATGATACGGGGGTTGGATCTGTTTATCCAATGATTAACAACCCGATGAATAATCCAGATACAAGCAAAAATGTCAACACTGCAAACGTGTGCGAAATTTTGTAAGCTTTTCAAATGTTGTATCTGACAAGTCTGTATTCAACCGCAGGCCTACAGAACCGTTTTGTTATGACAGGGTAAGAAAGTGCAGAAAGCAGAAAGGAGACAGATGAGGTGGGAGGGATGAGACAGCGACAAGAAGTGAAGGGATATACTGGATCACTGGAAGGGAAATATTGTACATTAGCTAAATAAACATTTATCTTGTGTCAGTTTATAAAATACTGAATTATTTAAAATAAAAATAAATTCTATTATTTCCTATATCCAGAAGTACACAACTAGTAGCATGAACACTAGCATGTGTAAATCAAGGGGATTATCACATTTGTATTTTGGGATTCTGAAGTATTTTAGTTGCTACTGTTTAAAATAGTTGATTTTGTCTTGTCCATACATTTCAATACTAAATGCAAATTAGACTAAAGGGAATAGCTTGTTTTTTATTGTCAACATGCTGTAAAAAGGCTTCAACTGTCGAGATTGTTTCCTCAAACATCAGGGGTAGAGATAAACAGGATAGCTGTGAAAAAATCAACATGTGACAGTTGCCAAGTTAATTATTAAACACTGTAAAATGTCTCCAGCTGTAATGACACTTTTGTTTACATTTCTTCTTGTTTTTTCCTGCGTAAAAACGCGTCTGTGCCTAAGGAGAGGTCATCTCCGGACTTAACAGGAAGTCATGAACAGAAGAGGCCAGTTTTGTTTAACTTTGTTTAAAAGTTAAAAGGGCAGTTTGTGGATTAGTTATAAAGTTGTATCTATTGTGAAAGCAGCATTTGAGCGTTAATTCTTCAAATACTGCTGACTTAAGGGGGCAGGAAATGACAAAACACAAGGCGCTGACAAGGGTATAGATAGATGTACAGATGTATCCATCATACAATCCATATACATGCTCATAAAAATCATACAAACTTCACAAGCAGCCATTCACATAGAAAAGCACACTGTATGCGAGCACACACACTTGCACACACAGTTAATTCAGGCATGGATGAGCGAGCATGCACATTTTTCAGGTCAGGGACTGCTGAGTCAGCAGACATACTGATAGACTCATCTGACTCAACACACATTATCTCACACAGTATGTTTAAAAACTGCCATAACAATTTCAGTCTGTGTGTGTGCGTGCATGCGTGTGTGTGTGTGTTTGTCCGAGCGCCAGTTTTCCAGAGAAATCAGAGAAATATTTTATTTTGTGAGGTGAGAGGTGAGATAAAGTGAATATGCTGATGCTGCCTCTCGTCTTTCACCACTCTCACTTCTTTCATTTCTTAGTGTTTCTCCCCAGTTTCATCCGCTTCTTTTATTAATGTTTCATTGTTAAGATGGCGATCCTTATGAAACTTTCAGAAATTATAGTTTTCATTTTCTTATGACATCAAGACACTCAATAAATAAATACGCCCAGAGCATACAGTTGTTACAGAAAGTCCCAGCCAGCTAGAACACTTTTCATTTGCTGCAGATTTTCCCTCGTTTTCACAGTTATATTCAGTAAAGATAATGATAAGCTGATAGCTCAGTGTTTTGGGGTTTTACTATCAAAGTAGAGTTGTTATTCAATTTGTGAGATTACTACAAAGTCACCTGATAAAGAAAATGTACCACTCTCAGTGGTTTAGAAAATAAAACGTAATTTGTCTTATGTCTGAGAATGATAAGGAAGAAGAATTCTGATAAAGACAGAAATAAAACCATCTGCTGAGAGAGAGACGAAAATAAATTAGGTGCTTTATATTGAAGATACTGTTGATGTGTGGGACAGCAGTTGCATTAGAAAATACAAGACTGTGTATCTCTGAGAGGTTTAATTCATCTTGTGCTGGCAGTAGCATTAGCTGTGGAAGGATCCTGTAGTTTCCAGCCAGTCATCTGACCTGCCAGCAGCATCATCGAGTGAAAAACACGAGGCTGCTGATGTTTTTCTGATTTGATCTTCATTTCTTGTGGTAGAGGCTTTTCTTTTTCTTTTTTTGTGAATGTCGGCCTTTAAAACTGATCCCAAGTCAGGTTTGCCTCCTATCAGATTCTGGTTCATTTAATGAGTCTCCGATGAACAAAAACAGCAAACAAACAAGTTTATAACATTTAAATTAACTTTAATGCTTCAATCAGTTATATTTTGAACACTTATATTAATATTAATATCTTCATAATGAGTGTTATTCATTTGACAGAAAAACGACAAAACCACCAAAAAAACAAAATCAAGATGAATTTGACTGATAGTAGTTTTTCATAGATATCGCGATAATATCATTATCTTGAATTCTTTAGGCCACAATAATCCAGCGAAAATCTGCTATCGTGTGATATTTTACATGCGCAGTGCTGCCCAGTGTGACCGTCTGATCTGAGTGTTCTGAGTCGTGTGTGTTCAGATGCTGCTGCCTGTTTGTTTGTTTTTTCAACTTTATTGAGAGAACGATGTGCAGAATTGATTTGGTCTTGTTTTGATGCTGGAGCACTGGTGAGATATCTGGTGTCACTGTAAGATTTAACAAGTTTCATGTCATACACGTTGATTTTCTGACTGTACTGAGATACAAGGGAAGTTAAGAAAAAAAACTAAAAATGTTTTAGTACAGAAAATGCACCGTAAAGAACATCTTTTAAGGGCTGTGATGTACTTGCATGTACTGAAAGCTGTTATTTCATGTTTCCAAATTGTAGCCATTAAAGTGTTTGGCGTATAGTTTAAGCTGAACAATAAAAAGCATATTTTCTGATGCCTGCTACCGTTGGCTAGAAGTTTCATATTTCATATTGCTCAAGAAGAACAACAGAGGAATAGTTCTGATAGTCAATTTTCAAGAATAAACTTCCTCCACACTGAAAATAAGTCTGAGTCACTGTGGGAGTAAACAGAGGAACCAGCTAGCCTCAAGGAGAGTAACACACGCACACACACACACACACACGCGCGCACACACACACACACACACACATACAAACACACAAAAACATGTACATCTACATACCTTAGATGTTTCAATGCCTTATATTCATTCCCCAAACACAAATGTTAACCTTAACTGAAAGCACTAAATGCCACAAAATACCAGGAAAATGTCTGTACCTCAGAGGTTTTTCCTCATTTTTTTAATATCACAATGGTACAACACACACACACACACACACACACACACACACACACACACACACACACACATCATGCCCAGTGAAGTGTGCAGAATGGAGGATGAGAACAGAAAGTCATTATAAAGCAGCCGTCCAGACGTCAGCCAAGGAATGAGTTCTGACACTCGAATATGAACTTTGTCTAATTCTACATGAGCTGCACGTTGTTACTGTGTGTGCGTGTGCTGGTATGACTTACGGTGTATTATTATTGAGCTTGTGGAAAAGAGAAACGGTGATAGAAAACCTCTCATAATGGTGAATCATGGAGGTGTTAATAGTCTAGTTTATTACATTCCTTCAGCAGGATGCAACCCTCTTTGCTCATTAACAATAGGAGCAGTTGAATTTCACAGTTCAAGGGACTGGCACTGGTTGCCTCTAAGGAGGTAGTTTGAGCTCACAGGCTGACTGGATGGGCCAATTTCTGTGCTTAGATGCTTTTAGCCTGCATTTAGAGGCCCACATAAGCAGAAGAGCTCGTTGTCACTGTGAAAAGTGGCCTATTGTTGTTGGTGCACCAGAGGTAGTTGAGCGTTTTTGTATTCTTGCTGATCACAAGACCTGTGAAATAGCTGCAATTAAAATCATGTCACAGTCCTGTTTTATGGACTATATATTTAAGACGATAATGAGGGGGAAGACAGACTAAAGGAGGATTGACAATTGAGACAAAACACTATCTGAAACAATGTGGACAGGTCATCTGTGTCTCTTTTAAACTGCCGCTGTTTTATCATAATCTCAGGATGTTCTTATCTGCTCCACAGGTTTTTGGTGTATTTCCCACGCTACAGCCACATCTAAATCTTTCTCATGTTCCTTATCCTCTGTCTCCCTTACAGCTCCATGTAACCATCAGCAAGACGACTGTGAAGGTGGTGTTAGATTGCTCTGTGGTTGGGGAGAAATCCATCAATGCTGCAGGGAACATTACCACCGATGGAGTGGAGATCCTCGGGAGGATGGTTCGCTCCAGAGGCAGACGGGACAACTCTGCTCCCGTCAGTATGAATTCCTGTCTGCATAATTGATAAGTGCACTCTGAATATAGGGTGATTGCATATCTGTATGTTCATGGAAGTGCGATGGGTGTTCTCCACACAGGAAGTAAAAAAGGTGATCAGGGGAGTAGATAGTTCAACAAAGTGTTTCACATATTGATTCAAATTAGCGTTTGTTTTTAACATTCCTCCACAGCAGATCTGGCTGTGACAGAAAGATGTGTTAAAGAAAGAATTAAGCAAATTCTGCTTTAATCAGGTGATAATCATCAGGCTGTTAAAATTGCCCCTCGTGCATTGATTGCAATGATCGATCAGCAAGGCGAGTGTGTGGACCATTATGGCCTATAAAATGGAAACCATTAATATCCAAAACCATTTAAATGAGTCACTCCTGGAAATGTCCACAGTGTTTTTTATATGTACTTTGTTAGCTGTGCACTATCCATTAAGTAGCCAAGCACTCAAAGAACGTTTGGCACACACAGGCAGGGGGAAGGTGTGATATCCTGGGCTCTGGGAATACCGCACGCTGCGCTGAGTAAATGTAGACTTCTTAGCTGCTCCAAGGAAAATCATCAGCTGGAAAATGCTGCATTAAAAGGTTTGAAGGAAAATAAATTTAAAAAATGACATTTCTCGACTTACCAGCAAATTGTTCTTTATTGGCCAGTAAAGAGGATGGTTGTTGTTTCAAAATTATGTCGTTCCTGTCATGTTTGGAAAAGTCTTTAGAAAGTAATCTTTTAGAAAATGGGCCCATAATGGAAGCTTAAGTTTGGCTTTGAATGTCAAGAATACAAATCATTTTCTTTCTTTTTTTAATGTCTCTACTTTCACTTGGCCAGAACTGAACACTTAAGTTAAAGACCTTCTTTGTTTCAGGCTCCACAACAAGTGACATTTATTATCTAGAGACTCTCGAGTTGAGAGTGTTGTGCCCATTAATAATGACAGCTCAGGTGATGAGTTTATTTAGAGGATTACAAAAGTGACAGCACATCAGCGTGACAATATTAAATCATGTAACGACGGTCGTGACCTTTTTCTGAAGAATTCAATCAGCCAGCCGAGCATTCCTATGAATCTGGGTTAAAATCCTCAAAAAGATCAGAGTGAGTCTGTATCTTTTGGGTCTCAGCATTAGTTCCCGTTTGACTGAGACTGCCCGCTCTTTTAAGTCTAAGACCCCCCTGTGGTGCTGTAATAGAAGGACTATAATTACTAGGATAAGACTATTTCACACAAGCTGCAGGGCAGGCTTTCACTTTATAGTCATTTCCATACATTTTCCTATTAACTTGGACTATTTATGGTGTTTTAGATATGACATTTGACAGAGATGACTACAGTGGCTCGTTTTAAGTCCTGGAACAACCCACCAGGGTCCTGTCTGTCTATGTAAACATTAGGTAATGAAACCTCTGCAAACCAGTAACAATGTTTCATACAGAACACTTCTTTAATTATGAAACACAATAAAGAGAGTGGTTAGTCTTGTGCTTTGCTGTGGTATAAATAGGGTTGAATCATGTAGGCGCTCAGCCCATTTATTAAAGGTGTTTTAATTTTTGCAAAGCAGTGTGCCCTTTTATGTTTTGGTTATGACTTATTGAACACAAAGCTAAGTACAAGTCTATCCTCTCTCTTTTTCTGGCTTCCTGATAAGTCTTTGGATCCAAAGAGCTCCTGTTTTTTCGATACCTGCACTCATGAACAAGCATTCCTTAGCCAATCAGCATTTGCTCTTTATAAATCTAATAATTAAATAAGAATAATTATGTAACTGTGGTGTGCTTTGGACCAAAAGGACCCAAACACAAGAGACCACTGCAGTTAGTCAGAAAAACAATAGGAAGCTTTATTAAATAAAGCTGACATCCCCAAAACACAAGCCAGGCAATAAAAGCTGGTAACAAAACAGGAATAATCCAAGAACAAAAGAATTTAACTAGTGCAAACCAGGATAACATGAGGACACAGGCTGCAAATGCAGTAAAAACACAAGGAGAGGAGAGGGCCAGGGAACAGAGTTGAAACACAGGGGACACATGCAACATAGAAAGAGACGCTGTGACAACACTGTGACACCAAACAAGTGAGGGAAAACACATGGACTATATACACAAGGACTAACTAATGAAATAATGAAACACAGGTGAAGAGGAGAAAAGAGACAAAGACAGGAAGTGGGAATTGGAATTATGATCTACAAATTAAACAGGAAATCACTATAGAAAAAAACCCAAACAATAACAAACAGTCAACAGAAACAGTAGCAGAGAAAAAAACACGTGTGTTTATGTCTGTAAGTATTTATCTTCACAATCATTCAGCCAAAAACTGTTTTCCATAGTTTAAAGTCGTGTCTGTGATATACACTGTACATGTATTAAGCTTTGTTGAAGGTGAGGGTAATGAAACGTTAAAAAATGTTGATACAAGAAACTATTCTTACTACTTTAAATAAAATAAAAACTATATCTCAGCTGGCTGTTTCTTCACTCGCTATGATAAATATTAGAAATGAGTAAGACGCAAGCCCATGATCTAATTTATAGCCCAGTCTATAGTTTAAGACTGGTGGAGCCTCCACACATCAGCCAGACTTCATGAATCTATCTTGCAGCACTTTTCTAGCTGGTCATTAGAGCTCGTAAGCAGCCAAACTGTCTCCTGTTCTTGTTTCTTATCAACACAGAAACGCCACTAAACAACATAATTACAAAATACCATGGTTATTGTGTTCCATTTGTAACGTCACCTCTGTTTTACGTCTGCATTTTGAAATGAGTTATATGAGTTTTTTTTGTGTACTATAAGTGTACTCATGCATGTGTACGTTTACAGTTCCAGCTCCAGATGTTTGACATCATCTGCAGCACATCCTGGGCCAGCAGAGATAAATGTTGCGAGCTGCCAGCATTGGTAAGAAACTAACACATGCATATACACTCGGACACACACATGTTCACACACTGTAATACATCATTTTCCGCCTCTCCTCTCTGAGTGCGCAGTAGTCTAAGGCTCTGATTACTATAGCCTTCGATAATGAGAGTGATAATTGTGGTCGCGATCAAATTGAGTTATGATAGAAACCAGAATTAAAGCCAAATTACTTGGAATCTTGATGAATGGCTATAAGCACTGGCAAAGAAACGCCACTGTTAATAGTGCCTGTGGTTAGGTGGGTAATTGTATGCACCTCGAGAAAGCACAATTTTGTCTGTGCCTCACATAAACAGTGCAAGTCAAGCCTGAGCCTGTATACAAATACTGATTATTAATTAACACCCCAGGAATTAAACATACCCTTGCAACAAACAGACAATCTGAGTTAGTGGTTGATTAGGTCCCCTCACATTTGCAACCAGATGGAATACAATAAAGTCATTTTTTGGGATACTTTTGTCTAGCTTTTATTGGCAGAAAGGTCGGAAAACTGAGGGAATATTAGGAACATCCCTGTGTTGATAAAACAGTCCATCAGTAGTCAAGGGGACGAAGCAAACGCTGATTGTTTTGCACCACAAATTTAAACTCAGACAGATGGGAGTCAAAGACATGATCTAGGGAGACAAGTTGGCAAGTGATTAGCATGTTTTACTGTTGTTATCTTTCTTGCTGGCAAGCTCTAGGTTTATACAGGTGAAGTTTTTAATGATGCTGCTCATGTCGTGCCTGAAAACAGACCAGGTGCACTGTACACACTATGTATTTCTGTGTCGGTTTTCAGAGAGTTGAGGAGCAGTGCTCTTCCATGCCTCACGCCTGTACCTGCTCCCAGGACAGCAAAGGACCTCCGGGACCTTCTGGACCCCCTGTAAGAACTCACTCACTCTTTCATTTCTCTCTTCTGTGTCTTATATATGCTGTTATTTCACTCATTCACCTTGACTGTCTTGGATAGGGCTGCCAAAAATGGGGCAGGCGGGCCAAAGGTGGTTCATCATCAGGTCTGATTTGGCCTGCCAGATGTTTCTACTGAAATTTCTACCTGAAATATTTAAAAATCTGATATTAATTGTTGTTCATGATTTGTGAGGGCATTTTTTTCTATAAATATTCCAAATTATTTTTCATAATCTGAGCAGAGGGGACAGAGTGACCCTTTGTGCAGGAAGTCAGCCAGTTAAGTGAGATTTGGATCCTAGGTCAATTAGATCTTAATAATACAATACAATGCAATAGGTGTTTTCTTTTGTCTCGTGGCCCACCATTACATTTGAGTTTTGGCCCTTCAAGGGAAAAAGTGTGGTCTATACCCTCATTAAAAAGTTTGTATTGATTCTCGAAGAAAGTGTTTGGACTCCTAATAGTGAACGCTGCTGCCCTGTTTCAAAGTCAAACAACCACTGACTGTTTTTTTTTTTATAGCTACGGTAAAAAAAGTTAATTTCCTTTTGTGGAATTGAACATAAGGGAAATATACCAATGTAAAGCAGCTCAGTTAAAGTGTTTAATTCTTTCCTCAAGGGACAAATTTAGTCACACACATCAATACAATCCCAAAACAACTTTTTCAGTTGAAAGATGCCAAAGTGCATTCATCAGTCTGTACACAATTTATTTACTGTCAATACACAGTCAGTCTCTTAATTAAATGATATCCTGTTTCCAAGTTAATTTTTTTTTTTTATCAAAGCTGTGAAATGTAGAATTACAAATCTTTGGCCGTTCTCATTGTTGTGGCAATATGTTGAAAGAGAGAAGCTTGTGGAGAAGCTGTATTCCTCTCACACAGTAGAAGCAGGTAAAAACTGATAGTGGCTGAGAGATGAGAGCAAGTAAATGAGCTCATTTACAGCCAGAGACTTTTCTTTATATTCTCTCTTTTTTTTCTCTTTTCCTCTTTTTTTCTCTATCGCCCACTATGCATTTTTCATTCCTTTTCTCTTCTCTTTCCCCCCATATCTGTATCTCCTTCGTTTTCTCTCATTTTCTTCTCTCTCTTTGTCTCCGCTGGTGGGTACAGAGGGCATGAGAGAGGTGTGGATCAACAGCAGTATAGTTTGAAAAAGTAATTATATGGCGATTCCATTTATCACAGCCGATTACAATCCCCCCCAGTTTTCATCCCTGTCCAACGAGCCAGAGCCACTTACTCATCTGTGGGGTTATGTCCACAGGCCACAGCTCTCCTTTCTAGTTTTCTATGTCTCTTTGTTTTTGTCTCTTTGCCTCTTAAATGTTTCATCATTTCGGTATTCGAAGAAACATATACTAGAGGTCATCGTTGGCTAAACCATGCAAATGTGCAATCACTATTTCACTTTTTTCTAATGGAAGATACATTCTCAGTGAGCTCAAGCTGAAGACAAATTTTGCATTTACTTCTGTCGCTTTCATCTCTTTTGTCCTCTCTCATTCACTGGAGATCAATAGTAGTACTGTATAGCTTTCTACCTTTCATCGTTCTGTTTCATCCTTACTCTGTTTTCTCCTTTACCTCTACTCCACATGCCTGAGGCTCTTCTTCTTCTGTCTTTTTTTCTTTTTTTATTATTATCTCCTAATGCCTCCCTGTGCCTGCGTCTGTCTCTCTGTCTCTGTCTGTTTCTCTCTCCGGCATTAAATGGGCTTCTTAAATCACATTTTAACTGCAGCATATGGGCGTGGATAAATGGTTTAATGGTGAAATCATGGCCACTTTTGTGCTAAAACTGCACGCTACATTCAGTGGGCTTTTTAGGAAGGAAGAAAAGGCAGTACCATTCCCCTTGTTAGCACATCATAATGGTTGTTAACACAATAAATGTATTGTATCCCCTGTGGAGGACAATCTTCCAACAGACAGGAAAACTTTCAGAATCCTAACAGACTGTCAAAACAGAGAGTTTTACTGCAAACAGTGGCTGTGTACAGAGTGTGCTGCTCTGCTGCTCAGGAGTGTGAAGAAAGCTAAATGAATACCTGGACCTATGGGGATACCTGCAGCAGTGACTAAATAGACAGAAAACTGCCAGTAAAAAGAGTTTTACAAAAGTTAAGTCCTGGTATCAAACAGGATATATGTAATCTTCGTCATAAAATTCGTACCTACACAGGCAAGACAGTATTTCGTCAATCTGAATTATATCTGATCTCGCACTATCATCACTCGAAACATTGTTGTGCTTTTCCTGCTCACAGTAATTTCTGTGTTTGTTTTCACTGTCAGGCGCGCGTCTTTTCCTGTCTCGCACAGCAGCAGGCCTCTTCAGTTTTGTAAATCTTCGAGTCATGTTTGAAATAATATTGATTGCCCCAGCTGAATTGCAATCTGTGCTGCCTGATTTGGCACAGGCTCAGCTCAATACTGAACATCAGTCAGCAATCAATCTGACATTAAGGAAAACATGCGCTGCCTGCCATCTCCATTTGTGAAAATTGAATTGTGCCCATGCTGTTTGAGATCCAAGTGTTGTTTAAAAAATGTAAATTTGTCTTCAGCGTCAAATTGCTCAGTTGATAATAGCGGTGGTGTACTTTTTTTCTGTCACCATTAAAGGCCCGTGAAAAATCCAAATGCAATTATTTGTATTGTTGCTGTTGGAAGCTAATTTCAGTTTCTCTGCAGGTTTCGCCCGACCTCGAACAAGTCATGGGCTCACATTGTTTGCAAAAATCCATTTAAAATAACTTGCAGAGACAAATTGCTAAATTGATGAACATAATCAATCATTTTCAATTGCACATGTGCTTTTTTTGTGGCATGACTTTACAATCACTGCCTTTGAATCAAAAGTATCCTGCTTCGATTCCTTGGCTGAAGTAAAATTTTGCTGCTCTGCCGCCATATAGAGAATTTAAAGGATAGCCTCTGTGTTTTATAAGTCTACTAATTTAAATTCTCACATACCATTTGAGAGTTGTTTGTTTGCTGTAGTTCTTCCTCCTCTTCACTCTGGCCTTTAAGCAGCATTTCCCATCATCACTCCCCTGTTTATGGATGCTCTCTGTGCAAAAATGCATTTCAGTCTGGCTGAAAGTTATATCAGGGTTGCGTGGGTATCTTTGTCCTGGCTGCCGTCTGAAGGTTTATTGTTGCCAGCAAACCTTTGTTCGTCCACCACAAAGTTTTACTCCACAGCAAAGAAAACACTATCCAGGAAAGACGGTAACGTTGGAGGATACCCACTTGATTTGCCTGACTCAAATTATTGAAGCATCATTAGATTTGATTGAATTATTTTTGCACAAGGACTGAAGATTTTGCCCCTTCCCTTTTACATTGTAGCAGGTCACTCAATGGTCTCATGGCCAGTATAGATCAGAACATACAGTACACATGGGCACATGAGTTTCTTATTAAGATAGACTTGAAAGATCTCTCCTTTAACAGAAGTGGAAGCAGGTCTCAACCATCCTGTTAAACTGATTAAGGGCTCGTGTCCATATAGCGTTTTTTTTTGTGACAGAGAGTGCTAGCAGGGCACTGAGGAGCGCTGTGATGAAGCATCTGTGAAGTGCATGTTGGTTTAGGAGGATTAAGGGAAACATTGATACTACTGTATAAGAGTAGCCAAGAATTTAACCAAGGAAGATCCCCATGAACCAAACATACCTAAGAAATTCCCAGAGTTAAACACATGATTATCCTGGTGCACCCTTCCTTCAATTGACCCTAAATAACCCATATCTTCAGTTAATACACTGGTGGTAGACACAGATTACATCGCAAAGGGTGACAAAAGCACAACACTCACCAGCAACATTCATTGTCTGGGTGATCTGTTCCCACAATTGGGGTTTTCTGTCTCTGTTAGGATAGTTTCTGTCTGACATATCATAAATCTTAGCACAGGCAGATGCAGCCAGAAAGCGATTCTCCTCTGTTTCCTTGATAAGGCTATCAGGATGACCCTGGCCCCATCTAATATGTGATTGGTTCCCTGAAAAGGTAGACACCCCGACGCCTTTCTAAAAATTTCAGAGATTATCAAGAAGACACGCTCAGAGCACTAATAAAAAGTCGGAGTGCTTTTTCTCCTCATTGGGGACAATTTAAAAACCACACTTGGCACAGAAAACAAAAATATGGACATGGGGCCTAATGAATACTGCAAGCTGTTTAAATTAATCTTCTAAAAAAGTGGGAGCTAATGAGCCCTGAGTCCTGGTAAAGCAAACAGACAACCTCAAACTTGTGTTAAAAACATTTTTCATTGGTTTAAATTGAGAGAAAGATTTAATGACACAGGTATTACATAATATGATCGAGAATCTGGTATAGAGACACATATGATGATTCCATTAGGACTGACCTCTTGCTTTCCCACATCTGTGTGTCTCCTCTCATTTTCTTGCAACCATCCCTCCTGTCCCCTCTGGCTAAATAGGAACTACCTAGTCGCCCCCTCGTTCCCATGAGAGACCTATTTAAGCAAACACAGGAAGAGGATGTATCCCAAATGGGCCAATGATTAGCAGATGTGTGTGGTTCAGTCTCGGATAAACCTCTGGGCTAGAGGGGTCAGGCCGAGGTTTACAGCGCTAGACTCCTGTTACTCGCAGATGCAGCGTAATAAAGTGTCGATCTCAGAGGAGCAGTTTACAGCACAGATCAGCGTTGGCCTCTGTCCATCAAATTCATAATCCATTCATATCAAAGACTTCAAGTTTTATTAGATTTTTAAAAATGAACTCAGATTTCCTCACTTAAAAGAAGTCTGATGGATAAATATTTTTGCAGAGCCGTGTGGTTCAGCCATTATCCTCTTCATAGGTGCACAATTTGCAATCACTTATTATGTGCTGATTTTATAATGTGTGTTTGGTTTGCGTTTCAGGGTGGCCCAGGCATAAGGGGAGCCAGAGGAGACAGAGGAGAGTCGGGAGTGACGGTTTGTAAAATGCACTTAATTTCAGAGATCATTTATTCCTCATCACATAGAAAGTCTCAGATAGCATCTATTTGCATCTGTCATGTGGTTGAGTTACTTGTTTCCAACTCGGGAGAAGAAGCATCACAGTAGTTACCAGTAATGAGCTGGTCAGACTGGAGTGATGTACAGCAGGGACAGGCAATATCACGGGCATGGTTGTGAGAACAAACTGGGGAAGCTAGCATCATTTCTGCAATTTTATGGATGAACAAACTGACCTTGAACCTCAGAAAATCAATATTTCTTTGATGAAAGCTAAAGCCCAACCCTGTCTCGATCTGGCTGCACATTGGATGATTTCATGTTTCAAAGTTCAGTCAGATTAAACTGTACATGAGGCAAAAGAGGAAGGATCTCTTTGCAAGTAGAAGCAAATACACCTCCCTCGCCTATTCCTCCATAGAGAGCCCACAATAGCAGACTTGACTTTTGTTTGTAATACATTTCACTGACAAACTGAACATGCTGGTCCACACCTCTACCTCCAGGGACACCTCCCTTCCAGATTAGAGGATAAAAAGGAAGAAGTTAGGCGTGTGAAGTAACTCACTAACAAAGAGGCTTTTCAACAGCGGCCCACTCAGCCCTTCAGACTGGATGTGAGGCACCCTTGGGCTGAGTGAAGTGGTCATTTTGGAAAGCATCTCTCAGACTTGGCGTCGGTCTTCCAGCACTGTTACCATTCTGTCTTTAATAGACATGAATCCAACAAATCCTGTCTTGGACTAATGATGAATGATTGGCTGTTGAGTTTGCATCTGCTATAGTTTTGCGATTGGCTGTTCCAAACTGTGACAAACAATCCAGCTGTGGCATTCAGTACGAGGCCTGACACTGTTGGAAATTCCTCAATACCAATACACAGTTCTCATGATTGTAATTGAATCTTAGATGGAGGAAAATGTGTTTTCAAGTTTTTATTCTTTGAAAGAAGCATCAGGGGGTCCTGCCACTTCTGCTCAGGCACGCAGGGCTGTCAATCAAAATAATAAGGTTGATTATCTCAACCATATGTCCCATTTTTTACTTTGCTGAGTGACGGTGTATCGAGCGCAGTGAATGAAGCGGCCCACCCAGAACTAGAAACTCACTTTAAATTCCCAATAATGAAACAAAGACAGGATCAAACTCACGCAGAGCTTTTTCAGAACAGGCCATGTGTGTTATATTTGATGAGTGTAATTGTGTTGGTCTTGGAGTAAGATGTGGTTTTCTGTCCTGCTGGCACACACATACTGTACAGTACACACTTATATATTAATGCACGCCTGCCAGATCACACTTGAGCAGCTGCAGCCAAGTTTATCTGAATAGTCGGATTATTCTGCTGTGTGAGACCAGTTCCTTCGTCAATTCATTGTTTTCAGTCTCAATGATCAGCTTAGATGTGTTACTTGTTACAGTGTAAGCTTTGATTAATGGGAAAATAAACAGTGCAGTTATTAAAATAAACCTTCAAGTCATTTAGATTTCAGTCATCTGAAAATGTATTCATCCCTTCACGTAGTTTGATATTTATTGTTTGGTGAGACATAACACATTTCAGTCCTCTGTTTATTTTTTTCTCACTCCATTCAAGTAAATTTGATCCAAAGTTCCTTTTGATTGTTTGCATGGATAAGAAAGACATGAAGCCAGTAACTGAACAGTAAAACAATAAATACAACCAGAGTGAAGATCACTTTGGTGACCACTGCTGCTGAGCCAACGAGCCACAAATGCTGCCAAACAGCGGCGGTCTGCAGGAATTCCTCTTTTCTGACTTCCACTGCAGGAAACCTGTCTGCAGCTCGTACACATGGCTCAAATAAACCGCCACACTGGTACAACCTGATTAGCTATGAAAGTACAGGTGTCTAATTCTGTTTCCTGTAGTAGATCTCATCATGGTAGAAAAAGACCCCCCAGGCATGTGGTGATGATGTTGACCTGATTTTGTAGCTTTAACTTGATGGACGTTGTATGTGTTGAGTAGATGCTGCTTTGTAGGAAATGGGCAGTTAACTCAGGGGATACAAGCATGACATTGTACGTTATAGCATTGTGCCGGACAAGCGTCGTGTCAATCTGGGTGTCATGTTTCCATGACTGCCGTAAAAGCTGGAGCTTATAAACACTTGTCAGACGTTAGTGGGTGTTGGCTTTGGAGTTTTTGAGCACATCACGTGATCTTCATTTGGAGTTTGCTCAATTGGTAATGGGACTTGTAAAGGATTTCTTGCCCATATTGCTCACAAATGTGCCTTGAAACACTGAAATCTATTGTTTTGTTTTCACAGGGACCTCAGGGGCCAGTGGGAGAGATTGGCCCTCCAGGACCCTCAGGACCGCCTGGTCCTCAAGGACCCAGTGGGCTCTCTATTCAAGGGCCCCCGGTAAGACTTTGCTTGTGTGTGCTTTTGTGTGCATACTAAAAGGCAGTATAAAGTGTCACATCTTGGAAATTTCCATAATTACATGATAATCTCATCATTAACATACTGTAAGCATAATTTAGCTCTTCAACTGCTGTTTAACTCTCCCTCTCACATTCAACAACTGTGGCTCTAATGTTGAGGTGGAATATGTTTGTGACAAAACGTCCAGAAGAAAAACTTTCTTTAGAGATTAAACTGTTACAGGAAAGAAAACTTCTGTTATTCCCAAGTGTCACCGCTACATTAAATTACAATGGAAACATTGTCATAAAACTTGTGCTGTTTGTCATTTCGCTCCCACCTGTCCCCAGTAAGGTCACAAAATGTGTGCAATTAGAAACAGACTGTCAACCACCTGCTGCTATAAACTGACTAATGTTGACATATGTCTCAAATAGAGTAAACTCAAGTAGAGTCCCAGACACTCAAAGGATCTTGTCCACAGCACACTGAAGCGGTTCTGTGGAGGCCCAGCATCTTATTAAGATAACTCATGTTGGTTTTCCCACTCCTTTGGTGGCTATCGGTGTGACCACTGGTCAGCTGAGATATAGTGATATTGTTTGTTTTACAGGGTGCTGCTGGAGAGAAGGGAGAGAGAGGAGCGATCGGTCCAGCCGGACAAATGGTAAGACAACATTTACCAGAAATCTGACATAATAGTTAGACACTGAGGTGAAGTGTGTGTCGGGTGACAACATCGTAAGGGAGAACCCAGAGGGGCAACTATTTTGCAATCTGCCTCACATGCAGTGATTTCTCCCTCTGTTTTCATCTTGGCTAAATAAGCTAAGCAAACCCAGCTGTGTGTGCGCGTGTTTGTGTTTGTGACTGTTTATAAATTGTTCTCCTCTGTGCGTATGTTTGGAGAATACAAATGAGTGCTACATCCATTATCACTGAGGTGCCACAGGCCCTGCAGGCTCACAAAAATTAGACCTGGTGCCCTATGAAGGCATGTTTCTGTAACTTCAACCCATTTTCATGATCATTTGACTCTCTTCTCTTTATTTCAAAATACACATAATTTTTTCTAAATAAATTTCTTTGTAAAAGAGGTTATTTATGTAATTGATTTTACAAAAGAACTGCTGCTGAAAATGCTTTTTTCTTCATGTGGACTAATTTTTGAGGCGAACACTGTGGGAAAAAAAATACTTATTATTCTGCTGCAGCTAGCTAAGCTTCTGACATGGAAATGTGTTGGTTGACTTGTTTATAAATAATAAATATGTGGGGGTGCCATAGAATGGCAAATTCATTCATTTATTCATCCGTACTGTCCTAAAGGCAAAGAGCAGTATCTACAGAAGCAGCGCGGTTAAGAAAGAAGGTTGACATTTTCAGTCTGCTCGACAAAAAGCTAGTAATGCCTTAATACCTTTTTAGGCTGATTATTCAATGAAAAGAAACCATTCCCACAGCACCTATGAATAAAAGGCCTACACTGAAAATGCAAAAAACGTTCTTTGACTTTGATTACTCTTCAGGGAAAAGCAAGAGGAAAATGCAGTATCAACTTGTACAAACAAAATGTTTATTTTACTCATGGAAAATAACCAAATAAATAACCAGGATGCCATTTCCTTAAAATAGATATTTTGTATTTAGAGATCAAAATCAGTAAGTAAATTAAGCCAGGCTAGGCTGCCCAAGCTATATCATCAGCTAGATTTCAGTTGATATATTTGTCTAGTTGGTTGTTTCTGAGTGCAGAGGCTGTTTTCACTGAAATTCAACATATTTATAGGCTAGCTTACACCAAAAATATTCATAGTCTATTTGAAACCAAATCTGTTTTTACTGCATTTTGGCTCTGCTGCGACCGCTTTCATTTTGTATCAGGCTTACTACTCATTGCATCCAAAGAAAAAAAGAATTATAGATTAACATAGATACACAGTAGATATGAATCTTATCTTAATCAAAACTTTCACATGCAGCTAAAATATTGCACAGTGTCATATCTGTGTTAATGAAATAGTGATAGATCAGGAGAGGGAGGAGATAAGGGAATATATAGATGAGGTTCATGTAGCACTGTGTGTGTATGTGTGTGTGTGTGTGTGTGTGTGTGTGTGTGTGTGTGTGTGTGTGTGTGTGTGTGTGTGCGTGCGTGTGTGCATGCGTGCCTGCATGTTTTGTTGCTCACACACACACACACACACACGCACATGCATGTGGACACAGACACAGAGCTGTCTAATTGAATCATCGAGATGTGAAAAATCATTACCAGCATCTCCATTACTGGGCAGTGAACCAACCAGAGGTAACAGTGAGCTAATTTAATGGTGTTTTACTGGGAGCCAGTGTTTTTACTAACTCAGGAGAAATCTTAAGTGTTCAAGGAAGACTTTGTTATTGCACATGTCTGTTTTTTTTGGTGCTTTTTTTTAAATAATCTTGTCGGGATTTTTAATACATCTCTATAAAAACATCTTTCTTGACACATTTCACTGCTGGCAAAACACGCTTGTTGCTGTTTCAAACAGTAGCTTTGGCCTGCCTCAATCCTTCACACCCTCACATCTGTTAGTTATTCTGCTTAATCACTCGTCTGCTCAGGTTGACGTTGAGTAGAGCTATGCTGGGAATTATGTAACGTCATCAAACACAAGCTACCATTTTTTTTGTGTAAATCATCCCACCATCACAGGCGTATCAAGAGGGTCAATCAAGCTCAGTCTATACACACACACACACACACATCCACACACAGCCCTGAGAGGAGATCTTATCAGGCTATTGAAGTGAAAACACCTGTGAGAGTTTACCATGAGTGTGTGTTTTGGGCTTTTAATCTGTGCTTGTTTATTCCCACTAGACTACTGAGTTAAATATTAAAGGTGTCATTGAGGTAACATGATTAAGTGTGAAAAAAACCTACTGCAGTTCACAAGGGACTGTATAATACACAGCAAAATACACTTAACTATGAATTGTAAATGCTCATTAGAATAATAAATAACAGCACAGACTAATAGGGGATGGCTCTGTGAAGACTGAGCTGCAGTATATCTCATAAGGCAGTCTTACTTTTAACAACACTAGTACATGAAATATGCCTTGGCTTACTATGTTGCAGAGTGCTCCCTGCCAGATAATATTAATTCATCTCAATCAGTTTTAGTGGCTTGGCCCATTACCTTGTTATCACCGGGTTTGATCATCAAAATGTCCTTTAGAGCTTAAATCAAGAGCGCAGAAACAGATATTGTGCACATGTTTCCTTACTACTTTCTTGTAATTTGTTGTAGATGTCACAAGACTTTTATTTTGATGAATTGACTTTAAGTGATTAAAGTGGAAAACGTGGGAGCCAACACCCCTAAAAGCTCTTTCCGCTCCGTCTCAGTCACACAGAGTGAAACTAGATCCTGATGTAGCACTGCCGTAGAGATAGTGCACATCTGTCCGACAAATACTTTTGCTTTCATCAAGCTCATGAACTAAAATTGTCACCTGGCCACCTTTTCTAGATGGATTTTTTTTCCTTTAGAAACTCCACGGAGGTTTGATGTGAGCAGGAACCCTTTTAAACTCACAGAATTTTTAAGGTGCATCAGCTAGTGTTGGTCATCGCCATGTTTCTGAGGATCTGAGCAAATTAGATAAGATGGTGGATTGTGTTCTGGCTCTGAGCCCAGATTCACTAGAGGATGTCACAGAGGTGCTAACCAATCTGACTTTTAGCTCAAGTTTGGCCTATAATGGATTTTTGAAAGTCCTGGTAGATTTTTAGAAATGAAAAAGTATACTCATTTATTTAATATGTATTATGGCAATGTTTATGTCAGGAGTTGGCACCTAAAATCCCTAGGAGGTCCTGATCTCTTTTTTGTGAGAGCTTTTCTTTTCCTCTTCTGTCTTTACAAGCACTATGATGACAACCTATTAAATGTATTTTCCTCTCGCATCCTGTGATGAGCTACTACAACAGTGATATGTATAGGGATAAGAAATTTCATTGGACAAGTGGATAAACTCATTTTGAATTCATTACAACCAGATTTTGCCTCAGTCAGGCTCTCCATATGGAGCTGACAGTGCAACATTTTTGATTTTGAGAGACAGCTCCCGCAGACAGCCTTAAAGAATGCTATTATTTTCTTTTCCACGCCAGAGCACAACTTGTTACAGTCACTGCTCCCATCTGCCGATCACAGATCATTTTGAACTGATGCATTGATCTGCCGTCACAGCACACTGTACTTTGATGGGATGGTCACCTTCTAATGGTCGTCTTTAATAAATCAAATCTTAGATGCCTAAGGATGGGGCTGCATTTTATCTTTGATAAAGGTCCCATAGTATGCTCATTTTCAGCTTCATACTTTTATCTTGGTAGAAAATGTTTATATGCTTTCATCCTTAAAAAACACATTTTTTATCTGATACTTGTTTCTTGGTCAGCAGTCACAGGCCTGAGCAGGCACTGCCCACCATGTTTCCACTTCGTCTCTCCCAGCGACTTTATCATTATGACATTATAACCTTACGGCTGTCCTGACCGCTGGTTTAAGGTCACAGTTTCTGTGTCTTGTGTTTTTTGTGTTTTGATACTTTCACATTAGTTAAATAGCACATAGACCATAAGACATCGAGGTCTCACTTTATACTTACTCAGTTTTGTTAACATTTGAGGCTAGATTTAATGGCTGGGCAGTAATGCAGATTAGTTACTTAGTATTCTCAAAATCTTTTGTGTAAACTTTTGTGTGTTTTGTGTGCTAGTGATGTGACTACATTTGACAGTGATGGTAATTACAGTAGTGCATTGGACAGGTGTTCATTGTAGTGCTGTTGCAGATAAATAAACAGTTTTTTGGCAGCTGTAAAGACATTTTATTGTAAGGCTGTTGCTGATAATCATGTGCCTGATGACTACTTTGTTCTTTCAGGATTTTTTTTTCCATTTTATCCTCTGTTGTCTGGCACAGAAAATTGCTTGAATCAGTTTCTTTTGTTGAGGGAGTTGTGAATTGATGAGACAAGAATTCAGCCGCTGATTGGAAATGTTTCAGAATTTCTAGCAAATTTCTAGCACACCTGTTTAATTTTCTGCACAGTTTTTCTCAGAAGAATAGAAAAAGCAATAACCTCTTCTTGGGAGGAAAGAAACAACTAGTCTCTGAACCAGCTCAACGAGAGCTGCAACACTTCCTGATGCAGCACTATCTCGCCCCCTCTCTGCCTGCATAGTCCTATTAATAAAAGCTGGCAGTGCTGCCCAGTGCCGCACTATGTTACCGGGTAATAATGTGTTTTGTCAAAGGGAGGAATATAAATGGGTGTGTGTTTGTGTGTGTGTGAGCATGTGTGTGGCTCAGTGGGGGAATATTGTAGCTTCCAGGGCCCTGTTGTAATATACGAGGGACCACAGAGAATATCACTTCTCTAAAACATCAATTACGTCTCTCGCTCTCTCCTTCCCTTTTCCTGTTTCTTCTTCTTTTCCTTCTCTCTCTCTCTCTCTCTCTCTCTCTCTCTCTCTCTCTCTGTCCCCCTCTCTCTCTCTTTCTCCCTCGCTGCAGTAAATACAGTATAACCTTGTCATCAGCGTCCCCTCCACCTCTGTTTCAATTTGACAGTGAAAAACGCGGCTGCAATGAATAGCAAACACACAGTGTGTGTTTGTGTTCATGTGTGCTCGTGCCTCTTTCTAATCTCACTCAAGTTTCATTTTGTTTGTCAGTGTGTGTTATCAAGTAATATTTTTTGTTTTGTCTGCAAGAGGAACACAGTGTGTGTGTGTGTGTGTGTGTGTGTGTGTGTGTGTGATAATAACTCAGACTTTGCCTCATACTTAAGATCTTCTGCAGATGTATGTAGTTGCCCCTCTTAGCCTCCTGTCTCACTCTCACTTAATCTATAGGACTCAAGAAAACTCACAGCTGTGTGTATGTGCGTGTTTGTGTGTGTGTGTTTGTGTTCTGCAGTAAAGCAATCCCAAGGCTAACGAGTTTAATCAGAGTCACTTGTGCACTTGAATCCTTTGGCCTTTCTGCTCATTATTCTCAAGTCCTGCTTGAGAGACTGTACAGGAGTGTGCGTGTATTTGTGTGAAATTCTTTTGCTGGGAGGCTCCATTGTAGAAAACAGTAAATGAATACATATAAGGTATATAAATATGAAAACAGAGTATAATAGCAACAAAGGGTCTAAAAGCAATTAAAGTTATGAAGCAGTACAATTTATTAAAAGCAATAAATGTTAAAACAGAAATGAAATGGCAATAAAAGGTGAACAGCAATAAAAGCTATTAAAAGCAATAAAATGGGCAAATAAAATCATTAATCTGATATCGCACAGATTGTTTGATTGCAATCACCCAATAAATCTTACAATGTTTGTTTTTTTTAAAGCATTAATTAACTTTTAATAATAAATACTTAATATTTCAGAATGATTAAAACTGATCAGATGTGTTATAATTGTTGGCAAGCACATTGATGAATATTTTAAAATGTACTTATCGCCACTTATAACAGCATTATAGTGTGTTAAACATTTATTGATAGAGACTTGAAGCAGTGACGGTGGAGGGGACGACTACGGGCTAGCTGTCCCTCCACCGTCACTGCTTAAAGTCCCTAACTGTTTGCATACTGCTCAAAAGGTTTTAGATAACAAATCTTCTGATCCTTTTTATCCAGTCATTTTAGCGTGTAATGTTTTATCTTTAAATTTTGTTTATTCAAACAAGAACAATTGAAATACCCTCTAACTGCAGCTGCACTGGCTGAGTCCCTGCTCCTTGCGTGTGTGTGTTTTGGAGTTTGTAGGCGCATGTGTGAAAGCGGCAGGAGAGCTGTTATTGCTGAGATCTTGGGAGATTGCACATCAGCCAACATCTAAACAACAGCACATCATTAATCATACGAGGCCCGTCCTCTGCGACCCCTGTCCTGTAATTTGTTGAACCCTTAACAGTGTTAACTGTCCTGTTTTATGAGCTCTCCACTAATGCTGAAGTGTAGAGATAAATCACCTCAACACTTAATCCATGACTGTATTTTGGAATCTGCTGTGTGCGTTGACCTGCAAAGAGGTGGATGAAGGGGAAATGGGGCAGGAGATGGAGCACGACAGGGTGGCCTGCTGGTGGAGAGAGTCATCTGTACCCTAAGGGTTAGAGGTTTCGTTCTTTCCACCAATCAAATTAATGTTCACTGTTGTCAAAGCATCGTTAAACAAGACAGGAAACCCTAATCTGTTTTGACCTCTGGTTGAATCATTGACTGTATAAAATATGGACAGAGCTGTCAGGTCTGAAAAGTGAAACCCTAAACCTGCATTTTTTTAGCCAGCAGGGCGAGACTCCACTGGTTTAGAAAAGAAGTCTGATTGAATATAACATTATGAGAAAATTATCCTATTTCTCACTTTTATTTTATTTCTATTTATTACCTCAGTAAACAGCTCCATAATGAGTTTGTTGGTTAAATTATTAAAGTCTTCTTAGCACAGTATGATGTTTTTATTTTCTAAATTATGGTACCATTGAGAGAAAAGTGAAAAAAATAAATGCTTAAGCAGGGAATGCTGTAGGGCATGACCCACTACCATAGCTCCACTCTCTCATCCGAATATGGTCCCTTCTGGCACCAATAAACCAAGATGGCGTCAGCCATTACTCAAAACGATAGTCCACAAACCAACAGGTGACGTCACGGTATGTTTACACTTTGAATGTGTGTATGTAGTTTAATTATTATTAGGAAAAAAGACATCCCTGACACCTGATCTGAACAAATGGTTGTCATGACTGAGAGAAACATGAATTTATTTTCAACTGCCGTCACATAAAATTCACTTTGGCAGTTCTAATGCTGCTTTTCTTCATTTTATATCTTTACTAAATGAACAGTGATGTGCAGTACTGTATGTGAAGCACGGTCAGTGTTGTGATGGTGGTTCAAACCTGCTTGTTTATGTTTTGTTTAGGGTGTTCCTGGAAACCCGGGCTCCCCTGGTAGAGACGGCCCCCCAGGAGCAAGGGTAAGATACTACACTTACATTACCTCTACTGGTTACTGTTACACGGTGTACTTAGTAGTTTTTGGGGATATACAGTGTAGTATAATGATTTTTGTGATGCATACTATATCTAAAAGATGGACAACACAAAAGATACACACAGTAGTACTTCAACTCTCATGAGAAAATATTAGCAGTACTTTTCCAGCTGTGTACTGTATCATGTCCAGCTGTGTTTGCCTGTTTGGTTTTATGTCTCTTCATAAAAACTGTTCAAGTCTTCTCCAAGAATGTAGCACAGTATAGCCTACGCAGCTTTTGAACACAATATTCACAATAGATGCGATCCCATTCATAAAGGCTCTGTGATAGCAGCTGGCTGTAGTTGATGCTGACAGAGAAATCAGGCCTTACAATACCCAACTGGGTTGTAAATACCAAAACAGTAACGCAGCCAGAGCTTAATGTGTCAGCAAACAGAAAGAGGAGGTTTTATCCAAATATGTAATATGATAACAGAAGAGTTTGGTCCTGGCCGAGCTCCTGGTGAGGTGAAAGACTCCACACATAATCCATCTGCTGTCTCTTTGTTGGCTGACAGGCGTCCGGACGCTCAGCCCCTCAGTGCTAGTTTACAGAAGAAGCCATGTGTAGTTTGCTGGCTTGTCATTTGGTTTCCTTCAGGACACTTGTGCATTGGCTGGAGTTTCTTCTCACAGTCCCAGCTTGGATTGGAGTTCATGAACTTTTAACAAGGAAAGCACTTACCCATATTCTGGTTTGGAGTAATTAAAGGTGCCAATAACAACAACAACTAGCAGCGTTTACATGGACCCTACTATTTCACTAATAATCAAAATAATACACCAATCAGAGTAAAAATGCCTCATGTAACCACCTCCTTCAGTTGGATTGAGAGCTGCAGTGTAAACCTTTTATAATTCATTCAATAGGAGTATATTAGTAGCTAATAACCATGTAAACGCTTAATCTGATCGTTTATTTCCAGTTGGAATAAATGTATTTTTAACTTAACTCTTCTTTGCTTTCCTCGCACTTCACTTTTTTATCCAATCTGGCCCCTCTAGAGTAGCTGAATAGGCCTGACATACTGTATGCATCAAGTGACAGCGACCACAGTGCTGAAACCAATGCAGTAATTAAGGTATAGTTCCTCTAACGGCTACAAAAGAGCTAAAAGAACATTATATTTGATTGACCAGGAAAACTCTCAAATTTAAGAGTTGGATGAAAGTTTGACCTCTATGTTAGCAACATTTGTTCAACTCTTTTCAAGCGTATAGTGATTGGAGGTATGAAACAAAAAATGCTGAAATACTAAAAGTTCCAGGGTTAAAAATGAAATACTGGTATTCAGTCAGAGGAACATTTCTTCATCAGAGATTTTATTTTTGTTTAGAATATAAATAGATTTTTGCCGCATTTCTTTCAAGTGGCGAGCCTTTCCTTGTTGAACCATTATCTACGCACTTGAGCTCCTTGTAGGTGTTAGCGGGGTTTTGTCGTTCCAAGATGCTTTTGTTATTCTCTGGTAAACACCATCTGTCAGTGCCAACCCAGTCAATCCGATTTTAAAGGAAAAAGTGCCCACCTGTTGTTGACTTCAGGTTTATTTTTATTACACAATTTACAAAGCCCTGTTCAGTAGTTCAGTAAATCCAGTCCTCGTCAGATTTTAGAATTGTAACACAGCCACGCTCACAGAATACAGTGCATGTTTATTAATGTAATTGCTGAGTGTAATCATGCAGAATTACTAATCAAGGAGCACTTTAAGCTGCTATAAATTGGGAGAGAAATCCCATTTTGCAGTACTGATTATGGCAGGCCTCCCACATCCCTATTTCATCGAAATGCTACAGATCTGTTTTGTAGTTTATATTTGTGCGTGTTAGAAAAAGAGCTCCACAATGGTTATGTTTGTAGAATTACAAAGAGCTAATTATAATGTAGTTTCCATACAGGAAAGGAGGAAACATCGTGAGTTAGTGCTTTTATTCTGCAGCGTCACACTCTGATGTTTCCAGCAGTGTAGCTCAGGCTGAACTTTTTTTTTTTTTTAAAGCAGATGCATTGAAAGCAGTTGGGAAGGGGACGCAGTGAATACTGATAAGAATCAATTCACAAGAGGTTATCAATGCAACAGCAATTTCTGCTATCACTACTCCTTTGACAGCGATATAGAAAGTAGAATATGGCAAATTGAACAGTAATTATGAGCAAGAAGCAGCTTTTAAAAATGAATATCAATTCCTGCAACTAGTCTGAATCATCGGATTTAGGGAAGGCACATTGTCCTTTTTGAGTCGCAGTACAACTTATCAACATCACACAAGTCCTCTGGGCATACACACTGTACCAAACTTTTTGTGAGGTGTAAAAGAGCCCAAAAAAAGCCTGGCTTTGTGCAAAAAAGAAACACAAGTCTGGCCAAAACTTTACTGCAGAAGCACCATAGCAACTATCTCCTGGGTACTTCACAAATACTATTTGTCTTATACTGCAGTGAAATGGAACAAGAAGTGCTATAAATATTTATTTTGTCATTGATGCTTGTATTACTGAACTTTTTATTTTAACTCCAAACTGAGGAGATCTATTGTCTTCCCCCACGATACAGGCTCATAAAAACAATCTGTCATATCCATCAATTTGGCCCACAACTTTATAATTTAAGATACACTGATGACTTGTAAATTATCCAACACAGAGGAGGTGCAGCTCTCATCAAAATTTTACCCACACACCCAAGCTCACCTCACAGCCTCACACAGAAAGTTAAAATAAATAAAAAGTTTGAATCTTGTTAATAGAGGTTACGCAGAAAGCACCTGCAGTTTGTTTGGTGGCATTTCAGTATGCATACAAAATTCTGAATTCGATTAGCCTCACCAAAGTTTCTTCGACTATAGGTCAGTCTGTAAACCTGTTGCAGCAGTGATACATTTTCATGAGCCTGACTCCTGTGAGAGAAGGCAGGAGGATGAATTTCTTATTTCTCAAACAGAAAAGTTTGATTACGTGTGGATCTTAATACAGCCAATATTGGGAGTGTTTATAGTGCGACACCAGGCTGACTCTTGTCTCAAAGTCACATCCAATGCTCGTTTGCTTCACAGTGTGATATTCTGTAACTTTTTTCTGTCTTAAGATGGTGATTTTTCTTATTCCAGATGTGTTACTGCTCAGTTTGAAAGGATTTCAAAGTAGAAAGCGTGTGATACCGTGAGACTTGAATACTGGGAGGAACTAAAGCCTCCAGAGTCTCATTAGTGGGTTTTCCCGGGCGCGCATTTACTGTGTGACACCGGAGTGACTCTCGCAGAGAGCCTTCTGGTGTCACACACTGGCTCAGCTTTTCAGAGTAACAGAAGAAGAACACTTGGTTTTGGTATTGTTATTTGGAAAGTAAAGATCCCTGCGAGAATTTAACTGAGCTTGATGCTTTAGCTGTTTTGGGGAGCATTTTAGGATGTAACTCCCTGAGGGAATTTCCTACTCCAACATGTGCTGTCCTCTTTGTGTTACTAAATGGGATTAGAAAAACTGTAGAAGCGAGACACGGCCTGAATAAATCCTAAAGTAATTCAACCTACACATTTTTGTTGTTAAATTACATTTTAATTTTAATTGAATAATTGTAGAAAAATAACAGGTTACAAAAATGTATGCTGATTAATCACACTCTATGACGCACGTTGACCCGTTATGTCACTGAATATGGCAACCATCAACAATAGCTTTATAAACAGGATGGGAAAAAAAGATGGTGCTGTTGAGAGGAGTGCAAGTTCTGCATTCATTTTTGTTTCATTGTAGTTTTTCAAGCCTGAAATGTCACCTCAACGCAAAGCCACTTAATGTAGCAGCTCCGTGGTCAGACCTAGCACAGCCCCTGATGCTACCGTGAGCAACCATGTTGTTTGTTGGTTGGTTGTCAGCAGGATTACACAAAAACTACTGTACTGATTTCCACATAGATTGGATGGAGGACGGATCAGAGTAAACCCCATTTTTAAAAATTTCTAAGTGAATAATTCATGGATCTTCATGAAAAAAATCTGGTGTATTCTGGTGGCTGGTATCTGTGAGTGAATACAATTTGATGGGGATTCTAGATCTGTTAATCTTAAATTATGGTTAAGCAGTTATGGGTGGTTTAAAGTTTAAAGTGATTCATGTTATCGATTCAAGGCTATTGAGGCTTGACTGAATTAAAGGGGGACGTTGGGCCTTAGCGGAGGTATGTGCTCTACTCAGTGTCTTTCTAGTGTCTTTTTTTGTTGTACCACCTTCAAAAAATGTGATAGAAGTTCAAATATTATATTCCTTGTTTGGCTGGGGACCCCTACAACCCACTTGAGGACCCCTCAGTTTCAAAACCACTAATATATGTGTTTAATTCAGATTAAATAACTATAAATTATAAGATTATTATTATAAGATCATTTTTTTAATAACTTGACAGCCCTAATTTAATTCAATAACTAGTATGCTGTGTTCTCAGCTGTGTGGTTCTCAATTTTATATGCATTTTCTTCTTTCGTCAAAGTTAGACAGTATAAGAAGAGTGCCCATGTTGAAAGGGCATCAAGCTCCGTGTGACCACAAAGTAACTTCAGACATCCAAGCTAAAATGAAAGGATCAGCTGAACCTCAGGTTAAGCTGTTTTCCAGAAATTCAGCTTCCAAAATATGTATTAATATCACCAAATTAGTTCGATTTGAATGACCCATAAATACTGAGCTACAAGAAAGCCATCATCATGCTATTAAATGTCATGTTATTATATGTCATACATTAACAAAAACAGACCTACAGAGTTCTTACACAGTAGGTGTGAGTGTGTTCTCTTCAAACCACAGCACGATGGAGACGACATTAAATGAGATGGTTTTAAACACCTCGAGGAAACTAAAATACAGATTGTGAAAAAGCCAAAAGTCAGCAAGATTGCACCTGTGTTCTGTCTGTCTAAAAGTAAAAACCAAACATAAAGACTCTATTGGAGGCAGTTGTTGGCAGACTATAGACAGAGGTTGAACAGCTCCCACTAGGCGTAACAGATGCTACAGCTATGAGTTTGGTTTCCATCAGTATGTTAATTGTATGAGAAAATAACATTGCTACTGGCAGTTTAGTCTGCAGACCTGCAGGAAATTCCTCAGGCCATTTAGTAGAGGCTTGTGTGAAACAAATTTCAATCTAAATTTATGAAAGTGCGCCTAACAATTAATACAGTGAGTGTCCATATACATCTTTCAGGGTCTGCCAGGTAATGTTGGACCACTTGGGCGACAAGGACCTCCTGGACCCGTCGTAAGTCTTATTTCTTCTTATTCTCAGCACCATTTTGTCCCTGATACAGGAACTGACTGAACCTTCTGCTTCCTGTCATCTTTCTTCTCCATCTCTTCTTATTGTCTTCCATTTAGGGAACCCCGGGGGCACCAGGAGCTTCAGGACCTGGTGGGTCAGCAGGGTCCCAAGGAGATCAAGGACTTCCTGTGAGTGAAAACGTTTCATGTTTGTTGAGGCAGGAGCACGGGACTTTTACATACAAATGAACGTATTTTACATCAAGCTCTTGCCAAACAAGTATACCCATTACTGATTAAGCCTACACCCTCCAGATAAATCTCCCTGTATGTATGAAGAGGGGTGCAACAGAGTAGGCTATGGTAGTAGACTGTAGCAGTGGACAGAGTAGGTACGTGGAGGAGCTTATGGCAGAGAAGGAGCATCCAAGAAAACTTTCTGATGCTCCGTGTTAAGAATATCGTTGTTCAGAGTAAGGACTTAAAGATAAAAAAGAAAGTAATCGGCGGTGAGGAAAAACTCAGATTGGAATTGTTGACGCTTTTCTTCTTTTGTTGTGAAGAAGATGATACTAAACTAGTGATACAAGAACACTCTATTGATATACATGCAACAGATTATTAACTGTGCATGCTGGGAAAATAGTTTTGCTTGTAACATAGTAACACTATGATCTAAACCTCAGTGATCTTCATATAAACAAGGCTAGGAAACTTTGAATGCATGTTTGGTTTGCCCTGTTCCTGCAAACTAGTCACACGTATTATCCCTCTACTGAGGAAAGTTTGACATGATTTAACCAAATTAATAATGAAACAAGGATGACATGAACTCTCCACTACTTCCTCCTCCTCCCTCTCTGATTTCTCCCCTTTCGATGTTTTTCTCACATTATGCCTCTCTAAATCAACAGGAGAGCAACATTTCAGAGCTGCAAACATAAGTTACAGATTTGTTCACATATAAATAAAATAGTAGTTTGGTTCAAACGCTGACGGGGAGCTCATGCTTCACAAGTTGTTTGTTTTTCTCCCCTTTTTGTCCTGATCCACTTTGTGATCCCTTTCATGCTAACTGGAAACAGCCTGTTAGTATTGGACACACTCTTCACAATAACAAATGTACCAGTGCCAAGTTAGTTTTGCTAATAGGAGCGATGTTTTTAGAATATTCCATAGACAAATCGTCCTACACTTATCTCATGAGGTGAAATTTTAAAGAATAACAGTATGATAATAAGTTTGAGAGTTAGACAGACTGTCAGACACTGCAGAAGAAGAAGAAAGATGTGTAGGTGACACAACACAAGCACAGAAAAGGATGCGGAGGAGAAGATGTTGGGTTCCAAACTTTGTGTAATGCTAACAGGAACAGATGATACTGTGATGTCGGTGACAGCTAATCTAGTCTCGGGTCAGCTCTGCAGGCCAGCAGCAAAGTTTGGCTCAGAGAGGAAGAGCTATAAATCACTTACTGACACTCTCTCCCTCTCTCACACACACACACACACACACACACACACACACACACACATATACAGAAAAACTGTGAGAGATCACATCTGTCTCCTCTTGCTCGCATAGAAGAACCACCCCATATTAATGTAACACATGCACGCAAACAAAACAGAAAATCTGATTTAACTTTCCTGAGCCATAATCTATAAAAACATCTTAAACTTTTAGTTTCAAACTTTAGCTCGACAACAAATTGCTGATTCCATCCCTGTTCTGCCCCCTGCAACCCTTAGCCAGGCTCCTGCTGCAAGAGAATATTTTTCTTCCTAAACAAGTGTTTTTTTATCTGAAAAAGCAGTCATTTAAATCTGCAGGGAACTTAAACATTTTGCTCCACCACGTAACAAACGACCTCAAGACATGGAAGTCTGTCTCGACAGTTTTTTGAGGTGGACACAAAAGTTAGCGCACTTCTGCACTGAGAAAAGGACACAGGATTTAGACCATTTAAGGGTGTAAAGATACAGAGTAACTGCACTTTTTACAATATCTTGAGCTAATGTCCTCACATCTAATGTGAAACACAAAACTGTTCTGTTTTTTAAGAATGATGTGATTCATCTGGAAATGTTGTGCTTTATCCATCAAGATCAATATTCATAAAACTGTATAATACAGAACAGAATGAAAGATTTTTGTAGTTTATTGTCAGGTGCTTGCAAAGCACACATCTGTATGAGAATCTCCGGTCAACTAGTCCAAGTTGTCAGTTTCAAGTAGGCGTAAAGTGACAGATGTTGCTTGTTTACCTGCTTCACATACCTCTGTGTGTCTGTCAGTGAGTCTGAGTGTGTGTGTGTCTGACCTAAACAAAATACTGTTTCTGAATCTTGTTTCCAGTGACTGAACCACCTGAGGGTTTTCTAATTTATCTTGCTTGACTTGGGAGCAACATGCCTTGTCTTTGCCAGTTACGAAAGAGAAAAAGCAACAATCTTCTTGTGACTGTTTTATCAGTCCACATCGAAGAGGAACTGAACGTACTTCCCTCTGTGGATGAACTGTAAAACATTTTGAGTGAAAAAACATCGACTCTGTCCTTTGGAAACACTCTGCACATACAGGCCATTGTGGGAAGATAGTTTTGATAAAATAATAAAAGAAATCAGACTTTTATGATACGTAATCCAGTCTTTTTAAAGCTTAGATACTTGTTTTGGCTCCCACACAGTTTGATTTGGTCTTCTTATGTCACCCTGATAAGACGGGAGACATTTATGTGCCCAGGATGACTCAGGAGATCCAGACAGACACACAGAGGAGGTCCAGAAGAGGACTTTTATTGTGGAGATCTGCACTCCAGTTCAACAGCTATGTCGAATGTTGGCACAGGCTTTCTGTCATCTGCAATATAATATGCATGTGATATGCCAGGCCTGCACACATACACATTCTCTATCACCAACCCACTCTCACACAAACACACATCCAGCCAGTCAGTCGCTGGTCAAGGACATGTTCCCCCCAAGACAAACAAGCTTTTATTCAAAAGCTGTAACAGCATCAAACTGATATTTATCATATCAGCACACGGCTCTGCAGCCAGGAAATATTTGTCTTTTATTTGCCTCTGGATTACAATGCGTTATACTGTGATATGCATTCACAGGCTTTATGTGCTTGGCAAGTTTTTGTGAGCGTGTGCGTTGTGATCAGATTATTCGTCTGTGTGCATTAAAGCGTTGGCATTGGCAGAAAGCAAATCTCATCCAAGGCACAGAAATTGCTCCCTGTTTGTGGGCAACCAAGCTTTGGGACTTTTGCATGTGTTGCCTGGAGGACACAAAGAACCTGCACACACTGTCAAAATTTAGTTATATCAGCTGTTAGATCATAGGAGCAAGTGTGTGTGTGTGTGTGTGTGTGTGTGTGTGTGTGTGTGTGTGTGTGTGTGTGTGTGTTGAAGAGGCATAAAGGAAGAGAGAGAGATGGAGAGCAATGGGCTGGGGATATTAAAGGAGAGATGAGCATGGCTATTTCTGAGCACATATCCCAGTCGAATGTTTATTCTCCTCCTGTGCTTTTTATGTTCCAGGGTCCTGCTGGTGCCAAAGGCGATAAGGGAGAAAGAGTAAGTCATTCCACTCACTCACTTCAACCGCTGTTTAGAGAATATAAGGTTTTACTGCGCCATTTTGCCGTGGAAATATTGTTAAACTCAGACTATTACTCACTAATGCTTCACAACCTTGTTTTGAAGAAACATAATCATTCTCCAGTAGACATTCAATGTTTCACGTCAGTCTCTTGCACAAACAATCACTTTATTTCTCTCTTTCGCTCCCTCGACCTCATTTAGAGCCAAATCAAATCAGTGTGCATGGTTCATATTTGCAGCAGAGCGGTGTCTGTACTTTTGCTGACACAGTAGCCAGGCCATCACTGCATAGGGCTTGAGAGACATGCGACTCGCCAGCTTTAATCAGACCTGTAATTCCTCTTTCTGCTCCATTTATCAACTGTTTGGGACATCGGTGCGTCTCTGAAGTTAATTTCCGTTGGAAGACTCGACATGAAAGTCTGTTTAAAAACACATAACAGTGTTGTTCGTTTTGTGGGTTATAATCTGGTTAATGTGCATCTTCACCTCATTTCACAGTGTGCTTTATGGTAATGATTGAACAGGGGAAACATTTACGATAAAGCTGTACTCCCTAATATATTTTTGCATTATACACAGTAATAGATGTCAAATCGAATTATTGTATGATGATGATGATGATGATGATGATGAGAATTAGTACAGGGCATATTACCATCCATTCTGTTTATCATATATTAGAAGTGTGACTCTATAACGAGCAACCAATAAGGGCCTAGTTCTGATTAAGCAACTCAAAATCAATGTTGTAATGGATCTCTATTTAGAAGGTGTATTTCAGTGATTTAATCTTCAATTAAGTTGGGACAGATTAGAGAGTAATGGTCACAATCAAAGCAGCATCCTGACATTTCTTCCCTAGAATTGGATCCCTCACTTCCCATAATGCAGCTCTATATCAACGTTCATTAGACCTCCTTCCTCTTAAATGTCCACTTCTTTCAAACTCCACACCTCCAGTTTGTACTGTCAGTTTTTTGTTAAACATTTTTAAGTCACAAGCCTGACCCGAGATAACCCTGATGGAAAGCTCTTCCAGACCCACAGAGGACATTATACGATTGTTTTCGTGGACTGTGTTGAAGGTTTGTGTGTAAAATTAGCACCGTTTCCCTTTAATAGGGTTTAGACGTTAGCAGTTACAACTTAATTCAGTCAATATCAAAAATGTTCACAACTTTTCAAGTTATGAATCCAGTTTCAACTCTAGGTTCAGGTCACCAGAAGTTGAAAACAAATATCAAGTGAGGCCTTTTATACATGAAGCTAAAGATTCTTGACCCTCTTCTTTCTCACGTACAGTAGCATCATGTGCTCATATGTAGCGCTCCCTTTATAGATCTCCTCAGTCTAAACCAAGACAGATCCCCATAAAGCATTTTTTACTTTGCAAGAGCTATTTTACCACACAAGTGTGAGAACGGATCTCTTCAATATATTAATAAGAAAGGGCCTTTACACTGTCTTCTAATAAAGACACCAGTTCAACAGTTCATTTTAATACATTTCCCACTACCAGTTCTACCCTGCAACTGCAATAAAAACAAAAGGTTGATTTTAAAAAGTGTAGCTGTTCTGTAGAGTATCAGTTCAGTGCAAGCATCGTCAAAATCAACAAGGTTATGCCCAAATGTTTTAAAGAATAACAATATGATTTCTATATAATTGTGTAATTCACAAATCCTCTCTACTTTGCTGTCATAAGTGTGCTATCTGTAATGGCCAATGTAAATATAAGGAGGCTTCAGTGAGTGGAACAAAGGTGGAGTACACTCATTTAAACACCCACAAAACACCCGCCCACCAATTAATCAACCACTGGTCTGGGCTTTTATGCCGCTGTGGTTGCTCTAGTAGAAAAGTGGTGTGTCCGTCTAGTGTGTGGTCGTGTAATATCAGACTCTTAATAGCTCCTTGTTTGTTATTCAGGGTGATGTGCAATCCCAAGCTGCTGTGCGTGCCATCGCACGGCAAGTGTGTGAACAGCTCATCCAGAGTGAGTAATCAGTGACGTTTACACTTTAACACCAGCATGTTATTAAGAATAATTTATTTGCTGAAATTCTTCTTCTGGCTACACTTCTCTTTTGTTTGATCCTCTCCTCTTCTATTTGTTGTAAAAAACAACAACATCTCAATAAAAAAATCAAAATCCAATAAAAACCATGAAACCATGCTCCTCCTCTACCTCTTGCAGGCCACTTGTCTCGCTATAACTCCATCCTGAACCAGATCCCAGTCCAGTCAGCGGCGTCAGTCCGAACAGTACCCGGGCCTCCCGGAGAGCCAGGTAGGAGAGGCCTTCCAGGACCTCCAGGAGAGCAAGGCCCATCCGGCAGGCCAGGCTTCCCTGGAACCAACGGCCAAAGCGGACGACCAGGAGAGAGAGGTGAGAGGGAGATGTATAAGGATGAGTTAAGAAGTACAGACAGAGTTATTTTCAGAATGCGTGGATGGAAAAAGGAAAAGTATTCTCTGCGATTTCAATACACATATCTCTTATCCTCTCAGTGATATACAGACTGATTCAATCCATCATCAGTCCTCGACTGTTTGGATTTTGTCTAGACGCTCTGAGTACATGCTATTGTTTATATTAGCATCAGAAAGAGAGGGTGAACAAACATTTGAGTTTTTATTAGACTGCCCTCGGTGCAGCGGGCAAGTGATCGTCAAAACAGGAAAATCTGAAAAAATGAAATGTAAAAAAAAAATCTAAGATGCAGATCAGAAAAGTTTTCTGTGTGGTTCAGTAAAACACTGGCTACATAGGTTGGAGATGTCATACAATAAGGATCCCTAGCTGGGGGACATTGTGGTTTATGGTCAGCGCTTTAAACCCGTAAGACAACATGGCGCCCCCAAACCTTTAGGTTCTCTGTTATAGCTGCAAAATAACAGGGCGCGCTGGTTCGGGAGTAGGAATCTCTTTCTATTCAGTTTAAGGGGAAGTGCGTCGATTTTTATTTTAAAGCAGCTGTATAACGCAAGTGAGTGTTATAGAAGTGCAACACTAAATCAGTGGAAACAGTGACCGCTTTCATAGTAATTGCAAATATAAATATTTAATAGTGTAATCACTTAACTTAATGCATCATGATTTCCAATATTATCTCTTTAAATATTCATCCCTAAAGTGGAATCAAATTACTTTAAATTAATATCAAATGTCTTTAAAAACATCTTTTTTAAAATAAGATGTGTACTGTAAGGAAATGTGATTTTTGACCATTCTAAAAACAATTTTATAATATACATGGATGTCAAACATTTTCCCATTGAAAGCAAAAAACAGTCAAATTAAAGTAAAGCAGATTTTTATACAGTAGAAAAGTGTTGTTTACAAAAAAGTAGGTCAAGCAGGTTTCAGCTTCACTTCCATCTCTGCTTTTCCTGTTGTCTTCAGCATGACAGAGCCAGTCATTTGTATAAAGATGGATTTTGTGATGTGACTGTTTAAATCTCTCGTGTTGCAATAAATGTTTATGTATAACAGCAGTGCCCAGCTGCTGAAAAGCAGTGCGTCTGCAAAATAATCAAACTCATTACTGTATGTAAAGTGATGCAATTTCATTGTCAACAATAGCCAGTGGCTTTTACTGTGAAAAGAACATAAAAATGAAACCAGAAAGTGTCCAGTTGGCGCTTCAGCCTGCTTGTTTGCGTCTTCTGTCTGACTCACAGTGCGGGTCAGAGCTCCCACGAGCTCCAATCCAGGCCAGAAGACAGTAACTCCAGTATCCATGAGGTCATTCCCCTGCCACAAGCCCTTAGAGGAGAAACAGCCTTTATGAGACTCCGTCTTCATCACTAAAACACGCAACCCACACTAAAGACCCACATGCTGCATGAGCACTGCACACACACACACACACACGTGCGCACGCACACTGAGGAAAGCTGAGAGCTGTCAGGAAATGTCCAGCATGGTTACCTCCTCCTCTGTGGTTTAAACCTTTGATTCTCCCCAATAACATTTATGATCTGCAGCCACTGGTTTTACCACACACACACACACATTATAAAAGATCTATGGCTGACTTAAGAAAATTAGACATGTTATTAGTAAGTCAGATGATCCATGTAGGGCTGATACCAGGGTGAGGAACAAAGCTGTGCTCCAGCTCTATAGATGAGACCGTTTATATTCCAAATATAATATTGCATAGAACATAGAGAGCCAATAGGTCAGCTAGCAGCCACCGTAAAGACAGAATATCACACGACGAAGCCGCCAGCGTCGAGAATATTTTTTTATTTGAGGCAATGTAAAATGTTTTCTCCTCGCTGTCATTGTGCCGTACTTCCTCTTTACCGATGCAACTGATTAAGACAGTCGTAAAAGCAGCGGGACAGAAAGTCTGCAGATCAGCGGTTTTATGTGGTTCTCTAATATTAGAGCGTACGAAAAATATTCCATTATCTCATTCAAACAGCTGCAGCACTGGACAGCAGCGCAGAGCCGACTCTGGGTCGATCATACATTTTATTAGACTGATCATCGAGGGCCCAATTAATCCAGCACGTTCTCCCCCAAAAAATTGCAAAGTAATACTGATGTTAGACTACAAAGCAGTGGGAGACTTTTTATAGATACTACTCCATTACAAGTTAACATCCTGCAATCAAACTCTGAGGAATAACAGCAAAATTACTTTAAATATCAAAAGTAGAAGAACACAGGGCTCAGGTCCCCTTCGAAAGGTCACAAGGGGTCCAGAGATAATTTATAATAGTGGGAAAGAAGGAAAAACAAAGTTCAGCTTTATAAATCTGTATTTATTTTTTGGATTTTCTCTAATTTTTGCTCCTTTTTTCCCCCAAAATATTTTATTATGCTTTTCAGCATTAACGCAAACAGCTACAACACACAATGACTACATCATTACATCTAAATACATACATGTACACACAGAAATGCATCCCATTACAATCCCATTACAGTTGATAGTGCAACAAATAAACATCTGGAAAGAAAGAAGGAAAAGTAAATAATAATGAAAGGTAAATAAGTTATTTTCCCACCTTATAACCCAGAATATTTACTTTCTTTTGTAAAATAATGGATAAACTGACCTCTCAGGGCCTCGAACAGTTATTTACATGAAATCATGGGAGACTTTTAGAGGGGAAATGATGGAGCTGCTAATAACTCATCAGAAGGTTAAAGACCACTGGTTTCATATTCATAAATGGCTTAATAACAAATAGCTTATTTAATATATAACTATAGCTGTAGCATAAATGTAGCAGAGAACAAAGTCACCACCCTCTTAAATGTGGTGGTGTTGAAGTATAAAGTAGGATAAACTTGTGCTTAAGTAAATGTACTTTCTAAAGTACTAATGACTAATGTTACTTTCCACCACTGGGATAGCCAATATTTCAAACCCTTAGTGAACCATTAAAGTTGCATAATGGATTTTTTTTTACATTCAGTGTTACTAAAATCTTTTTCAATTGAGCCATTGTTGGTGCATTGTTACATATCTTGGCACGTTATCACCAACTTCCTCGTACATGCACGATAACACTGCTACTTGTCATCAAAAACCCCACAGACAAAAGTGAGATGTGATTTCCAGTTAAATGTGGGTCTCTTTGTGTGTTTCCAGGTCTGTCAGGAGAGAAGGGAGAGAGGGGGAGCGCAGGTGTTGGGAGTCAGGGACCTCGAGGACCACCCGGACCTCCAGGTAAGATACAGACAAACATATGCACAGTCCTGAGGGCGCTTGATAAGCCAAACCACCTGAATCCATGCTCTCTAGTCTCAATGTTGAAATAACATTTGAAGATGCTGTAGCCGCTTTAAAATATGATAATTTAGCAACATTCTGTATCTGAACATTTGTTTTCCGGCCAGGCTGCAGCTTGCTATGAGGAATCTTCTCCTTTGTGTTTCCTCCGTACAAAACCAAAAGTGTTTCAAATATCCTAACAATAGAAAAGCACAGAGACTTCATGTGTTTTGGATCTGCTTTACCCTCCGAAGAGAAAAGCAAGCAGACGTTTTTTGGACCATGAATATAATTCTCTGTATTGATTTCCCCGCGCTCTGTGTGGAGTTTGAGGTTTGTGTTATGAAAACGTGTCAGTGCCGGGATTTTCTGTTTACTGTTTTGTGCGATCAATACTCACAGAACAAGCTGACAAAACTCCCAGGAAACTTTTCTATGATCAGAAAAAAAAATCTGAAAATGTTAATGTATGAGAAAGGAAATCTGTTCCGAGAGAGAGGTATAGGGGAGAGGTTTGTGTCTTCATCCGCTGTGCTGCTCTGGAATATTTGTGGCATGATAATTTTAGCACTTGGCACATGGCTCTCCCCTGAAAATATTGATTTCATATTTCTGCTGACTGCTGGAGTGAGTCCTGATGGAGCCGTCTCTCTTATGTAAACACAAAACAGAAGCCTCTGGCTTAATTTCAGCTGAGAACCGTGTTATTTCTGCTCC
Organism: Pagrus pagrus; assembly: GCF_965226575.1. Taxonomy (NCBI): domain Eukaryota; kingdom Metazoa; phylum Chordata; class Actinopteri; order Spariformes; family Sparidae; genus Pagrus; species Pagrus pagrus. Next base: position 19,081,258 of record NC_140191.1, read on the forward strand.
TGTCCTCAGGACATTCACTATCTTCTCCCTCATCCAGAAATCACAATCATGTTATTTCTGTCATGTTGTCGCAGCGGCAGAGGGGGATTTAGAGATTGAACAGGTGATAGTGCAGTCACAGATTTCACATTTTCAGTTTATTTTCCTTCCTTCTCTTTCTTCTTTTATCCCCTCTCACCAGGTGGCACACTGTCGGTCTCCTTTAATCGAATGTTTATTGATAGGTGACTTTGTGACTCGTGACTTTAACGCAGACTCTTCCTCCGTCCTCAGGCCTGCCAGGTGAAGGACGGACAGGCAGTCAGGGCCCCCCTGGTCGGCCTGGTAACCCGGGAACACCAGGGAGATCGGGTAATCCAGGTAACTCTGGACCAGCTGGCCCACCAGGATACTGTGACCAGAACTCCTGTATGGGGTACAACGTCGGAGGTAATCATCATTCAGCTTCTTTTTAAGCATTGGTAACATTTTACTTTAACCTCCCATTTTTAGCATTTATAAGCAGTGTACTTTCATGTAATAAATGGTTTATAACACCCTATAGTGTATAGTGTTTATAACAATGTTCAAACCAGAGAAATCCACAAGTTTACTCAAGGCAACGTGTGTTTCCTTTAAAACGTTACCTTATCTGTGAACATTTGTGCCTGAGTCCCGTCAGATAGATTTTCATCAGCAGTGGTGGTTGTTACTACTCACACAGTGTTTATCTGCCCCAAACAGCCAGATAACTTTACTGTACATTAGTACTCTCTGTAACTTTAGGTTCATGAAGTAAAGTACATTTCCCCTCCAGCTCCAGTAGACAGTCAACATTACAGAACATACACACCTGCCAGTGGAAGTTACCTCCGTGGATCGCTGCTTCAGTCAGGTTGATCAACAGGAATGAAGATTTAAAAAGTAGTAGCGATTAATTTAAAAAAATACTCTCTGAGCTTTTCTCCCGTCAGTAATCGGCTCCGGGCCAGAGCAGAATCTGATGCGACTCCTAGCGTTAGACTCGGAGGGTCAGGCTCTGCACCTGACTCTAGCCGTCTACAATCAGCTGAGCAGCAGACCACATTATAATGTGTTATAAACTTCAAATAAATGTTAAACTGTCCGCGGTGGCCGCGGTGTTGAGTGTAGCCAAACACGCACACACAAAACTCTCTTGCTCTTGAGTGAACTGTCAGTATAGCAGAGAGAGCCTTGTGTCTTTTATTTCTAAAGACTGATTAAAAAAAAAAGTTAAGGATTACTGCATAATTTTGTCATTATTTATATTTTTTCAGCTTCCAAAATGGTGCCTGATCAAAAGAGTTAAAGGGCCACTGCTGTAGACAAATGAGCACAAAAGCCCACATGCAGGTCGGGCTCTGGCATTTGAAACAAAAATAACATTTTGACTGGAACATTTTCCCAAACCTAGTCAAAAATATCCAGACTTTACAAAAACATGCTCTGCTGTTTATTAAGACCTTATTTGTCCTGATTTGTCTGAAACATAACATTTACTTCATGCTGTCATTTTACCCTTCATCAGAGCAGCCATCAGCGTTACTACCAAATAATTCATTCAGACGTTTGTTTCAGTTTTCATTCTTGCAAATTTATTGACACAAACATCTTAAACAGTCTAACCCTGCACACTCTTTCCACCGTATAAACCATCTTTTATGCATATAAAACAGTGAGATATTGTTTTCACAGTGACAGCAGGCTCTCACATAGTTATTGTTCTCGTAAAGCTCTCAGAGAATTGGAAAGTAATCTGGCTTTTATGGTTGTTCCACTGTGAAGTTTTTACATTCATGTCCACACTGATGGATTAAGAAGTTAACTGTGTCACTGACCCAATCTATTTGTCTGTATTGAGATCTAATAAAATATGCTATTACACACACACTCACATACTGCATGTCTTCGAATATCCACACCGATGAAGACCTTTTGTCTCAGCTCGGACGTTTTACATCTAACAGCTTCTGACGTGTCGTCTTAATGAAATATCATCCTCTAAAAGTAGCTGATGGATGAGACATTACTTCATCCATCACACCAGATTTATTTTATATAAAAGGGTTCCAGTCAGAATATTTCTTTTTTATTTTATGACTTAGAAGAATCTCAGCTGTTATTCTCCCTGACCACTTTAAAGGGGAACTATATTATAAAATACAGTATGTGGAGCGGTATTGTTCCCTTCAGAGCAGCTAGAGTTTGACCTTAAATTTGGCATTTTGACTTTTACAGGGGTAGTTCAGTTTACTAGCAATTTTCCTACTTACCCAGACCCAATGTTGCCTTTTTTAAAATAATGTTTCTGTTTAAAGCTGTATGAACAATGAGGTTAGCCTGTCATAGCTCAATTTATTGCCTTAGGAAAAACAGTTGCTGCTAAACCGTCATATTAAAGCTCTTATTTTTGAAAATATAACTCTAAAAGTCATACTTCGGTGTAGCCTGAATCACCTTCAAATGAGTATTTGTTGAGCAATGTGTGGTAAAACGCTGCAGTTATGGTGGTTAAAAATGGCCGACTTTACATTGTTTAATTCGGTGTGACTCACATGGCATGTTTCTCTTGGTGTACTCTTGTTGTACTACTGTTTTCTGTGTTATGCATCGTTATTTGTTCTTTCTCATGTACAGAAAGAGAAATAGAGATCTGACACGTTTTCCCTCTCATCAAACATTTTATGTGGATGTCTTAATATTTATTTGAGGTGAATTAGCTGTAAGAATCGCTCATGGTGTCTGTCTGTGTGTATTTTTGCTCCCTCTAAACGAGAGAAGCAGATCCCAACACTAATTTTTTTTACCTCTGAACCACAACTTGACAGCTGGCAAAGTTCTGTCAGTGGCGTTTGGAGGTTTAACTCTTTGGTGTCGTTGGGTTTTTCCTCCTGATACGAGGTAACATCTTCTCTCTTCCTGTGTTTCCCCTCCCTCTGTCTCTGCCTGTTTTTGACTGAAGTTCAACAGGACTATGGGAATGAATACTGAGGAGCATTCTCCAACCATCCTCCTCCTCTCCTCCTCTTCCTCCTCGACTCAACTCGCTCCACTTCTCCCTCTGTGTCCTGTACATAAGACTAGAAACTGAGGAAAATTGATAAATTATTCCTTCAAGGCCTCCATATTTCTCGGGATGGATAATTACTCCTGCCCCCGGTGTTTAACCTCTAATCCCTGCAGCAGCTGATTTTACATTTTGTTTGTCCAGAGACCTTCTTTGTACAAATTACTCTTGCAACCAAAACTTGAAAAAAAAAAAAAAATAATCTAGCAGCCTGAAAATCTTTATTAACACATTTTAAGTTAAAAAGCAACGTGACTCCAAAATAAAACAATCGATTTAAGGCAACTTTGTGCCCTCAGTTTGGTCCGGTGTACAGTTTTAAAAACACACCAGATTTTCAGTCTTCATGCACATGGTGCTCTCTGATTCCTTACGAGTAGAAACTGGACTAATTTCAGTGAACTTTCTTGATAGAATTGGATCGTAAATCTGGCTGTGTCATCATTTCACAGTCTGAGAGACAAAAATAGATTAGCTTACCTCCCCACGAGACCAAACAAAACCCTGCAACGCTGCCGCGATGATCACCGCTACTGATCCCAGTGCCATCTGTCAACAAATACTCGAGTACACAATGCTTTACTGCAGCATCCTCCTCTGCTTCCAGCTCAAATCTCTTCAATGCTAATCTCATCTTTCCAAAGCTTGATGAATCAGCTAAATGGTGATGGATGCTTTGGTGCATTTGGCTGTATTCATATCCGTACATTTCACACACTGGGCAGAAAATCTAAATTTTAACCCTAATGTGAGTCAGATGTGATCTTTTTATTTCAGATCTGGGAAATAGAGTGCTGCAGGAATGAGTCCTAAAACCGGGAAATAAGTTAGCATTTTTGCACTTCTGGTTCCCTCGTTTTGAAGTCACAGGAGATTTTTTACGGGTTTTTGGCTCGATGCCTGAAATAAGGTCTGTATTTAACACACACTTAAGAGATTTTGTTTTACAACTCAGAATACGTCAGTAAATACCCAGCATTTGAATTTTATAGTGATGAGGTGTCATCTATTCACTGGTCCGTCTTTATTACTGGACTTTAGTTGCAAACTATTCTAACCCTAACTTTACAACTTGCAGTAAAGTGTGTAAAGTAGGAAGTTAGTGGTAGTGAGGTTGAAGTCATGCAACAGCAATGTGGCTCATTAGAACATTAGCATTTTACTTTACTGGCAATGATTCAAATATCATAAAAGTGGCAAGATTATCTTGCTGAACATATCGTGTAAGTATCATGAACTTGTGTTAACCACAGACCTTTATTTCAGCAATAATCCAAAATCCACTTGAAAAATCTTTTTGTTGTCTGGGGAACCAGGGCGATGCTAACTTCCAGGTTAGCCTACAAACATATATCCTACCCGCAGCACTCTATTCGGGGTGGAAACCAGATTTTTCTTCAATTTCATTAACCCACCGGAGGTCCACATCTGCTTGTGCGACTCCTGTTTGACTTGTTTTGCAACCCTTTAATACTGCGCTGCCTCCTTATTGCTTTTAATTGGTGGCATTTAAGGTGGTTGTAGTCGCAATGTCGGCCTTAACTTCGCTTCATGCTGGTGGTGGTTTTATGTTCGCTGCGGTGATCCAGAAACATTCACTCAAACTGACCCTGAATATTCCCACCACCTCAGTCCAACCCCTGCCTCACGGCGGCTACCAGCCCTACAACCAGCCCTACAACCCTGCTGCAGTGGCTTACAACAACGACCAAGGAGGTGAAGACGAGGAGGAGGAGGGAGAGGAAGAGCAGGACCCCTACTACCATGGTTACCCCCCTCAGTACTACCCCCAACAGCCCTCCCAGCTGGCCCACAACCACCACGGTTACCGTTCGGGCCCCACCCACTCTGAGGACATGGAGCTGAGGTCGCCAGGCGTCGCCAGGAGGTTTCCGCGTGACGTCGTCATGGAGGAGAGTGAGGAGGGAGGACTTTAGAAGAAGGATGGACTCACCTAAAGTGCTTGAGCCCTGCACGCCACAACACACACACTGATACACACACGTGGAAGCAAATCAGACACTGACATGCAAACACACACATCGCCCCCATCTGAAACTGTGGTGAGAGCCCCCCTCCCTGTGTATCAGGTGGTTTACTCCACCAGGTGAAACAATGTAAATAGCCCTGTGGACTCTTGTACGATATCTCTGTAAAAGGGGGGTCCGAAAAGTGCCTGATCTATGTTAGCATCGTCCAGTGGTAATGTAAAGTTAAGACCTGTTTCTCTCATCTCACAGCTGATTTCAGGACTGAACCCTTGTTTTCGTGTGACGCTGCATGTCTCCTTTGAGCCAAACATTGAGTGTGTAACTGGACACGTGCATCTTGTTTTAGTTGTGTGTAACTAACAAGATTACTTTACAGTTCAAATCGAGGATGATGAGCCGGCAACATTTGTACAGGCTGCTTTTTATAATGATGAATTACGATTCCCCCGCCTTTATTTCACTGAGTAAAGGAATATTGAAATGTTTTTGAGGAGATTTTCTCCATACAGTGTTGTGTTTGCTTCTTTTTCCAACTACTATTTGAGCAGATGGATCAAATTTCTGTTAAGTTTAATTTTACCTTAACACTGTGGAACACAATCAAAATGTTTTACTTTTCAAATGTATTGTTTTTATTCATAGAAAATCTGGCTGCCATCACATTTTGTCCTGTGATATTTCATTCTGTTGCTTTAAAGATGGACCAGAGGCCTGAACTATGAAGCAGGATTTAGGGTCAGCAAGGTCACTTCAGAGTTGTGCTGCATTCAGTTCAGTATTTCCGAGTTGGTATTCCCGACTTCCAATCTAGATGCGTCCCAGTGCGTTTGCCCGGGAACAAATGGATGCCCGCAGCAAATGGATGCTGCTACAGCAGCTGATTTAACAAATTACGGCACTTAAAAAAAGACAGGAGTCGTTGGCTCCTACTGCAGTATGCAAGTATAGATCAACTGAATGGAAATGATAATGTCAACTACGAAGTTTTTACTTCACGTTTCACAACACAAACACTACATAAAGGAAAAAGTGATGAAAAGACAAAAGTCAACTGTGTCTGAGTTTACGACTCAGTGAGCGGTTCAGTGGAATGCAGCATTAACCCTCAGGGTTACGACAGTGGTTCACTTTTTACCAGGGTACATCACCATGGTAACTTGTGCTACACAACTAACCTGCTCCTGAGCAGTATAACGGGTGTAAAAGCACCGCCTTCTGACCAATTAGTTCTCTGGAGAATTGCGTTATCATCAGTAGAAGTCCTTTTAACACTGTGGGGCTCGCAGCTGAAAGAATACAGCTAAGACTGTCATTGGCGCCACAAATATACAACTAAGCCACACAATTCATTTAATGAAATACAAAAATGTAATTACATTCAGAGCTACTCCTGCCCTAATGATTGGGCGGTGACATTATAAGTCTGTTTATTTACATGTTCACACAGCAGACAATATTTTGTCAGCTGTCCTTCTCCAGCTGTATTCGGCAGCTGCAACTGTGTTGCTTTGAGCCTGGATAATGTTGTCAAACTTCTTCCTCTATTTGTCTAATAGTTTGCTCTTCTTTATAAAATATCCTGCTCTGCTGCCAGTAGACTAGAATTGGTCAGATGCTGCAAACACCTCCTCTTTTATGTGAATGCGCTCATGGCTAGATGTGGAAAACCTGGGCTGACTTATCCGCCTTCTTAGCATCACTTAGCACGATTGTGGTTGCCAGATAACAAAACGATTTCCTGGTATGTTGAACTTGCTCCGTAGTGCAGGCCTCTGGTGAGTTAAGAAGACAAATCTGTCGTTTGTGTCTTGTGTTGCTGCCCCAGTTTGTTTCGTTCATTGTTCTTATGCAAAGTCGGGCCTGCTCACTGTGGAAGCGGTTTGCTCGCTGGTTGACCTCTGACCTTCCTGGAATGAGACCTGGATCCAGTTAATATTCCAAACAGTCAGCTGCCTCTCGGTGAAACCAAAAAGGACTGAACCACACGTGTAAACTGAACCCCCCCTGCACTGCAGTCTGAAAAAACAAGCACTAAGGTAACTACGAGTTGAGCTGTGAGCTGGCCCTGGATTATTTGAGAGTTAAACTTGAACAGTCATATTAAGGAATGTGTCTCACCACTACGCCCCTTAGTACAATATGAACTTATTTATTTTATATTTTGTTTGCTTTTATAACCAATAAATCTGTAATGAGACTATAAAAGTGTGTTTTAGTTCATTTGTTGAACTTAAACGACTTAAAAAAGTCAAACTTTAACTGGATCTTACAACATTTATACAAAAACACCACTTGACAAGAACAGGTTTATTAAATTGTTTATTAGCCTATTTTACAATGGAACAGAATTGATTTACACTTTAACAACACTGGAACTTTCTAACACACTGACGAGACCAGAGGCTCGGGATTTCCTGACCAAAGTTAACATTTTCTATTGAAACGACATGGATGGCCTGAATGTTGTCACAGTAACACATGAATTAGTTTCACCATGAAGCCTCAAACCTTCAAAGGGCACAATCGGCTCGAACAGATGTCTTATTTTAATGGGCTAGATCTGATCATTTCATGGTTGTATAATCAGAGGAAAACCCCCAGAATCTGATTCCCACAGAATCTGATTTTGTCTGATCAGAGCCGAGCCACATGGTAACATCTCAAGCTGTTCGGGTCTGCTAATGTGTACAGAGCATCACAGAGTTGGTGTCAATGCCATGGCCTAGATTTGCACATAATCTTACTGTTTTTGTGATGTTTCATCTGAATAAAGAAATTCAGCGTTCAAAACGGACAACATCTCGGAGCAGATCCTATAAAAATGCCATTGTATGATATAATCGAGGAACCTGTTGCTTTCAGTGTAGCATTAATGTGATAGACTCCCAGCTCTGGTCATGTCAGGCAGCCTCCGTTTCATTTCATTTTGTAGTCTTCGGGTCTGTGAGGAAAACAGAAGACAACACATTAATATGAGGAGGCATAAAAGTCTGGAAAAGAACCAAAAACAACATAGAGAGAAAGACGACAGATGAGAAACCAGAAAGATTTTATCTTTGTTGCACCAAATCCACGTTTTTGTGTTTTTTCTCTCTTTCATTTTGAGCAGCAGACAGATATTATCGGACCGTGCTGCATTGGTTTTGATACAAAGTGCAAAAAATGTTATCATCAATTGTAATAGCTCTGCTATCAACTACAGCAGCATGTTTGTGTTGTTGATTTTCTGTCTGAGTCCTCTGTGTGTGTGTGTGTGTGTGTGTGCGCGTGTGTGTGTGTGAGCGAGCAAGAGGAGGCGGGAGTGCCACATATCCAATAATAATCTTTTTCCTCGGCTCCAAGGTTTTCTGAGAGAATATTAACTATGTGTTTAATAAAGGGCAACGATTGAATCGCCCTCAACGACCTCAACCTCATCTTCTCCTGACACACACACACACACACACACTTGATGAGTTAAATGAGTAAGACAGAGCATGAGCGAATATTAACTAGGCTAAGGCCCCGTCGCTTAAATAAACCAGGATTAGGTTGACCTTGGCGACCACACAGCGACAGGCCTGAGCACACGCGCTGATTGGCTGAGGAGATTGGACCAGTAAACAAGAAGAAGTGGCTCATTTATCACTGCGCACTCTGACAGCAAAGCCGATCGTAATACAGACATGTTGTACGTGTGTGTAGTAGACGCACACACGCACAGACACAATCACACAGAGAGGACAGTAACTGAATGAAAATGGTCTTCGGATCAGAGCCCGCTGTGTTTCCACTATATTCAAACCAAATGTGGGTTATGTTTTGTTCAAATGTGTTTCAAGTACCAGATGGAGGGTTTACCACATCAGAGTCATTGAAATGCTCTCAGGATTGTAGTAAAGTACTACTTGTAGGTTTAAAGGGTCAGTCCACCCAAATTTCCAACATACATTATCTCAATTGCCTGTGTGGTAACTAGTTATGCAGATTTGGTTTTAGTTGGCCAGGTTTGTGAGTCTCAGATTTTCTGCCGCCACCACACTATGACATAGCACTGAACTGCTCACAGTAACGGAGACTCCATTTATTAAAAGTTGTTGCTGCTGTTGATGATTTTTGAATGTAGTTTTTGTCCATTGTGTTGGTGTGGAGGCAAACATTTCAAAGGTTGAAACCTGGACAAATAAAACAAAAAATATTTTCATGGCTGGTCACATCCAGGTAGACAACTGATAAAATAGGCAAACTTGTTAATTGCGGTCTTCATTTTCAGTTGTAACTGCATCGTGTAGAGACATATAGTTCAACACGGTGATCCAGCCTATCTGACGTTTCTGCTGCGTTTACTTCATGTACAGAGTTGGTTCACATCTTTGATAGCCTGCCTATCCACCCGTGACATCTCGGACTAACTGCTAGTTTGCTGTGATTTTCTTTAGTCCTTGGCCAGACATTTTCCAAACCAAAGTCAATGAAAGTGTTGTTGTTAATGAGAATTGAAAGCATCAAACATGCCTTTCAGATGAATTAGATGTGTACACTTTGAAATATCATGATGAGAAAAAGGAGTAAAATTGTATGTAAGCTAGTGAATAACTCAAAGTGTTCCTACCTAAATGTTATTGTAAACAAACATTGATTCTGTCGTTAACTTGACAAATAATAACTGCCGTCTTCACATCCTGGTAATCATTACACATATTGCCATGTTGTTCCTGAAACATCATAATTACTGTTGCTCCAGGACCAATTAATTTCATAGCGTTGCAACTTGAGAGAAAGATAAGGAAAAATACACACATGGGAGAAGTTATCCTTTCTAGCACGTTTAACTTTGTGAAACAGCCGTCTTCCATTTTTTCTTACACCTAAGTATTTTTGTGTGACCTAAACCTGACCAAACTGCGATAGAAAACTGAAGAAAAAAGGAAAATAATAAGTGAACTTGGTGTAGAAAAATTAACTCCTGTGTGAGTGTCCTGTGTTTAACCCTTTCAGGCACGAAGATTTTATTTGGACTTCCTTTTTGGTCAGTTGCAATGATGTAGCAATGTTAATTACGACCAACATGGCAATATCAAATAAACCATTCCACCGATATAGTAATAACTACAACCAAGAATTGTGTTCAAATGCGCCCTTCAACCCAAACGCAAAAACAACTCAAAACTGCATGTACAGCACATTATTGACGACGTAAAGAAGCTCATAAAAGTTGTATGATTGTGTTTCACAGTAGTCTTGTTTACAAGGTAGTTACTGTGAAACAGAAACATTTTCAACAAGCTGATGAGTCAAAGTAACAACAGCGTTATATTAGACTGTGATGCCGCCACAAGCTAAACCTTTTTCTATTCACCACTTCATCTTTTCCCATGAGCTCACCAATAAAGAGGAACAGTGGGTGTTTCACCACTGCGTCTGCGGATAAGGAGGAGCAACCCTGACCTGGATAAACACCTAGCGGACAGACGGATAGATGGATAGATGGATTGATGGCCGATTGGGCTGGTGCTGAGCAGGTGGAGATGAAGATGCTCTCAGTTAACCTGTCAGGATGATGTTTACTACAGGTGAGGCCAGAGAGACGCAACAGGATGACATTATCATGACGGCAAACCCCGAGGTCACGATGTCAGTCTAATCTCCAAACGGAAAATACTTGACTCAAAAAGCCATGAATATGATTATACTGAATAACAGATGCGCTCTCTCTCACACACACATCTACAGAGTAAAAGCTGGGTTATATTGCAGTGCACTTCAGTGTTGTGTTGTTTGATGGCGTAACACTCAATGGCCTTAATTTATAACGGTTTTCAAGGAAACTCTCAAGGCACTCTAGCATGTAAGCATCAGAGCTAAACACAGCAATAACCGCACAAAACTTTTATATAAAGTAAATAAAAATGTCAGCTTCTGGAAATAAAGGTCATATATTTAAGCTCTAGGGCTGAATGCTGTAACAGAATTCACACAGGAGCAGTATGATGTGAGTTTTTAACAATAGAGAGTTTATTTCGATGAATCAAGTGGCCGCCCGTTGTTCTCTGTTACAGCCACATATGTTTGTAGTTACGATGAAAAACGCTGCATCTTATTTGTTCCTGCACGAGCGAGAAGTGTTGGAGTCAAACTGGCCACAAAAACTGGGGCTGGCAAAGCTTTTGAATTGGATCTGTTCATGCGTACGTTGCTTAGTGAGACCACGAAAATAACACAGGACTGCACTGTTCACCGCTGACAACGTCTGAGCAGGGCGGGGAGGCAATATGTGACTATTCAATCCCCCCCGTCCCCATTAACATAAAGATTGCACTGCGCTGGTTCACGGCCACCTACTGTGCTTCTCCTCTAAAGTCAAGGTCGCCAGTTTGTTGCTACCTTCGCCATCTGCCTTGGATTTTATTTTGTGCATATATTTTATTGATTTTTATAGTTTCTATTCTACAAGAGTCAAAGATACAAAGGGGTGAAGAAGGAAGCGGGAGAAGAGGGGCAATGCTCACTACAGTAACAGCAAATTTATGGGTTTGGCCATTGGGACTTTGACTCTCCCAAGCATGCTCAATAAAATCTATTTTAAGGTAATTTATATCACTGGTACAGGCAGGGTAGTGTATAAAATGTGTAGGTGATATCATTTTCAATATACAATATAATGTTATTTTATTTTTTTCTCCACAACCATCTGGCGACCCCTTGAAACTAACACGGCCCCAGGTTGAGAACCATAAAAATCCAGAAAGAGCCTCCATATCTTAAAGGTTTGAGAGGACCCTTTTGTCAGACATTTTTAAAACTGGATTTCTTTTGAATGTCAAATACAAAAACACAGCTTTTTTTTGACAGCTTGCTGTAGTCATTACAGGTGGTTGGTATATGAGAAGTAGCATAAGTTCTCAGATCAAGATCACCCCCTTCTGGCTGTTCTTCATCAGTACAACACACAAAAAATATGACTGAGTGTGCGTGTGCATGTTGTTATGGTGTAAAGATCCTCAAAGGACAAAAAGATGAGGAAATGATTCCCAGGTGAGGTACCTTTAAGTGTTTGACCATTAAAAAAGCCATTTGGAGGTTGAAGTCAGGGGTTAGCTCAACCGTAACAGTTAAAATGCTTATTGCACTCAACTGGATACCAATAGTGCTTAATAGCAAGTATGCGTTTGTGTTTATTTCCTCTGCAGGAGATGTATTATGTTACATTTCACCTTGCAGCATCTGAACCACAAATACTTTAAAAACCTTTTGAGAATACTGCTTTAACAGCAGCGGTCAGTGATGTCAGCATTTTTACATCATCACACTGCACAATATAATCACCTCTCGCAAATTAAAATCATCCGCATCATTTACTGTGGAGACCTACCATATGATATGATTTTGACAGAGAGACTGAAGTTTTTTAAAAGTAACCACCGCTACACTGTCAATGGCCTCCTTGCCAGCTGCCTGATCGATATTGCTCATGTGCAACTCTCAACAGAGATGAGAAAGAAACGCGATGTCTCACCTCTTCTAAATGCAGTCTGAAATAGCGTATGATCCGTTGCTTTCTACTGTTCCCTGTTTTCCAGGCGTGTTCAATGACTTTGAACATGACACACCAGAAATAAAATACACAAAGGCAAACCAAGCCACTGGCAATTGGAGGGAAGTCAACTGCATATTTTTAACCTGCATATAAACGCTACTTTTGGTAAAAAATGGTTCAATACAATAGATGCTGCATTCATCTCCTTCCATCTGTGTTTGTGTTTATATTCAATGACACATGCATGTACACTGTGTGTAAAGACATCGCATTTATACTGCCACCGGTGTGTGTTTGACAACAGACTGTTTGTACATACGGTGTCCACAGCCTGGGGAAGGTGTCGATCTCCTCCTGCGTGTACTCGCTGAGCTTCCTGGGGATTTCTCTGGGCTGAGGCAGCTCCTCCGTCAGGTTGGCTCGGATGTCTTCTGGCAGCTCCTGGTGAGGGGTGGGCAGAGGACACATTGAAATTGAAAAATGTCGGCAGGAGTAGAAATTCAAAGAGAAGAGAAGGAAATGAGAGAAGACAAAGAACTGAGAGGAGGTGAGAATAAAGACGAAAAGTACCATTTAAACCCTTAGAGCAGCTCAGATACTCAAAGACTTCAATCTCCAGTGTAGGCAGATATTCTCATTAATATGCATTACAGGTGGGTGTGGGCTTGCAGATCATTTAAAGGAGCGAGCATACAGTTCAGACTCAGATCAGAAAACACCAAACTTTCCAAAACACTACACAGCATTAACTCTGCTGGGGGATGTAAGTCAAGACCAGAATAAAAGACAAGTATCTGACTGTCCTTGCTTTAAATTCAGACACCCAACACCTCATATATTACATTACAGGTCAAAACTCAAAGATTAGATTTTCTTCCTTTGCCATTTGTCGAATTAACGATAGTGTTCTGTTGCATGGATACAAATTACATCCAGTTAATATTTTGGCAGGCCGCCTAGGTCAATTAACAGTCAAGTACTCAATTTATTTTTCTTTTTTCAAGTCATTTCAGAAGCTGTGATGTATGTCGCTGGTAGTTCTCGCCAACATCATCTAATACTATCACAATTTAATGCTGCCAAATGCCAAAAATGTTGTCTGTGAACTCCAGAGAGAATAATTCTGCGCAGTAATGAGGCAGTGCAAGTTTTCTCTTTTGAATCAATAAGTAAGAGGATACACTTTCACTGATTTTTTGGGTCATTTGGAGACAACTGAACAAGCTGCATTGTTCATCACAACGCAGAACCCTGACATTGACTATCAGTTGCTTATTTACACATCCAGCAGACATAAAGCAACATAAGCATCATATGGAGTCATTTTTCTGGCTCTGACATTAACTCTCTTTTAGCTCGTTTTTTGGTCCCCTCCAACTTCTGAGAGAAATATCTAGCTATGTGCTGCTTTTACGCTCCACTATGGTTACCAGCTGGTCACTAATTATGTGTCTGCTGTCTGGTGCTGAGCAGGTAGTGTTTAGTGCGTTTTAAGAGCTTTTTTACTGAGCAGTGAGAGTGAATCAAAACATTAAAGATGAGAGCTGAAAGACGCCCTTACATACACACAGTCATTTGACCCATTTGTTGATATATAAATATTGACTAAAACAGTTTAAAGTTATACAGACTGAAGAAGTGCTGAAGCATCCTCACAACCAGGGGGAAACAAACCAGCACTAGGGCTACAACAAATGATCGTTGTCATTATCAATTCATCTGCTGTTCATTTTCACGATTAATCATTTAGTCTGAAAATTGTCACAAACTTGTGAGAAATGCTCATCCCAATTTCTCAGAACCCATACTGACGTCTTCAAATTGCTTCTTTTTGTCCTACCAACAGTACAAAACACAAAGACTGGAAGTAGCAAATGTTTGAAATTTTTGCATATAAAGTGACTAAAGCGATTAAGTGATCATCAACTAATTGCTGCAGCTCTAAAACACACAAACCAGCTGAGAAAATTTGAGTGAAGAAAGTCAACAATCATGGTAAACAACACTGATTAATTTTAAGTGAGTAATTAACTGCTATTCGATGTAAAGGTAACCTGGATAAATGATGGTTTAAACTGTCTCATTCTTTTACGTCAGTATCTGCAAATTGATATCAGTGCACCCCTCTCATAAGGCGTCCTCTGTTTCTGATCATCCTCAATAAGCCTGGATGATTAAGATGCTAAGGTCGTCTGTCTGAAGGCTCAACAGCTCGGAGACATGAGGAGAAACGTGACTTACGTCATCAGCAAAGATGTGTAATCGCTGCATCATGGTGCGTCGGTGCAGATTCCTTGGCAGCATGCCGTAAACCGCCAACTTCACAATCTGGTGGGAAGGAGCACATTGAAAGTTGACATATTGTTTCTTATTTTAAAAACCTCACGTACTTTTTCCCATATTTTTCAAACTATGACTATCTCAACGTGAGGCCAGTTGCACAAATTCGACTTGGAGAGAGTTACTGGACTGAGACACTGGAGAGAAATATTGGAGAGAGATGTTGGACAGAGGCAGCGCTGACAAATCATTCATCTGTCCAATTCTATTTCTCCCTCTTTGCTCGCCAACCCTCCCAAACCTCATTTTAACTAAACCACCATCAGGACACACGTCTGTGGTCACCAGCTGGACCGCAGCCTGCAGCAGCACCGAGCCAACAGCTGAGTAAATGTCTCTCCTGGTTTTGTAAACTACATATTGGAAACCAACACAGGTTGTCCACCTACACGGGAAGAGCAGTTTGACGGTATTTTTATTAACCTACGATGAGCACGTGGAAAAAGAACAAACCCCTGCAGTACAGCTCTCATGTTAAACGACTCTGAACAGCAACGTTGCTGTTGTGCAACACAGAATCACTCCCGAGCTAAATAGCTCGGTTTTCAGATTACACTCCCCGTGTTCCTCTAAATAGTCTGAATAGGATTTATGCAAGTCGTGCAGCATGGATTGAGACGGGACAATGAAGGACTAGACAATGACCGGATGTAACAATAAACAAATATGGAAGTGGTTAAAAAGATCTCAGCACAATGCATGTAAAGACTTAAAGGATAAGTTAACCCAAAAATGAAAATTCAGTCATCAAAACATGAAAAAAACTACTAAAATGTCTCCATACGAGCCTAAGCCAAGTCTCTGGAAGCCCTGAGATCCCAAATTGATTAAAAAAATGTTATTTACACTCATTTTAATGCATTTTATGTTTGATTTTGTTTTAACCAAATCAATTAAATGAAATTCAAGGGGCTTCATTGGCATTGAAAACAGACTTTTTTTTTTTAGTAAAAAACAAAAACAAAAAACAAATAATGAAATAAATATCCTCATCTGTGGTAAGAACAAACCTAACACACTGCTACATGTTCGTGGATATTAGTCGCAAGAGCAGCGTCTTGAGCCCACTGTGAGATGTCAATCAAATTATTACAAGATACATAAAATTAAATGGCACCAAAACTGTAAATTCCTTCAGTTTAAAGGATAAAGCTGCCTGGTGTTATTTAGGGCTGCAGAATATGGTACAAAAAATCATATTGTGTTTATTTTTGACAGATTTGACTGATTTGTGGGAATGATCATTTTTGCATCACAATTGTTATTTCACTGAAAAACTGCTAAAATGATGATTTGTCATTTGTCGGGGTTTATACCAAACAAACATGTTTTCTTACATTTGGCATCTCTGCAGCGCTACAGCACTTCATTATAATGCTGTTACTGGAGAAACATGTCGACCAGTTAATTTAATAGTTCTAAGACTACAATGAAAGACTATGGCACAGAAGAATAAGCTGTGATCAGGCTTTTCCAACGAAAGAAACACTTTTTATTGTTTTCAGTCTTTTCATATTTGACAATAAGAAAAATACACAATATCTCCAGACTTATCCAGAAGCCTCATGAGTTGTTGTTTCTCTCTCATCCATGTATTTTACCACAGAGGTCCTGTGGTTTGTCAAGTTTAGTATGTAGGTCACATCAAATTCTGAATGTAATTATCACTGTGTGAGTAACAAAGTGAAGACTCTTTTACCCTGAAACCATGAATATGCAACATGACCAAAACCCCAGGAATTATCCTTGAACTGACAAACTCGTACTGAGTTTCAGGATGCACCAAACATCACCAGCACAAATCCACTGCTGCTTAATCCCTGCTCTCTGCACTTCACATTAATATGCACAAGCAGCACATGCGAAAGAAGGGATAAATGTCAAACCATGAAACACCTTCTCTGTGGCAGACATAGAAATTAGAATAATCTCCAAGAATGTGGGTTAAATCACACACAGTATGATAACACTCCATGAGGTTTGTGGCAGTGGAATATATCTGAGATTGTAGAATTTGCTCTAAATAAGAATATATATATGTTTACATATATATACACAATATATATCTTGTTTGATCAAACTTACAGCTTTTGGGTCTTTGTGGTGCAGCTGGGCAGCTGTGACTTGTTTGAATCCACCTGGATACCTTTGGGGGAAAAAGACAAGCTAAGTACAACATATTAAACAGAGTATTTTGGCCTTCTACCAAAATCTATCAGATGATATAGACCAGAGCTCTGAATCTTCTCTTGTAGTACATTTACAGCTTTTATTAAAAATTAAATGCATACATGTCAAAGAGTAATATCTTCTACTAAACACATCTGATAATTACTACGGAAGCCCTAAAGGGCCATGCATTCATGCATTTTATTTTTTTTATTATAACGAGTTAATTTCATTTGTTTTCTCGAGATCTCGAGTTATTATCTCGAAATAACAACTGCTGGTTTCCCGAAATAACAAGATAATTTTCTCGATATCTCGAGATAAAAAAACGATAGTGTAGTATATTAAATCATTGCAGGAAACATCATTCAGTGTAGCAATGTCAGAGGAGCAGGAGCATATCGATCACCACGTCACATATCTTTTCAATCAAGGCCTGACACAGGCTGAAATAGCATTAGGCCTTGCTATTACTAATTAATTTACACATTAGTGTGCATAATCTAAAAAGACAGTTAGCAAGGCCTCAGCTATATCGGCGGCGCAATCTAAGTTAGCCTGATAAGTTTTTAATTAATTATATCGTTATCTCGGGAAAACAAAGTTTCGTTATCTCGAGATCTCGAGAAAATTATCCCATTATCTCGGGAAAACGGCAGTTGTTATTTCGAGGTAATAACTCGAGATCTCGAGAAAACAAATGAAATTAACTTGTTATCACGGGAAAACGGAGGAAATAAAATGTATGAATTCATGGCCCTTTAGGGCTTACTGTCACTTCTAATTAAATATTTTTTCTATTAACCCTTTGAACTCTGAAATAGAAATAGTCCGACAGTGCCTACATTAGTATTTTTTTCTTAATGTGATATAATTTCTTGGAGTATCTTAAAGTGCTTCATATGTTACCAATCAGATGCTGTTATGGACGGGACGTTGTGTAAGAGGATGCTGCATCAGAGCCAAACTAGCAAATTTATAAATACGTTTATTTTATCATCAATTTGACAGAAAAATAAGAGATAATCGTTCAGGCCGATGATCATTCTATCACCAACCATATATATCTATACTCTCAGTCTCTGTCTGACAACTATCAGCTGCTGCTTCTCTGCTCCCCTCCGACCACTTGCTAGCGGTAGGGGACTGACTTTTCATAGGGTTAAACACAGGAAATAGATTAGCCAGTTATAGTTTAAAGTGCCTTATTATAAGACAACCTTAGAGAAATACCAACCACAATATCTAGTGTACATGCAGGGTTCTGTCCTATACAGAAGAAAATTGATTATTTATATCAACCACTTCCAATACCAACACTTTAATGTCACAAATCTGTGTGTCCAGAATAAAAAATGCAACACAACTCTAGTAGTCTAATCAAGTGGGCCATTGCCTCTCCTCCAATATGAATGTGACACTGAGACATGCTGTTCCTGAAACATTTTCTGAGTTGTTCATAGGCAGCGAAGACCAAAGGCGTACTGGAAACAGTGACAAAAAAAGAGAAAGTGGGTCATTTGTATGCACTTACCCCGAGTGTGATGAGTACACTTTCTGCTCCCATTTGTTTCCAGCGAAAGCTATTTGTTTGGTGTTTATAACTACCACATGGTCCCCACAGTCACCTGCGAAGATGTTCAAGATGTTTGTTTTCAGGCATATTGTTATGTTAAAAATTATGACAAGGAATACTTTAACTTAACAGAGAGACATACAGGTCATACATACGTCAGACACAGATGGTAATGATAATACCAAAAAAATCAGGTAGTTTGCTAGACCAACAAAGACAATGAAGTATTAATAAGAAAGAAATACAAATATTTAGAGTTTATCCTCTACTGCCATCATGTGGTCGTTCCATGTAACAACAACCTTAAACAGGGTGGGTTGTGGTTTCATAATAGAAGAAAGTCAAAAACTAATTTACATGTAACTTAAGGGTTGTTTCAAGTTAGAAAGTTACTCATGACTTTATATGTGTGTGTTTGTGACAGATTGGACTCACTCATTGCATGATAGATAGGCTTGTGTTTCCCCTGTAACCTAACAGAACACATGGTCGCGATTTTCCCAGGAGGCTGCATCCTGGCATCGATTATGAACCAGGATCGAGCGAAGGTCGCCCATTGCTGAAAGAGGAAAGAGAGAAAGAATGGGTTTAATAAACTCTGTGGCATGGAATTACCACAGGTTTAATAGTATGACAAACAACAGACACAAAGCATTTTTCACTGAAGACAGTTTGACGTCTTAGCAAGAAAGGCACAGGTGCAGATACTAAAATTAATTATGTCTGGATTCCATTTAGATTCAGATTAAGGGTCCTTGTATTGTCTATGCTAGTTAGCTGTCACACTGTCATGATGACTTTTTAATACAAAAGAGTCTTTGTTAATGTTATTCATAACACCTGTGCTTCTTCTTTTATGACTAGTCAAAATGTCTGCTGTAAAAAGGCGTTAGACTGGCTGGCAGCTTGTTTCTAGTTTGAAGCCATTTATTATACAGACAGAGCATTTCCATCAAAGAAATATATGATGCATTTCAAAATGTATAGTGTTGCTGTATTCTTCCTGTAACAAACTGACGACTCCATAACTGACTCGATGAATATGCAATTAAAACTCAGTCTAAACCAAATAAGCCCCAATGAAGTATCTGAGTGGACCAAACACCATCATCACCATCATCATGTATCACTGCTGGTCTATTCAAGTTCTCTGCTCTTTACATTAACCACATTTAAAGAAAGGGTTAAGTATCATAATAAATAAATTCTAGTTTAAATTGAAATATTCATTGTGTGTGTGTGTGTGTGTGTGTATTTGTTGATGCTTGGCAGGTTTTAAGATCCACAGCTAAAAGCTGCAGTGTTTCCTCTACATTCATTCAGGAGGGGTAGACCCCCACAGTAAAAACATTACCACCACAGCTAGATAGAAATTGAAATTGAACATTACAATCTAGATATCAAAACAAAACAAAATGTGTAGAATATTTAACCAATATTAATGCTGCAAACCACTTTTAGCACTAGAGACAAAATTAAGATCAGGGATGATGGTGGACCAAATACCAAAATCATGTGGATGTGTCAAAATAATGGTGGGATAATACTTTCTTTTTCTTTAGGGCTGGGCTCACACACCCACAGGTTTAAAATGAATGTAGTCAATTCTGCTGTAAATAAGTAATTGCTAGCCACGGATCATCTAAAACAATGCTTCAAGCGAGTATAATTTGACATAGTGGTCCTAAGACGTTATTTGAACGTTAACAAGGACTGACAAGAAATAATACAGGACTCGTGGGAATTTCTCTAACTGCTGAGTGCAGTCCACTTGTTGTAATGAGGTTAAACCATACAAATCTATCCATACACACCGTGGCTAGCTCGTTAGCATCGCTCGTTAGCTAGCAGCCTATATGTGAGTGATGTCCTGTCTTTACGTTACAGTAACCGGCACACACTTAACGGTCACATTGTGAGATAAAAATAAGATAATGTAATGCATAATGTGTATAGTTACCTGGGCAGATCTGGAGAAACTTGACATTTCTATGACACTACTATGCTAGCACATCCTCAAAATATTTGACCCTCAACGTGAGTGACGGTCCGTTTGGTAATTTTACTCGGTTGAAACAAGATTTGAGACTTAATTTTTTATCTGTATCTAGGTCGTGTAGCAAAATGTACCTTCATTTTATTGTCATGCTAACGTTAAATGGCGGTACATCTCAATGTCAACCTTTCAATAAATCAAGAATTATCATCTCAGCATTTATTTATTTATGTATCTGTCGAAAATTAGTTCCTACACGGTCCTATTTTGGCGTCGTACCTTACGTAGTTGCCGCACTTCCTTCCAACGACAGAAAGAGAGCGGGGAAATTTGACAGGCAACGTGCATTGCTTCAAAGTTACATTAGTTTTGACTTTTTTATCCATTAGAAAACGTGTACTTTGCGGCTGTTTGTTGAAAAGGATCCATTCACCGAAACATTATCCATCTGACCTGCTGTCCTGAGCCAACATGAGGACTTTAGAGGAGGTTCAGGCCACTCTGGAGATCGCCAAGCTGAAAGAGGAGGATCTACAGAAAACAATTCACTGCCTGTCCTTCGGGGAAAATGTTTCGTCTGCAGACTACTGCCTGATGGAGCTGGACGACACGCTGGTCAAACACATAGAAGCTGGCCAAAGGTAAGGTATTAATAATGTGAATTAATGTGCCTAATAAGTCTGTATACGATGAAACACACCAACGTTATTGGTTATGCTTTTGTGTTCTCTGTTCTTCTGTCTAGTCATAGAGTCGTATCTATTAGTATTGATGAATCAGTAGATAATAGATGGATGGATACATAGATGGATGTACCTTATTGATGCCCAATTGGGACAATTCTGAAACAACAAATACAAGAGTTAGACATGTCCAGAGTGCTTGTTTATCTGACAACAGTCCAAAACTGTTGAACGTTACTTTATTGACAGTGATGAAAAACATAATGAACATATGAACTACTTACTTTTTTTTTTTTTCTTTTCTTTTTTTTTGTTGATGTTGTGGGTGTGGGTAACTGACAGCTGTTTTCTCTGTTTCCAGTCTGGTGATTCGAGGGGATAAAGATGAGCGTGCAGTTCTCTGCAGTGGTGACAAGACCTATGATCTAAAGATGGCCGACACATCCAACATGCTGCTGTTTTTACCAGGATGCAGAACACCAGACCAGCTAACTAACAGCCAGGAAAGCTCTCATGTGGTGCACACTCAGGTATGGAAACAGTACACACAGAGATACCTCCCTGGTATACTGCAACACCCACATAAACAGACACAACCTACTGGGTGCATTATACATATATAACAGTTAGTTTTCTTTTGTGTGACCCAAACTCACTGAAAATATCCTACTTCTTTGATGGATTTATCTATTTTATTGTGGTGTTACTTACTTTTGTCCACCTATTTTATTCATACTATTGGCTTTTTATTTATATTCGTAATTGGCTTTGAAATATTTGCTTTGATTTGTCTGTCATTGTTTTGCCCTGTGTTATCTATATAACACACTTTATAATCCTGTTTTAAAAAGTGCTATATGATTTTTCTGTTGTAGATCTGGGGATTTTGTAACAGCTACTGGGAACTGAGGAAACAGCGTCCTAAACTGAAGAAACTGAAGAAGCTTTTAATGGAAAATTCTTATGAAGGACCTTGTTTAGGAGGGCAAGAGGAGAATACAGAAAACAGGGTAAAAACATATTATACAGTGAATACATGAATCACTATATCCTGTTGGACTATGTATGGTATATGGCAGTATACCAGTATCTGTTGGTCAGTGGTTTCCTGTGCTCCTCTGTTACCAGTACACAATGCAGGATCTGTTGGAGAGGATTCAGGCCAGTGAAGAGGAGCTGAAGACCCACTTAGAGACCATCCATGCCTGTCAGATGGATGGTAAACAGTGACACATTTGAATAATAACTAACTAAACATTATTGTTATTATTAAAGTTTAGCTTCAAAATCATTCAAATCACCACCATCAATGTAGTGCTCTCAGGAGGTACAGTTCAGGAAAGATGCTTTTCTAAATAAAGGGTTTCTCTCTTAGCCCCACTGAGCATACATACCAGATGTTAAGAGAGAGTATCTTTTCTGTCCTCCAGGCTACTGGCGTGTGCTGGACTTTGACTACGAGATGAAGCTGCTCGGTCATGTGACTCAGCTGGTCGATTCTGAGTCATGGTCCTTCGACAAGGTTCCCCTTAAAACTAGTCTGGAAGAGTTAGGTCCACTGGAACCCAAGTAAGTCGATGTCAAGTCTCATGTTCATGCAAAAAGAAAAGCTAAATCTTGACGGTTTAGAGTTTATTTTTAGTCATGCTGAGGCTTTGGAAACAAAAAACTCCCCAAACAACAAAACTAATGAGCATCTAATATGAGACTGGAAAGGTTTAATAATAGATGCTCATTCAGGTTCTAATAATTTCTCCTCTGTCTTTCACAGAGAGATGATCGAGCACTGTTTGAACTGCTATGGGAGACGCTATACTGAAAACGGTAAAGTAAAACAATCACTGAAGACTCAAAGCTTCAGTCCTACACAACCTGAAACTACAGTGCTAACATCTCCGAATCCTCCTCCCTCTCAATAGATGAAGTTTTTTATGCACTACATGAGGATAAAGTGTGTCGGGGAGTGGCACTGCTGCTGCTGCAGAATGCTGTCAAGTTCAACCTGAGGGAGTTTCAGGAAGTCTGGCAGCAGAGTGTCCCAGACGGCATGAGCACAAGACTGGACCAGCTAAAGGTTAGCCTGTAACCTTCATAACCTTCATATACTGCACTAGTTTTCTTCTCTTTATTGCAGTTACAGTAAAAGTAGTGCGATTGGGTACAGGTTATTTCTTTGACATATAGAAGATTAACTGAGGGATGTCAACACTTTTGTTTTTTCTAGGACATAGTGACTATAAAACCACTAAACTCAACCTCATCTTAATAATTTTTTTCTCTTTCAAGCCAGTTTTCTTTTCATGAGTCATTCTGAGAGTCAAAACAGTCACAGATAGTCATGCTCTTGTATTAAAACACCCACTTGCTGCAGCTGTTTCTCTGCTGGTTCCCACTGACTTCTCTTGAGAAACTGACTGTAGTGCTGACAGCGTTGTAAATCTTCCAGAGTGTCGCCCTGTTGGACCGCACATCCCGTCCAGAGACCATCTGCCTGCTGAGGGTGGAGGATCTCCCAGAGGACACACTAGAGCGCTTCAACCACCTCTTCACGCTCAGAGAGAAATGGACAGAAGATGACATCACGCCATACATACAGTAGGTGTCATCAGTTTAAGAAATTATCATAAAAACCAAAGGTACGTGAATTTGTCCTGCTGACATTAGTTCAGAATCAAATCAAGTAAGTAATAGATTATAAACTCTTCTCGTTCAGGGACCTGTGTGGAGAGAAACAGACCACTGGAGCCCTCCTGACCAAATATGCTCGATCCTCAATGCAAAATGGCATCAAGGTCTTCAACTCCAGAAGGCCTGTGGCAACATGAACATGTCCACTGTACATTTATTGAACTCACTTTTGGAAATGAATGTGGTTCTGTTTATTCTCAGAGTGACTTTTGCAATTGTCAAATTATTTCCCTACATAATGCCTTTTAAATAACCTGTTGTGATTATAGGTATTCAACAGTCCGCTGTCTTGCAGCACTTCAGCTATCTTGTAAAGGGTATGATAAAAATACAATAAGACACTTAAAATTGAAATGCTAGTAAGTTTTTGTCACTAAAACCAAGTAATTTGTTATCTGACCTGTTATTTGTATGTCTGCTTAAAAAAACACATGTTGGTAATAAAATTAATTTTGCATAATACTATCATATAGCTGGTTTTCTC
This sequence comes from Pagrus pagrus, assembly GCF_965226575.1. Classification (NCBI taxonomy): domain Eukaryota; kingdom Metazoa; phylum Chordata; class Actinopteri; order Spariformes; family Sparidae; genus Pagrus; species Pagrus pagrus. Next base: position 19,105,768 of record NC_140191.1, read on the forward strand.
AGCATTCTATCATCCTTAATTAACCTGAGTTGGACAAGCACCAGGAAATGGACACGCAACAGGTACCTACTAGGCGCTGTGCTGGAGGTTGTCCACAAGGTGACAGCCTTGGTTCATAAATGCAGTAGGAACCCCGACTATGAAGACTTGTAGGCCCTAATACGCCACAATTGTTCTCTTGTACTAAAATATGTTGTTAGAAGCACATAAAATATTGCCATTGCTTTAAAAATATATAATATTTAGTACATATTTTGACCTACGTAGGGTGCCATGCTTTCCGCGCGCAATGCACTCTGGGGGCGATGACGTAGAGTGGTTGCACTTGGTAGAATAGCTATTGACGCTACTGTTTGTTTACGTGCGCCCAGTTAAAGTAATTTCAAGTAAAATGCCACATTGTGCTGCTTTTGGATGCGATTTCCAGTCAAAAGGCAACAAGGGGAGTGATGTGAGTTTACACTGCTTTCCTACCGACAAGAAGAGGAGAAAGGAGTGGGAAGATGCCTGTGGACGGACACAACTTCCCAAAGATCCGCGGCTATGTTCTCGACATTTTTCTCCTGATGCATTTGAGGCTTTTAGTCGACCACAACTGCTGAAAGAGCTCACCGGAGCGGCTGGGTATAAACGAAGACTAAAATCAAATGCTTTTCCGACAATTTTCCCACATAAGGAGCCAAAACGCCCTCGGGGAGCGAGTGAAATGCGCGTTAAAAAGCGCCATAGACAAGAGACGCTGGCTGCTCTCCTGGGCAGACAACCCGCTCCTGCAGTTGCCGCTTCGGACACGCCACTGGTCACAGAGGAAGCTGATAATTCACCTCTTAAGTCAGTTAAGCAATCAGTAAGTGTAACGTTACAGTGTTCTCCAAATATGACCGATGCTGCCACTCTCGCCTCATCCCGTCTTTCTTGCTCTTCATTTTGATGCTCGTTTTGTGAAACATTGTCAGTGCTGTCTTCCTCATTAATGTTTCGCTCGGGTTCAAATTGAAAAGGCTGAACAGATGACATGTTCATGTCGCTGAACAGTCACAAGAGGGTCCCGAAGCCGGCCAGTGCAACCATATGACGTCACTACCCAGAGTGCATTGCGACGTTAACAACAATGGCGACCTACAAATTAAACTATTTTTTACAAATTTTCTAAAAACGAAGACATCAAGAAGGTTTTTTATATCACTTTATTATAACTGATACTAACATGTATCTTTTAAGAACTACAAGTCTTCATAGCCGGGGTTCCGAAAACCTGTCAGTATTGTTTTGGTTTGTTGGCTCAAAGTTCTGCTATCGATTAGTCAGACTGGCTACAGTGGCTGGGCTAGCATTAGTCATGTTAGCCGAGGCTAGCTCTTTCATTAACTTTGAGTAGTTTATAGCAGTCTTTCAATGGCATAACAGTCTCAAGCGGCACATGCCGCCATGTGTTGGTGGAATACCAGCGGCATACCACTCCACGGATCGGTACACCACTCCACGGATCGGTGTATCCCGCTGAGCAGCAATCGACATACCTTCGGCCACTTCTCGATCCTGGCGTCACTCCAGTCCACACTGTTTCGCAATGTCGTCGCTCAGAGCTAGACACGCAAATTGCTCTGTTGTTGGTTGTAAAAATCAACATAAGTGTCTATATTCTGTCCCAGCTACAGAAGAACAGAAGAGACAGTGGCTGCGTTTCATTTTTAACGACAACGCGCCGGCTACAGTTCCTGTAAGTCTGTTTGTGTGTGCTAACCACTTCACATCGGACTGCTTCAGTAACGAGGGTCAGTACAAAGCTGGCTTTGCCTCGACACTGACCCTCGTAAAAGGATCAGTCCCAACCATACGGGACCCAGCAACTGCATCCGGACCACATGTAAGTGTCGCCACGTGTTGATAGTATTTACAGTTAACTACGAGTTTGGTGAAGTCAGCTTGAAATTGGCTAACTAGTTAGCTCCGCTTCGGTCCGCTATGCAACGGCGTTTGAAGCGAGTTTAATGTTAATAATATTACGAGGGAGCTTGGTCGTCACAGTAAAAAGTCTGGAAACATGTGCAGACTGGAGACAGAGACTATGCGAACAGTGTCCAAGAGTTTAGAGACTGTGTCGGAGACAAACAGCTTTCGCTAGCTGTTACCTGTTGCAGGTCAGTGGGGGATGGGAGCCGGGTGGTTGTGTTGGGGAGTGGGGAGTCTCGTGTAATGGTGGACAACACACACATTCCTGAGTGTTGGCTACTTAAGCTTATACAACCAGTTGAACGACAGCTTCTCGGCGAGCCATAGCGATACTTCCACTGTAAACATTAGCACATGCTGCCGCTGGTGTAAACTGCATCCTCTCCCTGAGAGGGGCGTGTAGCAGCGCACGCGCTGACAGACGGAGCTCATGAGCATTAAAGCTGCAGGCACAGAACCAGCTGCTCTCAGTAGAGCTCACTTGAGCGACTTTCAGACAGCTGAAATTCAGGACCACGGATGGGTTTGGGGCAATACATTTCGAATACAATGTTGTTGGACCTCTGACAGCTGTGTGAAATTGGTAAAAAAAACAAACAGTATAATATGGGACCTTTTAAAGCTGGATTATAAAATTGATGCGAAAAAATCAGAAGATTAATCCATAAGGCAAATAATCATTACGCAAATATTGAACTTGGAAGAAATGACGCCACAAAGAGAATTTACTGTTCCTCCACCTTCGCTCAGCTACAGTATGCCATTCTCCCTTGTAAGCTTTGGGCTGAGCAGGTGGTATATAGCAGCTATTACATACAAATCAAGGGAAACATGGAGCAGGCAACACTACACTGCCAAGTTTAAGTTATGGTATGAATCTTGTGTTCTGTGCCTCAGAGCTCTGAATTATAATTTTCTTTCACTTAAAACAGAGTTGTGAATATTTATAATTGAGCAGTCTGAATTCAAGCCAGGCAGATATAGAGAACGAATCGTATGTGGTCTGCAGTTTGGGCTAAATACAGGTTAAACACCAATTAAACATTCTGCTCGATTGTTCACAGCCTTTTGGGGCTGCTGTATTACATTTTAATCACATGATGAATGAAGAGACAATTCATCTCTGATCACAAAGATGCATTCTGTAAATCATAATTGTATAAACACAGAAGCACATTTAAGAAATGCAACGTCTAAAGTTGATGCGTGCATGTGGTTTTCTACAGATCATGCGTGTTTAAGTGCAGTGTGTGTGTGTGTGTGTGTGTGTGTGTGTGACTCAGTCAGTGTTCAACATCCAGACTGTGTGTCTTTCCTAACAAAACAGTCTGCATGTGAATGAGTGTTACTGGCACATGAGGAAGAGTTCAATGGAAGCTAGAAAACACAGACGCACATCTGTGTTTCCATCATGACTTTATCTGCATTGGCTGGCTGACTAACAGTGACATCACCCATGGGTAGTGCTGACTTATCAGTCGATGGTTTAAAGAGATCCCAGCTGTGTGTGTGTTCTGAATCTGCTGTGTTGGTCTGCATGATATATTCTTTACTTCCTCTCCTTTTTTTTTTTTACTTTTAACCCGTCATTCCACCTCCTACTTCTCCATTCCACCTTCCTCTTCTTTCTCCATGCTATGATGTCTCATTTGTCGTCATTTTCTCTCATTCCTCTTTCTGTCAAAGAAACTTCATGACATTCAAAATTCAAAGTATTAAAGCAGAAGAGCAAATGGGAGTAACAGTAGTAAGCAATGATTCATACTTAATTGGTTGTATTACAACACTTCAATGATTTTTTTTTTTAAAAAGTAAAATCTTACAGAACAACAGTTAAGCAGGATGCAGGCAGGAATTATAATCTTTAAAACATCTACTACAACGATCTAAAAACAGAATAAAAAATACATTAAAATATAGCCTGTAAAGATGAGGTTGTTCTTTTTAATAACACTAGAAACAGACAGAAACATTCGTAATTTGGACCACACAGTTTCTCACACAGTATAGCTCAAAGCCCTGGGCTACAACATTTTTTAAATCTGTCAGGTCTTTATTTGAAAACAAAGTACAGCAGTAGTCCATCACAAGCTCATTGATTTTTGCTGATAGATCAATATAACAATAACTTAAAATTTCCCCCCAAAATACTAAAGCATTAACTTTTCGTGCCAATAAAGAGATGGGGAATTAGGGAATAATGACTCAATCCTGATGAAAAATCAGGCATATGCTTATTTAGGTGGCTGGTATCTATGAGTGGGTACAAATAGGGAACTGTTGGGCTTTGGCAGAGGTATGTTTTCTTTTGGTTTAGATAAGATAAAAAAAAAAGTTGTATAAAGTCTTTTGTGGCTCAAGAGGAAGCTGCAGGTAATGTAGGCACCAGGTTATGAAAGTAAGAAGAATGTGTAAAATTTAAAAGGTGATATCTCTGGTTCTGCTGTGTCAGTTTTGATCATTTGTTTCTAACCTGGTGCCTACATTACCCACAATGCAATTTAGCCACTGAGTGACATTACTGGGAGCTATTTATTAGACCACATGAAGCTTCCTCTGGAGCCACAAAAGACTTTATACTACTTTTTTTTCACATATGCAGTAGAAAAACCCAAGACCTGTGAACACACTTTAATGTGTACAATTGATGGAGGTGCCCTTTAATGGGGCAGACAGGCTTAATGAGTAGGATTTAATCTGTGGTTCACACTCCGCAGCAGTAGGTGGCGGTAATGCATGTAATACGCATGTTGCCTACCGCCGTTAAAAACCAAGAAGAAGAAAAGGAGGAAGACAACAAACTTGACCGGTTAGCGGAGCTTTGTAACCGTGAGGCGGTACATTTTTCTCCCCACGGTCACTCTCAGGCTCCGCACCAGTGAAGAGCTTGATCAGCGCGAATAGCCATGTCCAGAAGACGCTGTATATTTCGATGCAAAACAAAATTCCCTTTGAATGGACTCCCAAAGGATGAAGAAGTTAAGACTAAGTGGTTGCAGTTCATTTTTAAGTCTAACACAATTCCTCAGCAGTACAGCCCCAAGCTTGTGCTGTGCTCCCATCATTTTACCGAGGACTGCTTTGAAAACCATGCACAGTTCAAAGCTGGATACAGTAAACGGCTGATCCTGAAAGAAGGAGCTGTTCCCACTGTGTCAGGATCACAACCTGTGAGTAACGTCACCAAAATATGGCTCGGTTGTGTTTAAAATAAACAAGGTAGCTGCTACTGAGTGTTCAAGAGCTGTTAGCTAGTTTAGTCTCAAGATGTACACTCAGAGCTAGCTAGCTAAATTTAGCTGTGTTAGCATTTTTGGCTCCATACAGAACACCTGCCCCCCGTTAACACCACCCACCAGTACGCTATCCTTGTTCACCTCAGTGGCGCCGTCTTGGGTGAAAAAGTGGGGGGACAAAAATGTAATGTTGAATGGCATCCTCTCATAAGGATGCGTGCTCCAGCTGTGTTGTTGTTCTTCTTCTTCTTCTTCACGCTCTTTATTTTGGGGCTTATAACAGATTACCTCACCCAGCCAAACTTGACAAAAATTAGCTGAGTTGTAATTAACACCTTACATACTGCTGTTTTCAGATCCAAAAATCCGTTTTTGTGCAAAACCCGACATCTCCTATTGGAAACTGGGTCAAAGGTCATTTTGTCTGGCAGAAACCAAACTTTATTTTTAAACATTGAGTTATCTGCTTTTGCAAACAAAGTCTTCTGAACTTGTCTGCTGTGAAACTACTAGAGGATTTTAATTCCTCCGATTCACTGCTTTGTTCCTAATGCCTCTTCCTCTCTTCATTCACTCTACAGCTTGATCGACAACCACAGCTCTCAATAAGGCCAGCAGAAGGGGCCAACTTTGATGGGTGTTCGCAAACAGCAGCCAACCAATCCAGCATAGTATGTCTTTATAGGATGTAATGGTGGAAGTATGGTGATATTATATATGTAATTTTTCTTACAACCCCAATTCCAATCCATTGGTCTAGCATTGGACTCAGACAACACTACTGGGATAAACAGTTTAAAAACAAATGTTAAAATCAAGCAGAACCAGAGATATCGCCTTATTAATTCCACCCACCCTGCTTTCTTTTCAAAACCTGTCATCTATATTACCTACAATGCAATTTAGTCTCTGAGTGACATCACTTGAGGCAATTTATCAGATTACATGCAGTTTCCTTTGGAGCCACAAAAGGCTTTATATTACTTTTTCACATACATGTATGCAGTAGTACTCCCCAAGACCTGTAAACACATGCAGTGTGTAAAATATGGTGGTGTTACCCTTTAAATGTGCATAGTGTTCAGACAAACCACTACAAAGCATAGTATTAGGTGCTGTGGTCAAGTGGACCAGTGAAACGTTACTTACTCGCTCTTTACTGCCGGTAAATTATCTGTCATCAGTATCGGACAAAAAATCCATATCGTTCCACAGAGTTAGTGTATGAGTGTGAGGTCAGGACTGTAAAAACATAGTGACCAGGTTACATCGCCATCTCCGTCTTGCTCTTCTACTCTAGGGGCTGTGTCATGTATGTAGAGCTGCAGGACCGTGTGTCTGTTTGACCAAGGGCAGGGCTGAGCTATACACACACACACAGAGCGAAGATGCCACAGCAGACAGGATGAAGTGTGCACTTCTTCTGCATTTACACAAAATCCAACAATGCAGCACTCTCCCACAGGGTTGTGTGCTAGTGTTTATTTTTGCTGTGAAACAATCAGAAAATGTTTTTTTCTCTGATTAACTGCTTTGTTCCTGCTAACGGCACTCCCTCTCTTCATTCACTCTACAGGTCGCTCAACCATCGCTGCTCTTGCTGAGCCAGGGAGAAGGAGCCAACTTTGATGGGAGCTTACAAACAGCAACCAACAAATCCTGCATTGTAAGCCTTTATAGGATAAGTCTGATGCTATTATGTATAGAACTTAAGTGCTGTGAAACAATCAGAATATGTTTTATTTCTCCGATTCACTGCTTTGTTCCTAAGGCCTCTCCCTCTCTTCACTCATTCTACAGTTTGCTCGACCACCACTACTCTCGCTGAGTCAGGCAGAAGGGGCCAACTTTGATGGGTGTTTACAAACAGCAATCAACAAATCCAGCATAGTATGTCCTGATTGATATTATATGTTTTTTTCTTTCTTTCTTTCAGAATGTTTTATTTATCTGATTCACTGCTTTTTCCTACTAATGCCACTCCCTCTCTTTACTCACACTACAGTTCACTCAACCACCACTGCTTTTACTGAGCCGAGGAGAAGGGGCCAACTTCCAGTTGTTGCAAACAGCAACCAACCAATCCTGCATAGTAAGCCTTTATAGGATAAGTCTGTTGGTATTATAGATGTATTTTTTCTTACAACCACAATTAAAAAAATGTTGGCATGTTTTGTAAAGTGTAAATGAAAACAGAATGCAATCATTTGCAAACTATTGCTATTTTCTATGAGGTTGACTTCACTCAAATTGTGTTGTCAAAATGATATCTGTGACAATGGATGCATTAAGTGTTGTTGCGTGTGTAACTGTTTAGACCACCGCTGCCGGCACCTGTCCAATTTCACCGACTGTCAGACACGTCGCCTGCCAGACTGACCCTCCAAAGAGAATATCTGTTGGCACACAGCTCTCCATGAAAACTCTGCAGAGTCACGTCCGCAGTAAAGGTTTGTAGTACTACATATCATCAACTCGTGCATAGAATTATTTCAGTTTTGCCTTTTCTTACTTTAATAGTAAGTATGCTCATTCATATTGTTACTGTAGACACGACTAACAAGATTACTGATTTCTTTGTGCATTGAAGGTATCCAGGCGAGACCAGCCAGCAAAGATTGCGGCGTGTGCACCCTCACCTTTCCTTTGGACAGTTCATTACTGTTCCTCCAACCAACAATAGTAAAGAGACCATCCAAGAGACCTCGACTCAGCCTTACAGATGAAGGGGAAGGACCTTGCTTGTCTATGGTGGTTAATGAATCAGAGGATTCAATATGACTCTGTGGACTCCGTCACTGTCTTAGGATAGCAGCTGTGTCTTGTTTTTTTTACTGTCAGGGATCCTCTCCATGGAGAGGAGTTAGTGTATGAGAGATTAGTGGGTGGAACAAAGAAAAATGTTGAACTCTTTGATTATTACCATCTGATATTCATGGCAGTACGTGTTTTAATATCCCTGGATCACCAGAATAGAAGTATACAAAAAATATCACGTGTCAAGACAACTGCCTTCAGCTGCTCCAGTGGAATGGTTTAATAATTGACAACTTGACTCAAGTTCACTAAACGTCTTCCGGCTACTAAGAAAAGGGGGGTGGGGAGGCTGTGTTTGTGGTCTGCCTGTGTGAAGGTTCAAATGTTTTTGTGTTCTTTTGATTTCATTTCCTTTTTTTACAAGTTACACCACAATGTTTGTGTAGACAGTGGAGAAGATGTTCGGACCAGTTAATGACAACCAGAACCACCAAGATAGAAACATACAAATACTTATGTTCTCTATAATCCATTGAAACAGAGATGCAGTGGTTACATATAGTTTCACACCATTACCGCAATGCAAGGGATGGTAAGTCAATATTTCAACAGCAGGGTTCAGTTTTAGCTCAGTATGGTCTTTACAGAATCAAGTCTGTTCATTGACTCTGTTTCTTGTCACATGTACAAGAAGCAGTTAATTACAGTTCCACAAAGATTTTAATGTAGCTTTTGTGTGAAGCTACTGGTAATGTGTGTCACAATGTTGACTGCATGAAAACTGATTTCACTGTCAACGGGTAAACTGTCGGTACCTTCGTAAAGCTGGATCCTGGTATAGGAAAGATGTATATACTCATACAGGTTTGGTAGATGTAGTGTAATAATAATAAAACTTCAGATATACTAATTATGTGCTGTTATGTCTACTTTATTCTGTATTTGGTTGTTGTTTTCAGGGTTTACTGACTTGCATTATGTAGCAGTCCAAAGAGGGAGTCTCGGGTCTGTTTCCCAAAACATCGTAACACCAAGATGACCTTACTTTTTTTACTTCATAGGTCAGGAAGACACTGTCAAGAACATACAACAAATGTTATTGTAAACACCCAACTGGAGTATGAACACTGTAATCAGCCAAAATCTAATGACCATGTGCTACTGAAGCATCAGTTAAGGAACTACATATTCTAAAATCTTTGGAAGGCATAATAGAAAATAAGAAAGTAGTTTATTATGATGCATCTTGGTATCGTATTGGTTCTTTATTGGTCATTATAAAGCACTTACTAATGTCTTATTCTGCCTGACCATATGCTACAACTACCAGTCCAAGGAAAATGGAAGTACAAACAAAATGAAACATACAAAGTGAATTGGCATTGCGCTGCAGCTTTTCCACAAGGTGGCGGCCTATGCTCATAAATTCAGTATAAGCTAACACTAACTGTACAGTTAGTACTGTTGTTTGCTGAATTCAAATGACATACATTTTCAACACAAGATCCTTAATAATAAATGATTCATAAAAGTGTTTTGATAAACTGACCTGTGTTATGTCATACGGTTGTTAAAAACCATTAGGTTTGTGCAGCATGGATCCCAATCTCAGTCACGATTAGAGAACAGTAAAGTATTAGGTATTTATTTTAATCACCAAATATTGTTTTCAGTAATTTTTTCAAAGTAAAAATCTGTTTTCCAGCTTCTCAAATGTAAATATGTTTTTGTTATCTCTTTCTCTCCTGTGATAGTACACGAGACATTAGAAGTTGTCACCATGGGCTCTGCAAACTTGTAATGGGCATTTTTTTCCTCTTTGCCTACATTACTGTAGAATAAATTATCAAGAAAATACTAGATTAGTTGCTAATGAAAATAAACAATCACACATTCTACTTGTAAAGAAAAGATGCCATAAAAAACACAATTCCTCCCCCCTCTTCACTCAACAATGCTGTTCTTACTTGGCTGCTCTCAAACAAAGCTGAGCTGGGGGGTATATTGCAGCTATTATGTACAAATCAAGGGTGTTTTTTGTTAAAAATAAATCTAATGTAACAATTCATTAATTTGCACAATAATTGCATTCTCTAGATAGTAGAAAGGGGGTCACCATGCTGTCCGCTTCAGTGTGCCTAAAGTTCACTTAAGTTACAATGTCATGCAGCAGATCCAGATCATCAAAGGAAACCTGGCCTCATTTTGACCACGTGATTTCCAACAGTCCTGTCCGTCTGACGTCTGTCTAATGTTGATGCATGCATGTTTCTACTGATCAGGTCAGCAGCGTTTGACTCAGTGAGTGTTAAACGTCCAGACTGTGTGTTTCTTCCCTAACATCACTGTCTGCATGTGAATCAGTGTTACTGGCACATGAGGATGAGTTCAGTAGAAACAAGCTACACAGCTTTGTTTCAACACAGACTCACACCTACACACGCACATCTTTGTTTTCCATCATGACTTTATCTGCACTGGCTGGTTGACTCACCCTGACATCACCCCTGGGGAGTGCTGACTTCTCAGTTCACAGGGGGAAGAGATCCCAGCTGTGTGTGTGTGTGTGTGTGTGTGTGTTTCGTATCTGTTGTGTTGGTCTACAACTTCCTCTCCTCTGTATAATCGTTTTCCTTTTTTTGACTCTTCACCCATCATGCCACCTCCTACTTCTCCATTCCTCCTTCCTCTGTCTCCTTTCTATGAACTAGATTTTATCTTCACTCATCTTCCTCTTTCTTCTGTCAGAGAAACTACATGGTCAGCAAAATTCAAAGTATTACTGCAGAGGAACAAAAAAGCAGTGTAAGGCAATGCTTAATACTATTTTACAACACTGCAGTGACGATTTGTGGTGTCAAATCTTACAGATCATCCGGTAAATGTGGCAATAGTGGAGCAGAATGCAGGCAGGAATTATGATATTTCCCAGTCAAACACAACAAACTAAGACAGATTAAAAAATTTAAACAAAAAGTATGACTTAAAGACACTGGAAAGTGACAGAAACAGTGGGAAGATCCACAGTACTTTCTTAGAGCTTATTTACTGTTGCTTGTTTGATTTGTTTGACTACAAGCCAAGATAATACTTTATACTTGACACTCACACAGACACACAGTAAAAAAAAAAAGAAAAATTGTCATTTTCATCCTTTTTGCAGCACTATACATTAAGACATTAAGAAGTAAATTTTAATTTTCTTGGTCTCGTCCCAGTCAGTAAACCAGCATTTTAAAATGACCTTTTTATTTTCTCTTCCTCTCTGTTGAAATTCATTCAATGTAAAATGATCATTTAGGCATCATGTTGCTTTTTCATAAAGCCTTTACATGCTTAATCATTGGTCCTGACTGGACTTCAGTTTGCTTTACATTCAAGATAATCCTGAGCTACATCATTATGAAAATCCATTATCTTATATTTAAAGACAACATAATTTTTCTGATGCTAATGTTTTAATGTACAATTTGTAAACAAAACATTCTTTCCTCAGACCATTCAATCTTAATTTTTTTCTGAAAAAAAAAAAAAAAGACAAACATTGGATTGGAATACTTGTTTTTGAATTAACCAGTACAGCTGCAGTTCATAGTGATCATGCTGTCTTCACGTCAACTGGACGCTCAGCATTGTGCGCTAACTGGCTACCTGGGCAGCATGTCCTCTAGGTCTGCCACCACATAGGCAACCACGGCCCACAATGCTGAGCAGAGGTTCATGTCCTGAGGGTCCTGAACCGTCATGGTGTCACCTTCACTGTGGTGGAACCAAAAGTATCGACTGTCTGCCACGTGGAGACTAGCACCTGGACGAGAAATGGAGAAAAAGTCAGATTAAATACAAACTGTTCCACTAAATGTAACATGTTGAAGAATCAGCTGTTCAAACAATCCTGGACTCAAATCCGTTAGATATTACACATTTCTGTGAAAGGGGATCATGGGTTAATTTCTTTAACCCTAACTCATCAACCTGACCGTGGTCACGCTTTAAATGAAACTAATTTCGCCTCTCATTGCGGTGACCTTTTTATTTCAACCTTCTCAACAACTTGCTCTTTTTGCTCTCCAGTCTGCTTTGGTTTGCTGCTGTGTTCAGAAATAATCATTATTTTAATTAAGATGTGTTTGCAGAACCACGGTCCCATATCATGAAAATACATTTCTACACACCCCAGGAAAAGTCAGAGAAAAAAATATATATAAAAGGTCACGCTTTACTACATGTAGTGCTCAAAATGCCATTCCTCTTGCTCTCCTACAACAAGGCCTCTCAGCTGTACAAGCCAGTAAGAATTTGATCCAGTTTCTACGTTGAAACCAGATAACCAATAGTGGTTGAGCTTACATTTGCTTAACCCCGCCCCCCCTCACTGCCTGCTTCTTTTCCAAATAGCTTTTGAGACGTTTGCAGCCATGTCACTGAAAACTGGCCATGAAAAGTGCATTATTCCAGGCTGCAGTGCCTCAAACAAATCACTGCACAGCCTTCCAAAAGAGAGAAATGTAGCAGACAAGTGGATGGATTTTATTTTTGGGGACCAGACTCAACCTGTGCAAAGTCAGTCTTTCCGGGTGTGTACAGGACATTTTACACCGGAGTGCATACAGAATCAGGGGCTGTATGATGCTGGAGTGGTGTCCAAATTACTTTTGAAGAAGGGATCCATTCCAACCATCCGGGATCCATCCCAAAACATTAAAACAGTGAGTAGAAACAATTTAATAATGCAGATATCTTATGTGATACATTCATTTTTGCCAATCATTTTTTAAGCTAGCCAAGAGGACTGTGTTGTTTAAGTCCTTGTGCATCACCAGCAGCGCTAAATTAACTGGTGGTTTAATCATGGTAGCTGGTGTAATTCCCTTGCTTCAGGCAGACATGTGTCGTGGGCGTGGTCTTTTGAGGACCCCTTGTCGACGAACCCGGAAATAAACATTCCGACAACATCGCTGCTTTGGAGACATTGCAAGGTAAACAGTCTGCCGAAAGATGACTTTGGGTGTCGGCAAAAATGGATGTTAATATTAGATCTCTTCAGTGCGAAACTATTATTCGCTGTCTGCTCACATAAAGACAACAAAACAACCCCAGCTGGAGTCAAAGCAGTTTCTGCTGACGCCTTCACAAATATGCCACTGAGACAGCGAGAAAAAAAGGAGACAGTCACAGTGGTAAAGTTACACGAATAAAACTTGAATGCATCTAAAATGTGACTGAACTGTGGTGTTATATGTTGAAGCGGTACTATTTCTATCTTCGACCTTGCATCATTTACTTAAAATTGGCAACACACCAGCTCTGGTGTAAAAACACAAACGGATTAACTAGAGTTTAAATTAACATTCCTCCGTGATTATGTGGTCACTATTTTAGGAAAGTAGGTGACCGCGTCAATGCCTGTTAAATACTGCAAACGTCAGTAAGTAGTTTACAAAATGTTTCTGTTTTCAGTCTTAAATATGTATAAAATATAGTTTTTAATCTGATTGAGTTGAGAATTGGTTATACTTCACACAGGCCGAGGTAAGCTATTTGTTTACACCCAGCTCATATGTAGTGTTACACCCATCTTTTTTTTTCTACTTAATTTTTTTGTAAGAAATTAATTTAATACATATAACACACATACTAGTTTTTATGCTGTGTACTTCACAGTATAACAATAAATAAAATAAAGTAAATACATCAAATTAAATGTCTAAATAAATCGTTTTTGCTAATTTATGATATTTAATTTATGAGTTTTAAGTTTTCAATAGTACTCAGATGTTTTAAAATCTGCATCTTCAAAAATATAAAAGGAGAGTAATCTTTTAAACCATGTCGTTCTTTGCATGTAATATTTCAGATATAAGAAAGATATTAATGAAGTTAATTTTGTACACTTCATCTGCTGAGAAATTGGGATTGTTTAAAGGAGTAGTATATCAGTCTTTGTTAGTCAGTTCAGATCTTTTCAAAAAATCTTAGAAAGGTTTTTCTGTGGATGGTGTGGAGTGGTCACAGCAGACCATGCACATATTTTCTGGTCTTGTCCAGTTAAGCCTTTTTGGAACAGAGTGGCCCGTTTACTCTCGGATATTCTGACCTGAATCTGACCTCTTTTTCTACCTTTTGTACCTTGGAAAAAATCCTAAAGGTCTCAGCAAAAGCAAAATATATACAGACTTCTGTGGCCTGCAGGTTAAAAAACAACAATAACAGAATGATTTCTCCAGAGGAACCCTCCCACCATCGCCCTTCTTATCAACATAAACGACTCCATCCGCTCAATGAGAAAATGACGTTCTATCCTCGACTTCAAAGGAGAAGGGGAAAATACTGGAGAAATTTGGATTTATATAAACATCTAGACTTAAAACAATTGTCTTTGTTTTTTCTTTTTCTGCCTGGACTCTTTTATATGCATTATAAACTGTACCATTACCCTTCTTTTCACTGATTGGGGTGATTGCCGTATGTCCCGACCTCAATTGTTCTATATTTTTATTTTATTATTCTATTTTTGTATTGAAGAGTCTAATATTTTCATGTATTTTTGTCAAAGTTAATGTTCAAGCAAACTTTTTGTTTCATAATGTCTGAAAAGACACCAGCAAATTGATGTGATAGAGAAGCTAAGTAGTCAGAATGTTTATTTTCTGGTCAGTCAACATGGGCTCCTACACCTACACCAATACCACATGAATCTCACCAGTTAATTCAACCACCAGTTAAACTGGAACACGGCTGATTTATCTGTGGGAGGGTAAGACAATGTACACAGGCTTGTGTTGGTAACAGGGAAGGTAAAGGTCCCATGATTCGAAAGTGAGATTTCGATATATTTTTGACTGTAAAGCAGGTCTTGCTTCAAAATCAGTACTCTGTAAGTATGAAAACCCTCCGTCAGTGGAGAAATGCACACAGTGAGTATTCAGAATCTGTGCCTTTAAAAGAGCTGTCAGGACTTCCATCAGGTTGTGATGTCACAACCACACAGTCACCGCCCTCAGCACGGCCCACCCTCAAACCCTTTTTTAAAAAAAACTTTATTAACAGCTCAACACGAGAGGTCATTCCATCACTGAGCTAACAAGCTACAAGACAGAAACATGTCAAGGAAACGCTGTACAATCCTTGGATGTCAAGAAGCCAATATATCATTACATAGCCTTCCTAAGGACAGAAATATTAGAGACCAGTGGCTGAGGTTTATTTTCTCTGAAATACCAGAGCATTTTAGTCCAAATTTGACAGTCTGTTCAGCTCACTTTAGCGCTGACTGCTTCCTCAATCAGGCACAGTACAATGCAGGTTTCTCAAAGAAGCTATTGATCAAGGACACTGCTGTCCCCACATTGTTGGGCCTGATTCCAAATCCTCAAGGCGTAAGTAAACTAGTAGCATATTTTATGTCTCATCAGGGAGGCAGCATAATCAGAAATTATAACATATATGTTCAAGAAGGAAAGATAACTGAGGCAAATACTAACGTTTGCTGTGTCACACTTTTGGCTCTCACAATGCCTTACCAAATATATTTGTACTAAGTTTGCTATCTAAAATGTTACAATTACTCCTCTGCTGTTTGTGCAAGCAGCGCTGTCCCACATCTGAAGTAACATTACCATGCCAGTACAGCAAAACACAAGACACTGAGACTAAGTGGTATGACCGTTGTGCATCTGGTTGTGAAACGGGGTATCTGCTTGACGTTAAAGAGGATGACAAAATACCTATTTTTATTTTTCATCAAGAGAACTATTTATAAAATGGTTGAATTGGGTCATCAGAATGAATCATTTATATTTTCCATTTGAAAAAAACATTTCAGAGATTAAAAAAGAAATACATGTGAGCTTGCTGGGATAATTTAAGCACATGCGTTTGTGTCCTCTAATCAGTTTGCAAATTTTAGTACAAAGTGTTTTATTCCATATTCAATAAGTATTGATTTCCACATATTGTGGTAGTGGCCTATGGTAAGCTAGCAGAATGAGTGAGTGGATGGCGGAGGTGTGCTGATGGCAGAGATGGGTGAGCACTATGAACTGTGACAGCAGCTGTTAATGTATATTATGATCACTTGACAATCACAGCGCTTTATATAAATAGTGGGCAGTTGCAGCTGACTGTGTGGCAGGGGCGGAAAATGGCACTAAGAAAAGCTGAGGGAAATCAACCTAAGACTTTATTTACATTCAATCACTATCAAGTAGTTGTAGTCCCGGTCTATGGTGTTTATGGCAATGGCAGTTGTCTTAATATTAGTTTTGCATGTTCGTGTGAAAGACAATGGAGATGTGGGAAAAAAAACAACAACTAGTGAATGTACACTGACTTTGGCTTGTTGTGCTTTTTAGAAGTCCTGCAGCAAATCGGGTGAAACTGTCGTGAATTTCGCCCCCGTCCGTGCAACAACGCGATTGGCTAATATGTTTCCCGGTTCGGCTGCTACGGCTGCTACGATTGGCCTTTTGGTGAAAAGGGGCGGGATATGTGTCATTCAACCGCCATCTCTGGCGTTACGGATTTCTCTGTTAAAAAATGACTTAAAATAGTCTGTCTCTTTCTTATAATGTCTCCGGTATGGGTCGCCGGTGTGTTTTTGGATGTGCGAACTACCGCAATCTCTTCCCCTTTCCACTTGACCCATGCTTAAGAAAAAAATGGGTTGAATTTACACATTTTGAAGAAGGAGGCCTGTGTCCAAACTCAAGGATATGTGACCGGCATTTTTCAGAGGAGGTCTTTGACAATTTGGGCATGTACACCTCAGGGATGGCTGCCCACCTACGGCTGTCTGAGGACGCCATCCCTTCGGTGTACACTGTCGGCGCCTCTCCTCCTGTTAAAGTAAGTAGCCTAACTTAAGTAATGGAGATGAAATCATAAACGCTACTGAGCTCCATCTGCCTGTGGAGAACATGTCGACAGCAACAGAAAGGGCAGTAAGTCGACTTGGGATTGTTTATCAAAGGGTTTTTTGTAGTTACTGCCCATCTACCGCTCAACCGGTCCAGTAGGTGGCGGTAAACTGAAATAAATGGCTTGTCCATCGTCAATTGATCGACAGAAGACGTGTAAGTTAAGTTTGTTTTTAGCTCCGTTAGCTTTTCTTGCTCACTTTCCTCAGATCAGCTGTCAAACATGGGACGCAGATGCGCTTATCCCGAGTGCAACAGCACGGAGGGGCTGCACTTTATGCCGTCCAACAGAGAGGTGGCACACCGCTGGCAGCACGCCTTGGGGCGGGTCGACATACCTTCCGCCTCTGTTTACGTGCGCAATCTCCACTTTGCACGCGAGTGTTTCTCAAACTATGCAGAGGTGGAGATGGGATTCAAAAAGCAGCTTCTGCTAAATCCCGATGCTGTCCCCATCCCTGCTAAGGTGGTGACATTTGTCAGTAAGGTCTCTAACAGAGATGGTGTCAAGACTGCAGCACTTTCATTTACTATTATTTAAGATCCACTCTGTTTTGAGGTGCCTTCCCATTAAAATAAAGTAAAGGAGAACATTTCTCTATTGATCCTCCCTCCAGGCAACTGAAGCGACCACTGCCCATCAGATCATTTATCTGACCTGCTCCTGTCCTCACTTATCACTGATACACTTCCAAGATGGAAACAATAACCGGCAGCATCTGCACTGCACATTTCAGTGTCCCTACATCTGCAGATTAGAAACAGTTCAATTTAAATGTTCCCATTATGAGCAACAGCCATTACTGTAAAGAGACTACTGTAGTGTGGATCAGGGGCTAGCTTGATAGTTTAAAGTCATTCTCTTCTTCTACTTATTCCCTCTAGTGAATTACCTCCCTCCCCAGGGCAAGAAAGTACATCAAAAGCCATTTGTTTAGGCGTGGAGGGTCTTGTGGCTCAAAGAAAACAGTTTCTTTTCTTGTGTTAAACAATGATTTCCTTTTGTGTGTTGTATTTCCTGTAGTCTAAAACATCAGGCAGAACTACCACATTCACTGAACATGATGTAGCTGTATTATTTCCTTCATCCCACATCGCTCCAGCCTTACTCTTGTGCCACTAATGTTAAAGGACGTGATACTCTCAATATTTTTTATTTTCAACAAAATTACACGAAAAGACCAAAACCAACGATGAAAGTATCCTTTTACAACTATTGTCTGTGTAGCTTATTCGCTCATGAACATGGGCACATTAGTTTATTTTGAGTAGGTCCCTCACACAGCCTCAAACACTTGTAATCATAATGTTGTTCATTCATTTGGGTGGGGGTGTCTCATCTGAATTGAGGGTCTTAGGACAGAGGATGCTGCATGTTGTACTGACTGTTCTGCTGTGTGAGGGAAACTGATATGTGATATTGGGCTGTATGAATAAAACTGACTTGACTATTGCATTATAAGCCACGTGTATATGTAATGAAGAAAGACACATATATAGTAGATTAATGAAAGTAATATCTGTGAAAGTTTAGGAAAAAAGCAACAAAGAAAGGGAACATTTAACAAAAGCTCGAACAAAAGAGTAGTGTCTCCCTCTAGATTCATTCTCCTTTTTTTTCAGTTCCCACTTTTAATTGCAACATCTGAATTACACTCTGCTGTTTTTTATAAAGTTTACATTTTAGTAGTACGGGCTTTCACTCAACCAATAGCATAGCATAAACCCAGGAGACAACGACCTTGCAGCCAAACCCTCAAACTCTAACAAAAGCATTCAATATTTGAAACAAATTTAGGTGACAGTGTCAACTTCACAGATGTCACAATTATAGTATTGTTTTTGCCTTCAATATAGTAACATTGATCAGTGTTTTTGTTGCTGTTCCCTGGTGTTTAGGTCACAGCTGGCAGCAGTTCTAAAATCTTTCCTGCCGTCAGACATGTCGCCTGCCAGACTAACCTTCCAGAGAAATTATCTGTCGGCACACAGGTCTACCTGAAAACTTACTTCCGAAGTAAAGGTTTGTTGTAACAAATATCATCAACTCATACATGAATTATTGAGACTGTTTTTCACTCTTACTTACTTTAATAGTGTTTTTTTAAGATTGCTACTGTATATAAAAGAGACAGCATTACTGATTTGTTTCCATGCATTGAAGGTACCCAGGCGAGAGTGGCCAGCAGAGACTGTGGCATGTGCACCCTCACCTTCCCCTTGGACAGTCCATTATTGTTCCTACAACCAACAATCGCAAAGAGACCATCCAAGAGACCTCGGCTCAGCCTTACAGACAAGGAGGAAGGCCCCTCACAATGCAAGTTGTCCGTGCTTGTTCATGAACCAGAGGATTCAACATGATTCTGAGGACGCTGTCACTATCATGGGTTATCAGCAGTGTCTTTTTTTAATCTATTCAAGGAGAGGCATTGCAAACTAACATAAACTTTACAGTTAATGCCCTTAAAAAAGGGAGAATCTTTTTATGGTCTTCTTGGCTGAGGTTCCAGTGTTTACGCCTGGTTTTTGTTTTCGGTTCCTCTTCTACAAGTTAATCAACAGTGTTGTCTCTCTGGATGGGATGCAATACACTTCTGCTTAAATATGACTGAAACTGAGAACAGATCAGAAAAAGATACCTATTTTCACTATCAAAAGTACATAAAAATGATGGTAAACTGCTTTGGCTTGTTACAGTTTCACGCCATTACTGCAAAACGCAGGATGGTATTTTAAAATCAACAAGTGGAAAAAGGTAAAAAAAGACCAGTGAAATCTTTTATGTTTGACAGAAAAGGACAATTTGGTTGACAACAATAATGGTTGATAGATGCATCTATCTATTATCTGTAAGTGCTCAACCTTTGCGGGGTTGCGAGGGCTGGAGCCAATCCCAGCTGGTATTTTGGTCGAAAGGTGGTCTATACCCTGGACACATCGCCAGTTAATTATAGGGCTGACATGCAAAGACAAACCACCATTCAAACATATGGGCAATTTAGAGTCACCAGTTAACCTACCCTGCATGTCTTTGGAACGGGGAGGAAGCCAGAGTACCAGCTAGGAACCCACGCAGACCACGAGAGAACATGTAAACTCAAGCAGAGAAGTCCCAACCAGCCAGCTGGATGGAATCCAGAAACTTCTAGCTGTAAGGCAACAGCGCTAACATCTGCATCACCATACTGTAAATATTTTAACAGCTGTTCTACAGAACCAAGTTGGTTTATCAACTGTATTATGTAAAAAATGTATGAGAAAATATGAAATTTATACACATTTGAATGAAGCTTTTGTGTGGAGCAACTGATAATGTGTCTTAATGTTGACAACATGAAACCTGTAATTTCACTGTCATCTGGTCAACTGTCACAGAGGTGATTTTTATATACATATATATATATACACACATAAAAAAAATACATGTGAAGGTTCAGTAGATGTGTTGTAATAAAACAAAGTTCTATTATACTGATTATGTGCTGTTATTTCTGCTTTATTCTTTAGTTAATTGTTATTTGTAGTATTTAAAAAGCTACATTCTGTAACATTCCAAGGAGGGAGTCACTCGGGCCTGTTTTCCAAATGAAGAACATTTCATTTCAAGAAATGTGAAATGTTTTCACATTTCTACACACCTTGCTTGTAGAATAATTAACTTGCAACTGATAAATATCCATCCACTTTCTAAAGATCTCTTACAGACATTCAACTTCCACTAAGTACAGCTGAATTTGAGACTCAGATCAAAGGTCATAAACTCAAAGTGTGGCTGGCAAGAATATTGGGTAAAAAAAACAAAACTGGAAGGCATCTGTTGAAAAAAAAAAAGTCTTTTATTTTTACTGAGGAGTACGGGTCAGGAACTGGGAGGAAGACGCCATCATTAGCTTGAGTCAAGGACAAACTAGCCTCAATAAATTACTATTAAATAGGTGAACACCCAACTGGAGTATGTACACTGTAAGCAGCCAAAATCCACTGAGCATGTGCTACTGATAGTGGGAAGGTAAATTGAAAAAATATAGTTATTTAATTAACTAATCAAACATAGCAGGTTTAGTTCTTTTTTGGTTTCCTTACAAGGAAGTACAGCTCTGTCTGCACTGTGTTATAATTCATGGCTTCAAAGAGATGTTATCAATATTTTAGATCCATATGATAATATTTTAGATTCAATTATCCTGCAAGATATTTATAACAAAAAGACTACCCCATTCCCTTTAATATGGTTATTCAATCAATGCCATTCCATCTGGACTAATCCCAATTATCGCGAGTCACGTTCAGGAGGACGTGGAATCCTAAATGCACCATGTTCATTGCTTTGGCATAAACATTTATATACAGACATGTAAATTTTATTGGAGCACACAATTGGAAGAATTGTTGCACACCCTGATTTTTAATATTTGACATTAATTTTAAATACACTTTAACATACTAATGTTTAAAGCCCACCTCCAGTGCAGTAGTTAGATAATAGATTATGGGAGCACAGAGTTTGTCAGCCCTTGTCAGCAGCTTTTTGGCCAACTGACCATGTAGAATCGGTTGCAGAGGCCGTCTGTGTGAGAAATCACTCTGATTGGCTGTGCAGTTAAGGGAATCAGTGCACAGAAAGAGGAATGGAAAAAGACACAAGCCTGTTGCTGTAGTACCCACGAGTTCACCCATTTAGCGCGGTTTCTCCTTATTTTTCAACCTCCATCTCTTTGCCTTTGCCATTTGCAACTTTTCTATCAGACAAGCTCTAGATTCGAAGGGGCAATATTAACAGGTATCTGCAGTCCTGAGTCTTGTGGTTTCCCTTTTTGAATGACAAATGCAGTCTATCACTACCTGGTGGTATGCACAGGTATTTCCTTGAGGAGTTTGCCATCAGCTGTAGTCTCTGTGGTGTGTTCAAGTGCAGTTTTTTGGCTGAGACACAGGCAACGCAAGGTAACGTGATGCCGGTTTTGAGTGTCTGGGCCTTTACTGTGACAAAGAGCTGTTACCATGGTTACAGCTTGTCCGTTACCCTTGTTACATACATGTACACTGTAGATGACAGTGACAAGGCATTGTTCTACACATTGTTTCTATTTATTTTTACACTATATTGTCACTAAGATAACTTAAAAGCACCATGTCAATCTACGTGATGGAATCTGACCTGACCCTGGACAGTGCTTTGTTATGCAATCAAAATGTTTAAGTCATTTGTTTTTGGGGGGGTTTTCTTTCCAGTTCCTCATCTACAGGTTATTCAACAATGTCTTCCTGTGTACATTGCTCTTTCACTTCCACAAAATCTATACAGAAGCAGACTGGATGTCTGGACCACCAAAGCTCTACCAAAGCCACAAAGATAGAATCACATTGTCAGATGTTAAGTACAATATTGTTGAGGGTTCAGTCAGCTTTCAGCAATTCAGGAAAACAAAAACTTGTCATTATTTAACTACTGTATATTGCTATTGATTTATAGACTCTCTCACCCTTACTGCTTAACTATAGTTTTAAAATCCACAGCTACAGTGTCAGCAGCCTTTATAAAGTCTCATCTGTGTTAACTGCGTTTGCAATATCCAACCCACATTTTCTTTGCTTTTTTAATGGAACAAATACAATACCAATACAATCACGCTGGCTCAGTTTTCTGTGATCTAATTCTATCCAATTTTATTAGTATTTTATTTTTTATTCTATTAGGCCCACTGTACACATCATTCAAAACATCTCAGTGCATCTGGTCAATTACAAGCAGCTGCCTGGCTCAGAGCTTTGACTGAGAGCTATTTCCATCCATAATAAAGACATCTTAAAGTTTTAGTTCCGATTTCTTGAGAAATCTCATAAAAAGTTCATATCTGCTCACACTTCCCCATACCAGTGTATTTACTGATGTAGTATGTTCATAGT
Organism: Pagrus pagrus; assembly: GCF_965226575.1. Lineage (NCBI taxonomy): Eukaryota > Metazoa > Chordata > Actinopteri > Spariformes > Sparidae > Pagrus > Pagrus pagrus. Next base: position 19,128,542 of record NC_140191.1, read on the forward strand.
TCATCAGTGAGGATGTGATTCTGTGTATGCGGCACTTTCAGAAGAAAAGAGTGGTTAATAAACCAGAACCACAGAAACAGAAATTAAGATGACTTACTTCCTATTTCAAGTTTCAGTGCTGATGGCAGAAAAAATCATGTTAAAAAAGGTTAAACACATTTTCTTTCACATTGATTCAGCTGACCTGGTACTCCTGACTGCATCCACGGTGAGATGTCTGTCCCTTCTCCGTGTGTCTCCAGTTTGGTTGTATTAATGGGAGCCAACAGTTTGACCACTTCTTCCATCACCTGTTGATACAGACAGAAGTACTCAGCACAGTCTTTCATATGGCATCGTCTTATTTTTGCATTACATGGCGATTGTAATTCTTCAACTCTGTGCTTTGAAGTCGGAATTCCATAGCCAAAATAAAATTGAAAACTGTGTGGTGCCATTGTGTTTTCAGTCCTACCTTTCGTGCTCCATCACTGCCAGTAAACTGCAGAGCCACCGGGGCAAATGTGCCCAAGTCAGATTCCATGACCAGGTCAAAGTTGGACATGTTCACCTTGGGTGGAGAGAGGAAGCCAAATGAGGAAGGAGACAAAGGAGATAGAAGAGATTAAAGACCAAAATAGATATAGAGAGAGAGCGCATGGACACATAAAAAACATCCGCTATAATCAAAATAATATATAATAATCAAAAGTGGACAAATGGAAAAAATGAGTCTCTCCATAATCTTCAAAGAAGGCCTTGGGAGGTGAAGTTAAGCACAGTTATTCTCAAACTAGAGCATTCACACTCAAACCCACTACTGGGAGTTGTTAGTAGAGCTGCCTAAACTACTTTAAGTTTAAGAACTGGACAATCCACTGGTATGTTGATGGTAAATGGGTTAAAAATTTACTTTTTGGTACAGAAAATGCAATAAACCTGTGCCTCTTTTTATGAGAGCATGATTTCTTATGGGTCTTATAAGTCTTTAGAGCCCGAAAGAAGGAAACTCTGTAACTCAGTTCCCTGGAAGTACATTTATACAAGCAAACACTCAATACTTCTGCAATATAGTCCGACCCTTAAGTTGTTTTACTGCTGTTGCAGCGTGTTTCCTATTAGCAGTAACAGTAGAGGGTACCTTGTGTAGATTAAAGTACTGCTGAGCTCCGACTCCGCCCTGCTCTTCAGCTGTCCACAGCACTGTTCGTAGGGTCCTCCTTGGACGCAACCCTGGAAACGGATAAAGATTTGAAGAAACACAAACCAACAGAGATGCTTATACATACAGAAAGAAAATAGCTCAAATTAACAAATGACAAAACTGCCATGCATGGTGATGAAAATGCTGCAGCTTTTCTTTTGAACTTGTAATACACATGAAAGTGTACTGTATTCCTGACCAAAGAATCTTTCATCACTGGAGCTTGATACTCTAGGTTGGTTGGACCTGTCCCACTACAAGCTAATTCAGTGGCATTCTTTTGACCACAAGAATACGGTACTGTATATCCGTGTCTGTTTCCTAATTATGTGTGCCCTTGTTCCTCTACAAACAGTTGGAGGAAATTACTGTTTACAGTCTGTGGAATTGTTTTGTAATTTGTCCCTAAATTTAGAGCTGGATACTCAGCTCAGTCTACAAGGTATTCACTAACAGGCCACTGGAGTTTACAGTAAAGCTCCTTCTATATGGAACTTTAGTGTATTTTGCTTTTGTACATTGTTCTACCAACTGTAATAGAGTTGTACTTTTTAATGTAACTGTTGATCTCAGGTGGACAAACAGGTTGCATAAAGCTAAATAATAAAGTAAATCATTAACTTCACTCTGTATGTTTATGAGCTTGTGCGAGCTTTCTGCTGACTATTAATGTTTTTGCATTTCAGCAACATGCAAATGTTCCATTCTGGGGAAAGATCACCTGTGCATCACCATGCATTAATGAGTGTGTGTCTAAATGGTATGATTGACTCTATATTACCTAAGTCCTTGATGAGTGACAGGGCCTCCCAGGAAATCATGGCGCCACCTCCGTCATCCATGGCGCCTTGGCCCACATCCCAACTGTCCAAATGTCCACTCAGTAAGACGACCTAGGAGATTGGACAGATACAGAGATATAAGTATAGAAAAAAGAGACCTTGACAGTGTGGTGGGACAGTTTTGTTAGGTGTGTATCCGTGGCAACTTGATCATTTGTTTGATCTGAATCAGATGTCAGAAGTGTGAGATGACAGAATCATATGACGCTTTCTGATACATATCCTGTCTCCATTTTATTAAAGCACACACACACTAACATGCAGATTTGACTCAGTATTTTTCATTAAAAATGCTTTTTATCAGAAAGGACAGACAGACTCATAAAAACAGAAAAAAAAGAGTGATATCTCCATTTTCCAGGAATTTCAAGGGGTAGGATTCCCGTCAGTGGGATGCCCTTGACCTGATGATTCAGGTTACAGAACATTTGCTGGCTCCTGAGCAAGCCTCCGGACAATGACCCAGAGGTTACACATTTCATAACAATCTTATCTTAACTGCTAAAACTAATATTTTTTTTGCCATGCAAGTGACAGAATGCAATGTTGGTTGGTCAGCACACCACTTAAGTCAGAACTGAAATACCACAACAGCTATTTGACGGATTGCTATGAAATTTTGTACAGACATTCATGGTGCCTAGACAACACATTTCTTCCACTAGTCTACCAACAAGTTTTCTCTCATCCACTGTAATATACCAACATTTACATGATGGATTGCCATGACAATTGGCACAGATATTGATGTCCCCCTCAGGATTAAATCATTAGCCTCATGCCTTCTCTGTGTTTAGAGCTAATTGGCATGTTAGCATGCTAATATGGTAAACTAAGATGGTGAACACATTAAGCATTCTTCTTTCTTAAAATCAGCATGCTGATGTTAACATTTAGCTTAAAGCACTGTTGTGTCTAAGATCATAAATTAAACCTTTCCATAAATACTCTGCTTAGAGCTGAGAGTGCCCCGAGTATACCTAAAAATTGTTTTAATAGTATAAACATTAGTGTGCACACTTAAAATGCTTTAAGCATTACATAGGAATACATCAGCTGGGAGTTTAACACATACATACGCATTTATTACAGAGACACACAGATGGGGCTGTGCGCAATATCCATGAATCACTGAAGGGGTTTTGCAATGCCAGAACTGTATCCCTCTAAATCCCTTTTCCTCCTCCTCATTTTCCATGTAAGGGTTTATCCCAGGTTACCACATGCACGGTCAAATCTCTGAGATGGAATTTTGCCTATAGTTTAGGCCAAATATCAGGACATTTATATATATTAAAACCCAACATTGATTATTTTTCTAATGTAATTCTTACGTCTGTTAACCTCAGAAAGATCCTTTTGCTCTTTTTGAGCAATATATTATATATTGTTCCAATGTCCCTCTTAGTATTGAAGGGTACAGCCACCTGACTAGGATTGTCTGTTTATGCTAGGTCTGCGACTAACTATTATTTTCATGATTGATTAATCTGCTGACTATGTTCACAATGAATTTATTAATTGTTTAATTTATAAAATATTTTAAAAAATGTGAAAACTGCTCATTACAATTGTCATCTTCAAATTGCTTCTTTTGTCAAACCACAGTCAGAAACCCAAAGACCTTTATATCATAAATGACAAAGAAAAGCAGCAAATCCTCACATCAAAATTGTAATTAATTTTCTTTTGATAAACTAATCAATAAATTAACTATTTTTTGCCGCTCTAGTCTATGGCTGCTTTTTACAAGCAAGTACTTATAACAGTTTTAATCATGAGAAATCAAGAGAGTATGACTAGTATGTTTAGATGTGGTTCAGTGACATGTTGCTAAGTTGGGAATAAAAACATTTTTCCAACCAAAAACACACTGACATTTACGATCAGTACTCACCCTAATCACTGTCTAGCAACATGATTTGTGTTTTAGGCATAAGTCTAAACAAAAAGCCTACACATCAGGACATCTGAGATTTTAAAAGTTTAATTGTAGGAGTTGAGTGGGTGGAAAAAAAAATCCAAGCAACTCATCACTCTCAGATGGCTATGACTGGCCCTAAAAGGCTAAACTGTGGAAATGACTCACTAAACCTCAAATGTACATCTTTCTACAAACATGTGCGCACACACACACCCAACCACAATCGCTGCTACTGCCAGCCAGAGCACAGAATCACAGAGCCAGAAATGATGTCAACCATGGCAAGTGTTTCATTTCCCTTTTCTATAATGAGCGAGCAAATGTTGGTTCCCAGATCAGAATAGTAACAACTGATTACATCAGCGATCTTCCCCTAATCCAAGTCTTCTGACTGCTTTTTTAAGTTAGTTCCACTTTTTTTCTCACAAATTAAAACAAAGAGAATGCTGTCAGTAAAGAAGAACAGAGTTTACTTGAATTACACAAATTGGTAACTGCTGAAATATATTGGACATGATGCCATACAGACTACGTGTGTGTTCTCTGTTAGCAATCGGAGTCAGGAATCTTGTGTTTGGCCACCTTGGACTGTAATGTTAGGATGTGATGTTTTGCAATTGTGGAATCAGCAGGCTTTCTACTTGTAGGTGCAAGAGGCTCTGGAGGAGTACAGGCCTACACACATACAGTTCATAGTCACACTATTGGGAAATTCCAGGTGCAAACATCATCATCGGTCAAAAAAAACATATCTTGTCAGATATTACATGGTGTACCGAAGCCTCTGTTGCAGATGCCATGAACATTATTCCTTAACAGCAACAACAATAAAACAGCTGTGCTCCAGGCAACCTCTTCCACCTACAGTATGATTCACAGATGACACTCTGGAAATTTCACATAGGCTTTAAGTGAGTGATACATAGAAATGGAAAATGCCAATTCAGTTTGGTCAAGTCCTCGCCACGCTCTTTCTGATATGCCGCAGGATTTACCACTCATCTTTACAAGTCAGTGCAACCAAGATTTACATACCCTGCTCAGCTATTTAGGACATGTTAGTTCAACCCAAATGGGGCTGTCACTGTGAATGGGAAAAGTTGATCCTGCTTCTCATCCACTTTTACTCAGACACTACAAACTCTGAGCAAACGGCACATGAGCTCTGGATAGTTTCTTCCAAGGACTCAAAAGTTAAACCTGCCTGACCTGTCCTTACTGTGTGTCCACATGTGTGTACCCACATTGGGCAACATGTGTCTTGGTGCTGCTGAACATGCCACTCCTGGTAACCTGAACCCACAGTACTGTTTCAGCCCTGTCCACTTAATTAAAGAAGCATTAGTGCAATTTTTTTCAGGAGCATCTTACTCCCTCCCCTATAAACGTGTATATCTGCATGCATCTGAAGATTGGTGCAGCTGCACCTTATCTGTTATCAGGTTCTACCTGTTAAACATGTCTGGCTTCTAATCCATAAACTTACTAAGGACCTGTGTGTGACATTGTGTGAAACTGCCCTGCATAGTGGGAACTGGTTCAGATAATTATTGTAGGATTCTGGCATCTGAGTGTAATAGTGAAAAAAGTGGTAACTATGTCTATGTCTGCCATGTGACAGATTCACAACACTTATCGCAAAAAGCATGCTGGAATCTGATTACTTTATCATATTTGCAAGTCAGTGTTCCTGCAAAGCAACTTGTCCATCCCCATTGACTCAAAGGTTTCATACACAGTGTACTAGTCATGCTTTAGAAAGACTAAATTGAATGATTGCAGGTTTCAGTACTGCAGTAAAGGAAAATCCTCCCAAAAGTAGACGGAAATCATCTTTCTGTGTGTTTACATTAACATGTTTTCAAAAATCACAGCTCTGCTCATACCATAAAAGGGTATGTTAATTTCAGCAGGACTGTAATTTCAGTCGAGCTGTTTAGACTGACCAATAGAAAAATTGCAGCAAGGTTTGGCTTGTTGAAGTTTAAACAAATAACATTATTAGGTCAGAGGGGGGTTCATGAAAGTAGGAAGCCAGTGCAGGGACATTTCCTAGCAACATTGAAAACTAGTTTAAAGCTTTGAATTCCAATGATAAACGACTTTTTTTCCAAAACACATTCAAAGAACATACTTTACAGATAAATAGTTTGTTTACACGATGCTGTGTTCCCATAGAAACCTACTATATAATGACTTAATCAACGTGACATTCCTCAGCATTTCCAGCTAACCTGAGCCCTGAGCGATTCTTGGGAAAGATTAGCTCACACACACATCCCCCCCCACACACACACAGCAAAGTAAAGCCAGACTAAACAGCTGTGGGAATATTTGGAGTCAGCATAAAGAGGTTCCAGCATCCTTTCCTCGCCCCACCAAACAGAGGGAAAGACCGAGAGAAAGACTAATTAAGAGAGAGACAAGAACATAACAGAGCCTTTCTTCTGGAAAGGACATGTGTTTCCCATTCAGTTAAATTGGAGGCCCCACACAAAAAGATTTACCCCGCCACTGAATGACAGGAAAAGGGTGATAACAAGATACATAGGTAAACAAGTCAGACATGTCTGTCATGGAGTGTGAGTTCTACCTGCTCAGGGTGTTGCCAGCCTGTTATCTCAACCACTGTGTTGAAGGAGTCAGCATCTGGCAGAGTCTTGGCTCCCATTGTGAGTCTGACCACGATCCTCTGCCCCCTCTGTGCCATTCGCCACATCAGCTCAGCATCCTCCACGGTTATACAGGCTGTGGGGATGCGCTTCACTCCATCTTTGTAGTCCTGCCAACCTGTGTGAGGACTAGGGAGGGAGAGACAAAGACAGAGTCATATGAATCTTCTGATTAAACCCTCATTACACCTCAGAGGATAAAATGCCAGACCCATACGCCCTCCAGCAGTAATTAAATGTAATCTTCACCTGTTAATAGAGAATGGTGTAACAGATCGAATGAGTGTGGCCACAGCTCCCACTTTGGCTGCCTCAGAAGCGCCGAAAGCACGGTAAGCCACCGTTTCTCCATAGCTGACAAATGGCTGGTTAAAGACCACGATCCTCCCTACAGCCTCGCTGGCTCTACGATTCAGTTCCTCAAAAGACTCAACCACCAACACCTCTGCCTCAATGCCTGGAGAGATAAGAGTGAGACAGTGAGGAGTAAAAGGGAGGTGGATGACGGATGACAAGCATGATTGTATTCAGTCTTTACCTTCAGGTGGTGTCCCTACACTGCTACCCAGACCAAGTATAGCCAGATTTTTAGCCCTGGGCACAATAATTTCTGCACTCTCCTTCCCTCTCACCCAGTGTGGGATTTTGACTGGCTCTGGAGAAGAAAAGGGTGAAACAAAACTACTGTTACATTCAGCAGAAGACAAGACATTGCTGATAGAGATCCCTTAATTTGTGAAACATATGTCTGGAAATTATCCTCAGATAACAAGGAATACTCACCAAGATGTACAGCCAACCCGTCCTGTGTTATAGCCTTGTACATGTATTTGATGGCCATCTCAAGGTTTTGTGAGCCACTGACACGGTTCCCTATGGTGTCAGTGAAGTCAGCCAGCCGTCTGTAAGAGCGGTTCTGGGCAGCTCCAAACACAGCCAGGTCAATTATCTGTTTGGCCACATCGGCATAGCCTGCTACCTCTGCTGCTATGTCCGAGACTGGTTTCACAGAGAAACACACCAAAAGAAACTCAGGTTTTATATCCAAATCTTATTTTTTGTCAAGAATATCTTAAAACAATTAAAAAAGCTTTTCAACCAAAATTTCAAATGGAGTAAATGCAGTGTCAGATTTAAATATACCGCTGTGATATACTTTTATTAGCACATAATTCAAGGCTTGTACAAAGACCTGCCCCCGAAAGCTCATGATTAATAGGTCAGCAGTGATTAAACTGTCCATATTAACTGATTCTATATCTAGTTTCAATCAGCAGTAACTGGACTGGTATATGTATGATTTATAATATGTCCCATAATATAGGGGGTGTCACAGTTTTTCAGACATCTTAAAGCAAATTCACAACCATAGTCCATGTGTTTGTCTGAATTAAAAATAAAGTCAATGCACCATAATTTCCAGGTGTAGGTTGGTACAAGGGTTGGGTTTACCTTTCCTTGTAGTATGATTCGACACAGCCCTTGTCATTGAACTCATGGACTGAACAGGGTGAGGGTGACAGTCACACAGAGATGATAGCATGGAGAGGAACATGAAGAGGGAAAGGAGGAAGGGAGCTCCACCTTTCAGGGCCATCTGCAGAGAGAGGAAACAACAGTGTGATTACAGATTTGAGAGTCTCATGGATTTATAGCTGCCTAATGAACCTCTTACAGGAACATTTCCACTTACTACACTTACTGTATCAGCACATCATTGATCTGAACTAGCTTCATACTGACAGCATTTTGATACCACAGTATCAGTGAATTACTTCAAAAGTTATCTCATAATCGTATTTACTGTTTTGGGACTAATCAATTATAGACTAAAGTAGATTAAAAACAGTAAATCAATATAAGTACAGACATGGCTACAAAATATTAATTTTAATATGGTAGTAAGTTATATTACTTTTAGCTACTTTTTAGCATTGACTATGTTGTAATATTAGAGGCACTGAGAGCAGAGGCTCATCTTTTCGTCACTGTCAGCATCATTTTGCCCTAAATTTCAATTTCAGAATCAGTGTTCAACATTAATGAAAATATACGTAGAAAGAGGTCGCATCCAATCACATTCACGAGGCACCTGGAAGCCAACAGATACTAGCCAATCAGGTGCAGAGTAGGGCGGGTCTATGCGGTAGGAAACGCAATGCAGAGTAACGTTAGCTAACATTACCGCTTCACTTCAATTTGGGCTATCTATCCAAACACAGCACCAAGGTTGAGGCTGCACCGTGATAACCAAGTCAAATTCCCTAGGCTTTATCTTTTATCAGCATCCAGACGATACACTAAAGAGAATCAGATTTTAATACAAGTGAACAGAGGATGAGAGAAACGTTACAGCGGTTGAAAGTTTTTAGACTCGCATGAGCACGAAATTTGATTTGAAAGCGCCATAAAATAATACAAACACAAACCTTTCAGGTGAAGTTAACGTCTATGATGTCGTTGACGTTACAAGACTGTATGAAGTCTTAAACTACCATTTTAAGCGACTGAAATACCGGTCCCGGAGTATAGTTAAACACCATTTCCGGGCTCGTGATTTCTGCACGCGTAACGAAAGTACACTTCCGGTCTGACCGTTTTCACAATAAAAGCGCCATCTCCACAGCCAAATTACTATGCACAAAAAACAATGTTTGAAAAAAACAACAACTTAACAGCTGCAAATTGATCTATTCAGTGATTTAAAGATGCAACAACAAATACTGAAAGTTTTATACTGCAGAATTCTGCTCTTTCACCCACAGAAATGTACCAATGTCTGTTCAGATTATGCATTTAGCAAAACACACGAAGATTTAGGCCCAGGCAAATTAGGAAAAATCATAACAAACCCTCAAAGTCACCCTTTCAACACTGATGATCATCATTTAATATTTAGGATTAAATTTTTACATTTCTGTTTTTTTATGATAAGAATTCATGTTCATAGCTGACACTGACATAGCTGTTTCAGTACTTACCTTTAAATAAAATGCAGACAAAATAAAACATAAAGTTCCAAATGTAATCCTGACGTAACCCAGCATGAATGAAAGTTTTTAACCTTGTACTTTGTTACATAACTGGCATTTCTAAAGGAATGTCTTGCTGTAGTTAGCTAGTTTTCTGTGAAGATGTAAAATGAAGAATGCTCTATACACTCCAAAACGATTCAGCTTGAGGTGCTTGAAAACCATGTAAATTCATAGAAGGGAGCAGGTTTATCATGAGAAGAGAGAAGTAAAAGGTGCAGCTCTGTTCAATATATGAATTTATATTCATTTTTTACACTTTCACTGACCATTAAATTACACAAATGAACTGTACTATTATACAGAAACCAACTTAGTGTTTAATGGAGTACTTCTATATAATATGTCTTCTTCTAACATTTCCATATCTCCTTGTTGTTGTTGTTGTTGTTGAATGCCAAAAAGCTGTCCAGTTCTAGGAATGTATTGTATCCACACTGTAGAAAACACTTCTCTGCTCACATCCCAATCTGTGGTTTATACCCCCATCCTTCTTTACCACAAATCATCCGCGTTCCTCCACAGTCATTGGCATTCACTGAAAATGTCCCACCCTGTGAGAAGGGGCAAATATTTACTCATACATTTCTTACATTGTAGTGTCTAGTGTTGTTTCTGTGTTTATAGAATATCATGAATTTAAGTGAATGTAAGTTTAACTTTTGTTTACTTTCGGCCGTTTGCTTTTTAAATAATGATTTGAGGCATTCAGTGTCTTTCAGCCTTTTTTCCCCTACTGCCTCCTCAACCATTTGTGTTTTTTATCTCTATATCATCAGGTTTGGGAAAACATTTGACCATTTGGCTCTATTCACATGCTGCTGGCTCAGTTTCACACAGTGGTTTGAAAACGTTTTTCTTTTTCTCTGGCACCTACATTTGCAAGAGGATGTTTCTTGAGACTGAGAGGAAATGTTTTTCTGTGCTACTGTGCAAAAAGAACAGTGGAACAAAACAGCTCAGTGCTTTACCTACATTTGATCTTTCAGTGTAGGCAAATTTAATAGGTCATAAACAATAGCAAACTCTAAACAACCAATCAGAGCTTTCATCTATTGACACCAAATTTCTGCAGAATGGGTGGACTTGCTACAGAATCTACTCTTGGTTTTGCCTTTTTTACATAGTGAATACACAACACTGACAACAAAACACAAGCTTGACAACCCAGAGATTAAAAAAAACTGTGCGTAAACATAAAATTATTGCCACAGAGAAAGATAGCTAGAAAGGGGAAATGAAAGGGTAAAAGGACAATAAAAGGGCAATGTGATTAAACATTAGCACACATGCTATTTAGATGAATCCCAAAGGCCGACAAAAGACAAACAGCCAGTTTTAGAATTGCATTAAAGCCATACTTTTATTCAGTAGTGAACCTCATAAGATACACCATTTCAGCAACACAGTTCTCTATTGGCCACCTCGTGTGCTTATGTCATCATTTTATCTCTACGTAGCTTTTTGGTTGGTCCCCGCCATTGTGTGGGTGTTTATTTATTAAAATCAAGGCTTCAGTCAATTCATATTCAACTTCAATTAAAATGAAATTTGAATATATTTACAAAATCTTATTCCTCTACTTAAATCATTAATTAAATGCATTCATATGAAAAAGGTATTTAAAAGCTGGACAACTTGATAATCAAATTGAAAATGAATTGAACCAAGGCTCGTCAGATACACTAAAAACATAAATATACAACAAACTGAGCAGTAGGCACAAAGAGGCTTCGACCATGAGTCATGAGTCATGAATACTATATAATACCGATTTATCACTGACATATCAACCTGGATTATAGTAAAAGCAAGTATAAATTAATACACATAAATTATAGTATCATCAACATACTGTATAAACTTACAGAGATCCTAGAAGAGAAAGGTTATTGTGTGTCAACACCTGTTGCATTGCCAGCAAGTGGTAACCCGTTGTCTTAACCCTCTGTGGGTAATGATTTATGTCTAACATTTCTGTTGGACACAGAAAATTCAGAGATTTTTTTCCACAACATTAACAGTTGTGGTTCTGTACAGCTCCACGGCCGAAGCACGACACTAATCCTGTTAGAACACTGTAAATGAATGTAGAAACAGTTTTTTGAGGCACTGAGGATACAAGTGCCTGATTCAAATTCCACGTTGTCAACAGTAAGTCACAGTGGGTTAGTGATAAGATCGTCCTGTTTATTCCAGCCACAGTGAATAGGTAGTTTGCATTCAGATAAAATAAAACTTCTATAGCGGCAAAGGAAATTATATCATGTACACACTATTATGTAGCCTTGACTAAAGGACAAAGATAAATGCAGCCAGGCATGCTAACTTTCACTGACGATACATTGCCTCACGAAGAAAATCAAACTGCTGATTGACACAAAAACAGCTGCTACAATTCTTGCAACATATAGGGGCAGTGGCCTTTGACACAGGGTAATTTAAAAACAAACAGAAATAACCATTTTCAACAAAAATAAAACAATGTGAAACCAATTCCAATGAGAGTTTGTGGGCAGAGAGCAGTTCTACTCATAGTACCAGCTCTCTGTACGTATGAACCACTGATTAGTCATCTTGATAACCAAAGTTGGTTTAAAACAAACTGGATTTGACCTTTTCATAAAGATTTTAAGGTCCTCAACAGAGCTGCTTCAAGACATTTCAGTAAGAGGCTGATGTGAAAAGTATTGTTCTTTGACACATAATAGGCAGCTGGTTAAAGACTATACAGGACTAGCCCCAGTATTTCCACTAAAATATATATGTATCAAACATGATGTATACAATAAAAATAATGTGCTATCAAAAGGAAATACCACCCTGGTGTCGTTGCTGTTAACTGTCTCCTTACTGAAGCTTTATAAATTGCCTTGCTTCTTTGGTTGTTAGGTTGAGGTAAAGACCCATAATGTTTAAAAACCTGACATGCTTTCAATCAGAGTAGCACTTTTAAAGACAACTTGTAAAAAAGTGAATAAATTCCTGATACGGGACAATCCAGTCAGTTACACTGCTTATCACAGTCATCTGTTATCGATTGCATTTTTTATTCTCAGTGAATAAGCCCTGACTCTATTAACTATAAGAAACACTAAATGCTGTCACTGTCCCTTTAAGTTGAAACCTGCTATTGTAGCTGCATACAGCTGACAGTCAGAAAGGAATGTGCTTTGGCTGTCATCAGAAAACGTTGGTCACTTCCACAGTTTCTGAATTATAGTCATTAGCCTTGGCTCTACCTTAGCAATCCTGTGCATGTGTCTGCTGCACTCCTGAAAAATAACTAATGTTGGACAGATGCAAGGTAGAGGGACTTTTACCTATTTAAGGCTACTAATGTGTGAATACAATGAAAAGAATGAAAATGTCATTTAAAAAAATGGCTTATGGAAATATAATCTCTAAACACAAAAACACATACAAACAAGTTACTAAACATAATTTTCCAAAAGACAAATAAAGCACATTTATATTTGGTCAATTCGAAAAGTGTCAAATATCTAGGAGAAAACAACAAAAATATGTACCTGCAGAGTAACAATATCTCTCATAGCAATACTGGACAACATATGAAAAAAAACAAAACATATTTCATTCCTCAAAAAATCTTCAATTCAGCAAAGAAAGCATACAGAAAACGAAACGTAACAATGAAAACAGAGCAAATATGACCTCAAAAACACATAAGAGTTACAACTGTTGTAGGCCTTTTGTAATACTAATCCCAAATGTGGTACCGTTTCTAATGACAGCATTTAAAATGTGTTAAGGCTATTCATATTGTACATTTCTTCTTTGATGTTGTTAAGCTGAGCTGGGACAGTTCAGGCAGTGGCTCTGCTAGACAGGACAATCGATTTGTCTGTAATGCAGAACAAAGTCCAGCCCAGTGTGGTTCAGCTTAGAGAAGTAATGTGGGTCTAAAGGCACAATGTACTTTTTCACCATTTCAGTTGTGAGCCATTCCTTTCTTGAAATTTAGGATGTGTATTTCATGTCTAACCCCCTCCCTGTAATGGAATGATAGGAATGTATTTTGTTCTCTTATGACCTCTTCTTCACAAACACTGAACATATATAGAGATCTGACAGGGCAGCAAAGGAAAAGATGATAGAAAAAAACTGGAAGGAGCACTGCAGGAAAACAGAGGTGCTTGACTTCAAACTTCAAACTCAAAGAGGAATCATCTTTAGTTTTTTAAAAATCCGTTTTCAGTCCTGATTGGGGGAGACAGATGCCATTTTAAGTCCTTATTGGTCTGTTCAGGCGTAGAACTCCTTGGTAGGCGCTTTCTGATACTGTGTTGAAGAAATTTTGGTGTCTCCTAGGTCATAGCTACCTTCGTCCTTCTTCTTCATGCGGTAGGCGAGGAGGAGGAGGAGGAAAACGGCACAGAGGAATCCAACCACTCCACATGCTATCACCGCTGGAGAGGGCATAAGGAAGCATCAAATTAGATTTTTTTTTGACAGTGTCCCAAAGTTGCTGCAAATGTTTCACATTATGTGGCTCTGAACTGATAACCATTTTAAGTAAATTCTAGACAAAGTAAATCAAATTAGTTTATTTCTAGCAATACAATTATTTTAATAAATTAACATTTAAAAATTCTAACTTGGCATTCACAGTAAACTACCTACTTGCAAATTTTACAACACAAAAACCTTTATCTGTTTAGTCTTCAGATACTCAAAATCTCAGTGAATTGCTCCACTAAACCAGACATGGGTGGACAATAAAGATGCAGTAAAGCCTGGTGGAAATCCGTCTTACCTGCCAGCACTTCTGTTCTCTCCCACAGGTTCTCTGAGGTCACCTCTTCGGGAGGTACTATCTCATACATTCTGCTGCCTCTTCCATCCTTGCCCACAATTTCATTTGTATCCTCTTTGGAGTCTTCATCTCCACTATTTTTGGTTGTCGAGACGTCCCACACGTCCAGACTGTTGTCCTTGTCTGTTACTTTTGTTGTGCTGATGTCTGTGCTGAATTTGGTTTGCGTGGTTTCACTGGGAGGCATGAGGGTGGTACTCTTTTCTGGGTCAACACCTGCCACCTGGAGGAATATATACATTAGTTAAGCTCTTAGTTTTTGAAGTTTTATTATTGCATGTTGCACAAATAAGAAGATATTTCTAAGCAGTCCCACTTCATAACAACTCTCACCTCACCATACGTCAAAATGTATACAATGGCTGTATTCTTGTGAGGTCTTTGAGGTTGGAAATCACCAGTGTAATTGGATATAAGTCTGGAGATCATACCCAGACATTCCTTGAATATCTGATCACACCATTTGTAAGTCTAAGTTTATCTCAGGAAAGTTGCGAGCATTTTTCTAACTTTGAGATAAAGATTTGTATTAAAGTAAAAGCAGTATTCTACCTCTTCATTCCTGCTGTCCTGAGTGTTCTCCGTGTCCTTCACTGTGGTTGTTGGATCCTGGCTGCCTGCTGCTGTGATTGGTGGGTTGTGAGGAGAGTCTGCTGTTGGCTGTGGTTGACTTGGAGCCATTTCTGTGGAGACAGTGGTCCTGGACAAGTTGAGGAACCTTATGAGTCTCTCCTCGTGCTCTGACAAGTCGTTGAAAGCTGAGAGGGAGGAAACAATCAACACAAAGCACAATGGTTGGTTCCAGACCAGAAATTTGGCACCGAGTTGGAGCAGTCCAAAGAAAACCATGTATATTTTGTTGATCAAGGTTTTTGTAAGCTAAACTGAAATATTAAATATGTATTAATGAGTTGAGAAACTTCTCCTACTTCATAAGGTTTATAAAGTATTAAATAAAAAAAACATAGGTTTATCTGAAAAAATAATTATCACAAATCATTCTTTCTCAGCTCATGAAAAGTTGATATTTAGAGATACATGTTTTTTGTATCACAGTGATGCAAGGTCTAAATGTGTTCCTAAGGTTGATAATTAACCACATTTAATGTGCAGGAGGATGGCACTCTGTGAGTTTTATAGCATAACCGAATTTACCAAACCACATTTCCTCCAATATTGTGATCCCGCTGAATGTTCTGAATGTTTCTGCACATTACTCACTGTGGGCATAAAAGTGAATCACTGACAATAAAGGCAGAGAGCCATCTGACATCTGTGCGCTTGCAATAAAACCTCACCTGCTTAACTCAACATCACCTCAGGACAAACATCTGGTGCACTGTGAGTGAGTGCTTCTGGGTCTGAACATACAGACATGCGTGTCTACAGTTTGTCTATTGCTCATTTGTCTGACATGTGTAACTCAGTGGATAGATAATAGAGATGGAAACATGCCCTGAGACGAGGAAAATATTTGTAAAACTGCCAGTAAGGACTGTTGAAGTCATAATTTGAAAAATCAGTTCTAAAAAAACTGTTTTACACAGTGTCTCAATTTTTTGAGTCAGGTTTCACATGATTTATTTTCATTTTCAGTTAATACTACTTAACAAAAAATCACCATGTATTTGTGTATGTGTAGATTTTTTAAAAGATCTACTACAAAGAATTGTGAAGTTGCAAACATAACCAAGATGGTGGTTTCCTTACCGTAGTCTCCAGATCCAGAGCCTGAGCCATCATCTTCACCATCTTCATCATCTATAGGGACGTCACCTGACGTTCGGCCCTCGATGTAAAGGTCATCTGTTGGGGAGAAGGGTGACTGGGAGGAGACGAAGAGCTGGAAAAGAAAGGACAAAATTACAAATATTACTATTGGAGCAGGAGAGAAACACTAACAAAGACAGAAAAGGAGACACATAGATCTCCTTTATTCACACTTGAAAAATTCCTTCCACTAATCAAAAACATGTGAACTTCTCTACAGTTTAGGAGTAAGACAATACCTCTGACAACCAATGACCTACACTGGCCAAATATGCCAGAGTGTTCACTGGCGTATGCAAGTTAAACCACAGTGGGTATTGTATGCATACTGTAGCATGTTCAGTAGATGGATGCTGGTTTCGTGTTCATTTCATTTGCTGTGGCAGTCATTTGTGATGTTAAACAGAGCCAGAAAGCAGAAGTGTGTTTATGAGGAGGAGGGACAGATAGAGCAGCTTCAAAGACAAGTGGACACACACAGGAAAAAGACAAAACCTGTTTCATATGTAAGATTTAGCTCAGGAAACCTCCCACTTACTCAAACCCCACACAAGGGAGTGTGATGAAAACCAAAACCCTGCTTGTCTCATCATCTGAAGCTTAGTCTGAGAAAAGAAACCAGGCCAAAGAGATGAGGTACTTAAATAGGAGACAGTATTCATTAGCTTGTTTAAATATGACCGTCTCTGTCTGAAGCAGAATAAAACAAGCTATAAAAGTGTGAAAGAAACTGCTCAAGCAGACTTTAAACACATGAATTGAAGAAAGCAACCTGACACACACACACACACACACACGGATGAATATGGCCCATTGAGACCTGAAGTATGTCTGGTATGTGTACTATGCTTCCACTAACACAGGTGCTGAGAGAGAGAGAGAAAGGAGAGAGAAAGGAGGGAGAAAGGAGGGAGAAAGGAAGGGAAGGAGAGAGACAGGGACAGTACTGTATGTTTCTCGTAAAACAGGTGCTGGTGACACAGGAGAAGACGCGTGGAGAGGTGTGCTCCTCAAATTTTTAGTGCAATGAATATTCAGAAATGAGGGAAGAAAAGGGGACAATCTGTTTTTGACAAACCAGTCTTCTCGTGCCAATACTAGCCTCTTTGAGTAGCATACATTTGGTCATTTAGGCAAAAGTGTCATCAAAAGGCAACAAACAAAACCCAAGTTATGCTGATGGTAAATACTAAATGCTGATACTGCATACTAATGCAGATGAACGCACTTCACATTATAATCACAATTGCTTCATTCTAAGTAGACGAACAAACGACATTTGGTTGGTGGTGTTTCCAACAGTTTAAACTTGCCCATCGTTACTACGGGATAGGGAAGTCAGCAAATGGGAATATAACTTTTAAATGTTACCTTATCTCTGAACATTTGCCTCAGTCATGTCAGATTTTTAGCAGTGATGGCGATTGTTTAATGGTGTGTTCATCACCAGCTAAGTGAGTTTGACCGCAGGATTATTTGTGTTTATTCCTATACCTGGACCCATCATTTATTCACCCCAAACAGCTGGATTACTTTACTGTAGCCTTCATTAGGCAAAAGCTAGCGCACATTGGCACAATAAGGGTGTGTGTGTGTGTGTGTGTGTGTGTGTTCAAATTCAGGTCAACCTTTCACTAAATTCAGCACTCAAGAGAGACTCTGGTTCTGTCTCCTCTTCTTCTGATCAGAGCAGAATCGGATGCGAGTCTGGTTATTTATTCCACCAGAAGGTCTGGCTACCCGTCGTGGCGGCAATTACATATGGTGCGTTGGCACAAGCTCCTTGTCTGCCATGTTTCTAGCTATAACTCATGTTGCATTATTCACAACACACCCAAAGATGAGAAGCATTCGTCCTATCAGTGTAGCCATCTAGGTGGCCACATAACTTTATGGTTCGTTCACAAAGCGCCGATTCCTTATCGATGAGGTTATGTGAAGGAAACAGAAGTAAGAAGACAAAAATGTCCACAATCTCTATGAAAGGTCTCTGAAAAGGACATCGTGGGCACCTTCAAAATCAATCACAATCTCAGATCTTCAGATCGCCCACCTTTAGCAACATGAATAGCCTACTTACTTACTTTCTCAATTAACTACTACAGATAAAGGCTTAGGACAGACTCTCCAGTTCAATTTCCTTTGTGACTTCTGAGATACCTGATTTTTATTTGAGCCAACTGAGATGTAACATGAGAAAACCCATCATGAGACAAACCAGATGTTGTGTTCACATTATGGTGGTAAAGGCCAAAGAGAAAACCATTAACATCCATTTTCAAAAGACACCAGAGTCTCAGAATGCCAGGGCTGACTAAAATAGCAGACATGGCTCTCACATTCTTGCTGTCTTCAACCAGGGATTACAAAAGCAGATGCTGCGCTTGTCAAAACTAAGCAAATGGACATCCTCGCACAAAACTGGAACTGCTGCTCCAGGCATACACATGTGATGCTCATAATGCATTCCCCATGTTTTGCTAATACACTGTCTAAACCTATTTGTGTGGACGAGCAAATAGAGTTTAAGCTGAGAGCTGTCTTTACCAATATCACAGCTCCAGGTTGGACATCATTGGTTTTGGTTGTCTGCCGTCTTTGATAGCTCATAGAGCAACTCATGCTCATGACTACACTGATGGAGGGGTCCCAGTGAAGAAGGCGTACAATGTACATACTGGATTTCCTTTAAAGGCCGCCACAACAACTCATTCTACTGTGAGCTCAGGTGTCGCTGAACTGATGGATTGCCAAACACAACACCTCCTCCATGTACACGTACTAAAACAAAATAGCTCGCATACACAGTGAGGTGGGGCTTGAAATCATTAACTTCATTAATAAGGATATATTCCAATAAAGAAATATGACAATATGGCAGATGTATGCCCAATTATAGATGAATAATTTTCAAATACTTGGATGAAAGTCCATAAATTATCATGTTCAATTGAATTGAATTATTATTATTATTATTATTATTAAACAGAGAAAAGTCCTCAAATTTCAGAATCTGAGAACATCAGACAACTGCAGAAAGAATCATTTTCTGTTGATTTACCGTCTGATTTATCGACTATGTGTCAATTCAACTGTCCCCAAACACATGTTCAAGCACAGGAACATCCAAAATGAAACACAAGGGCAAAATAAAAGTCAGCTATCACTTTCTCTGTCCGTACCCCTTGCTGGGAAGAAGTTATGCATTACTGAAAGACTTGACTGAGTCACTTGAGTTTACACACATCTGGAAAACATACATATGTACATAGCTCACACACACATATACACAGACGGTATATAACCATCTGGTATCCTTGTGCTTTGTGCAAGTGAAGACAGTTTTCTGGAAACAGCCTGGTCGCAATGATAAAACACTAGAGACATGCAATAAAGAAGCTGTATGAGAAAATTATTACATCTAATAATCAAAAAATCCATATTCCACTGGATTGAAAGTTATTACAGTCAAATATTTCCCCAATGAGCTGGAAGTCAATGATAATGAGGGAGCAGTTGGGCCAAGAGTGAAGTTGTGCAACAGCCATAAGTACACAGCAGAGCTGTCATCGCCATCTAGATAGCAGCCACACAACGCTGTGTTTGAGGGGGCGTATGTTTGACTAAGGCTAGGACTCATAAAATGTCTGACCCCTCAATGTCAAATGTATCTGTTCAGTTGTTTAAAAGCAGTTATAGTCTCCAAAGGCTTCACAAAAGCAAGATTATTTGATGATAAAAGAAACGGGAGACTATTCAGGGTAAATAATATATTTTACATTTTTGTTACAACTCTGTAGGTCCGAACAGAGAAAGACATTGGTTTAAACAATGTTTCCAAATTTCTAAGAGTAATACTAACAGCCAGAGAGTGACACAATATCTACTTTTGTCTCACACACAGAGGATATTGAGATATGTATCACAGTAATTTGAATCTGCTGACCCCAGATTAAAGATCCTAGTCTACACTATTTGGCAAAAGATTTTTATCAGTTAAGAGGCATATAATATTAAAAGCTCTGGTGGAGCAAAGACAATCCCCTCATCACCAATATGTGGTGAAAACCTCACTGGTATTTCAAACCGTAAAAAACCTAGTTAGCTCTGGTTTTACGACTCATTCAGGTCTGGTGACAGTGGTGTGAAAATCCCTCAAGGACATGTTGAGATTGAGAATAAGACATACAAACAAGTCACATAAACATATCACAGAAACAGTCCAGCAGCAGATGCTGTCAGACAGGATGTGTACAGACTTGGTTACGTGTTGAAAACTATGTTGTGACTAATATGCTGTGACTAATACCAAGCTACTGATAAACTGGGAGCACATGAAACTTGAGGTAGACCACACTGTATACCAATCCTTCACAGCTGGATATGTCAACCCCAATCATGGATTATCATTTTATCTTTTATTGTGATTTGATCCTGTGGGTCATGTGATTAAATCAGGAGCACTATGACAGTAATCATTAAAATGGTAATGAGCACAGGGGGTCACACTCTTCCTCCTGCCTACTCTTGAAAACTGCGTGCATCCCACGCAGTTACATGCCTGTCTGGACTAGCCCAGCAGGACTCACTGTGAGTCATCCATCCAGAAAATGACACCACTACCGGCTCACAAAGTGTCACAGGCGGAGAGCTACTTTCAACATTCATCTTTGAGATGGATGCAACATCACTGACTGACTAACCAGTAATTCAACAGCCACACTCAGAGAAAGAGACATTTTGAATATATGCCGTAACCCATCACGCCCAGCAATTTAGGACTGGAGTCTGTGTATTAGTGGTATAAAGTAAAGGGGAATCAGTGGATGTGTGGAACAGAGTATGACACACAGGAAAGATGACAAGAGTACAATTTTAGCAGCTATAAAGTTATTTTTTGTTTATAAGACATGATGTTCTCAGATTAAAACTCATGTGGCCTTTAGAGGGAAATAAATCACATTAAACTGTATTCATTTCCTCTTCGTCTCCACAGCTCTTTCAATATTTAGCCAATGTTTGCTGCCTTGTCAGTTCCAGCTACACATATCCAACAGTAAGGGCTCGGATTTCAGCTCTCTGCCTTTCACAATATACAGCCCATAAATCATAAATATCATGCATTTCTGGAGAGGTGGCGACGTTCCCTGGCCTAGCATTTGGGATTTTTACAGTCAATAAATCATCCAACTGGGATAATTTTGCGCTTGTGACAATGCACAGAGCGCTGCTTTGGCCTGTCATTTCCAGGTGTTTTCCAGCTTTACAACAAACACACACACACGCACACTCCACACATACACACACCCACTCCACACATACACACACCCAGGCAGGGAAGGGGAAATACAGAGAGAAATTAGTCTAGTTTGTGACTTGTCGGGTCAGGCAGAAGGATTTTATCTTTATTGGTGTGTGTGTGTCTGTGTATTTTAAAACCCAGTTAAATATTCATACTTTTCTGTTACAGAATTTCATTTAGTGAATAATGACATTCTGAAACTTGACCCAAGCCCCGTGTGGGAGAGAAATCCAGGCAGGGTTTGGAGGTTTGGGTTTAAATGTCAAAGTTGTGAGCCAGAGGCTGAACAGACTTTGGCCCTGTGTGAACTTGACACCAACTGGACGCCTGAACTTGGTTGAATACACAGTCTGTGGGTGAATATCAGTAAATCAGCATTAGTCCGCAAAATAACGTATCTCTTATGTAAATACTGTTGGTTCCTGGAAGATAACATTTTATTATACTGTGATAAAACCTGCTGTGCCTATTTTCATGTTGTTCATTTTTAGTCCACACTTTGCACAAGACGACCAGGTGGACCAATTAGGGAAGGTATGCTAACGAAATGAACGAATTAATACTGTATAACATCACGTTTAAGGCATTTAAAACATTTCTCCATTGACTTATGGGGAGCACGAACAGAAAGAACTGGCAGCTGAACAAAACCAACGTTATGGAGGGTTTACATTTTTCTAAACGTGTCTTGACGGCGAATTGGTGGCTTTTCTAGGAATACCAGAAGAGCAAGAAAGTCAACACTATCGAGTCAAACAAAATTTCAGGCTTTACATAGCGACATTTGTTGGATATTTAAAATGAAACAGCAATTAAAGCCACTTACTTTTTCACTGATAAACCCAGTCGCCAGGCCGACGAGGAACAACAACCGTAGATTCCTCATCTTAACTTCCAGAGAGAAACGGCAGTTGTAAATTAAAAAAAAAATATGTAAAGAGAGAAAACAAACTAAATACTACACACTCAAAGGCAAAATTCTGTCGTTCCGTGTATTCCTCGACGCGTTTTCGCTGTTGTTTTCCGGCTACTTTTGTTAAATCTCAGCACTTCGACGGTCGGCTCCTGGTCGCGTTGTGATGTGGAGTTCCTCTGGAAAAGTTGTTTGGACTGGCACTGCAGCGTGGCTCCGCGGTGACGTCAGCACGGCGTGACGTTCATTCAAGAAGGTAGGCTCACATGGCCGGGGGCGTTTCCACCGTTTCCATGGACACGCGGGGAGACGTGTGTGAGAAAGGAAACAAATATGGACTTTTAAGGACTGTGAGGGGGGAAATTAGGCCTATTTAATGGATGGAAACGTTTTTTCAGAAAGTCTTTTATTCACACTGCTTACATCCACTTTGGAAAGTCAACTAGCTTAAACTAACTTAGAACTTCTTGAAACAGTTTATTTTTTGGTAAACCCCCTAATGGGTAGGTGAACTGCCTTATGAACACCCATACAAGTATGTGAAAATGCAAATGCAGATGATGGGTGTTTTAATTTTTACTCAAAAACACGTGTAAGTGGAAAATTATAATGCTATTGTGAAATTACATTTTGGGATTTTTGAGTTTACATTATCATTTTAATAAAGTCTCCTATGGGCTTACATACTACCCATTAAAAACAGCTTTTTACCTGGTAATAACTGTAGGTTGGTAAGTAGTTGAAACACTTGGGATTTTAGGGCATGCCCATTTTTGTGCCTAGACATACCCCATTATGGAAACTTCTGTGGTGGGGAAAGAAAAACTAACCAGGCTATACTGGAATGTAAGAAGTGAGGTCTCTCATCTGAAAAAGATAATTTAGGCTCTTGAAACGAAAATGGTAAATGAGTACATTTAGAGCACTGGCAAAGAGCAGTGTGTTATAGCTCTGTGGTAGAACAAAATCATGTTTTTTTCTACCTAGATGTGGCAGTTTTATTAAGAAATAATTTTCAAATATCTACAATTCAATACATTTACACAATATCCCATACTGTTCATATTGTGTCCGTTTTATAACTGAAATAAGGGACAGACAAGGGTGTGCTGGCACTTTAGTGTGAAGAGAAGCAGCCGCTATGTGAACTTT
The DNA here is from genome assembly GCF_965226575.1 of Pagrus pagrus. Lineage (NCBI taxonomy): Eukaryota > Metazoa > Chordata > Actinopteri > Spariformes > Sparidae > Pagrus > Pagrus pagrus. Next base: position 19,152,169 of record NC_140191.1, read on the forward strand.
AAACTGTAGATATGACTCCCTCTTGTGCACAAGAATGGTTATGACATTTCTTTGTACCAAAATAATTTACAATAAAGAAAGTTTCTTTTCTCTGTTAAGAACTATTGGGGGGGGGAAATATTTCATATCCATCAGAGAAAATGTCATTTTTCTCTGCTGTTTTGTTTGACATTTACTATTAGTTTCCATCAAACCAGTTAGGCCACTTTTAGTAATTGCATGTGATGTTCAAAGCTAAATTTGACCCAGCAAGACTTATTCAAAATTCCACATCACGCAAGAGACAAGAGACAAATACTATTAAACTGTTTTCTACACGGATGATCTGGAATCTGAAAATCCATTGCTGTCTATTTATTTTATCACACTATAGTGATTATGTTTATTTAGTTTTTATTTTACAACTTCTTCAGTGGATGGAATTGTAACTGACACTGTAACTCTACACCTTTTAAAACTGTAACTGCTGCCTTGAAATAGGTTTGAAAAGTGTGTTTGGATTAGATCTACTGTGATTCAATGTAGTAAAAAAAAAAACCATGAAAAATTCAAGGAACGCTGAATATTTTTTATCGTATTACATATAACACAGAGTTACAACAATCAAAATATGACGGACTTGAGGAAGTACACAGTTCCTTTAAGGCAGTGCTTTCAAATAGTTTGGCTTTGACAAGTTGAACCAATGCAAACAGAAATGGGACAAGGTCAGCTTGAAGTCATACTTCCTAAAGTTTCTCATGTGTTAGGACCCTATAATTCTCAGACAAATGTCAATTTGAGACAGTCATGGCAACAATGTGACACACATCATCAAGGACAAAACCAAACAAACTGGTGATATTTTTTCTGAGAATGAGGAAAAATGGCTGATGCAGCTCAGCCACTGCTCCGTCAGAAGAGACTGAAAATTTGCTTTTGCTTGTTATCAGTTATGTTGACAATTACATCAAATACCAGATTATCTTCTGATTATAAATCCTTTTTTCGGAGTAGTAAATGTTGTAGGAGGAACTGCGCTATGCTGTGTCTGTTTCCAACAGAGGGAACGGACAGAGCATACAATAGATGGGCTGACAAGTCCAGGCCTCAGTGTTTAACAGCCTCATGCAAAAATTACGTGCAAGAACAGCTGTTCCTTTTTCATGTCAGTGGGCTAATTTCCCTGCGGTGGAAACGCTGACAACATCAGGTTGAGGGAACATTTTAGTTCCATGAAAAGTAGTTCCTGGGACTAAAAGTTTCAGGTACTTTGGCTGGAAAGACGGCTTTACATATTAATCATAGAAGAAATAACACTTTTTATACCTTAACAACAGACTGTAGACATTAATTTGATTCACATTGGTTTAAATTAAATTAATAGGTTTTAGTACTTTTAATCTAGTCTTTTAACACTATTTTCACCTATTAAATGAGAGGACGTACAACTGCATGTGGGCGGTTAACTCATTCATTATCCATTTCAGTTCCAATGTTGCCACTCTCCCATGCATCCACCCACAGCTCGAATTTCGAGCAAAACGTAACAGAGCAATATTCTGTGCCCACATGTTTTATCCACATACATGAAGATATGATCCAGCTAAGTATCTGGAATAACCCCTACATCGTATGAGAAGTACAATGATGGAGACACACATCTCCAGTCTCCACACATTTGGATCCAGTCTTAAACTCTGCTGCAGGCACAGGAGGGTGAAACAATGAGGTGTGTTAAAAAATACAAATCTCCAGCCTTTGTAGAGATCTCAGGAGGTTCAGGGTTTAAAGCTGCATAGTCTCATTTTACAGGGCAGAGGTAGAACATCATCGAACTCCCGCTTTGATGTCTGATGTTTTCAGATTTCTCTTCCAGACTGGAGGGATCTGTATCACAAACAGGAGGAATGACAGTTAGGACGTGATCTGGTATAACAAAATAACATTTGTTTTGTCATCTAAATAGGCAATATGGGGTGAGGATGGCATTTATACATCCATATTTAGAGGCGAAACATTTATATTCACTAGATGAGGTGCCATAGTAAAAGGAATACACTGTTGTATTGAGCATCTAATGAAAAACAAAATGGTGAGAGGCTAATGTACGTGTGTGTGTGTTTGTATTACTAGTGTGGGTATCGACGGCTCAAGATGTCGTCCCAGAAATGACAGCAGTCGCCTCCATATCATCCCACTGCCCAAGAACATGAAGCCTGTGACCAGCCAGAAAACACGCGGGTCCTGGTGACAAACATAAACAGGCAAACACATAAATACACAGTATGTGGGTATAGACATACAAAAGGTTAATTAATTAAAACATTTGATAATATATTAAGTGTCTTTAAATGTCTTCATTTAATAAATTGTTTTTTTCCTGTAAAATGTCTAAAATTACATGTGCCAATAAAAAACTATCCCAATCCAAAGTTTTGTCTTTAAGTTGTTCATTTTATCAGACAACAGTCCAAAACACAAATGCTTACAATGACACAAAATCAAGACAAGCAAAAAATCCTCATATTTGACTCTCACACTCAGATATGATACAATTCTTAAATAGAAAGCTCACTTCTTCAAAGGACGACGTCAAATTCATTCCAAAAGCCACCCCAATCAGACCAAACAAGGTTAGAGAGAAGGAACCCATCGTCAGCTGCAGATTGAGGCGCATCATCACATTACGGTGGCTGGAACAAAGGAAAACAGACAACACATGTAGAGCCAACAAGTCAATAGGATTCAAAAGGACTTTAAATGTATTTTATATGTCAACTTAAAGAATAGGTTCACAATTTATCTTCTTGCTGTAATCACCTTAAAAAAAAAAAGGTACACGGTGGTGTATTTGTTATTGTGATAGGGATTAAAAACTAGAACTAGGTTCGATTCTTTTTATGATACATTCACAGAAATACAAAAACAAAGCAGTCTATTTATAAATGGAGTGTGGAGGAGAAAAGTAATTTTGAACAGTAAAAATATTCACCAAAGAATAAAATGGGGTTTATTAAATGTGACTGCATGCTCAACTTTAAAATGACAGCTCCACTTGTAAATCTGATAATCAGTGTGTGTGTACCTGTCCAGATTGATGAAGATGACGCTCTCGGAGTCGTCTATCAGCCCTCTCAGCTCTCTGGCTTTGTTGCCCAGCTCCTCAGCCTGTATGGACCAGTTCACAGTCATTGTATGAACACCCAACACATTGAACAGTGCACTCACTCTGCATTATATGAAATGACATTTGGCATTGAGTTTCACTGCTTTTCATATTGAACAAACAAATTAAGAGGGACACCAACACCACAATAACAAGATATAAGGTCGTATTGTTCACACAAAGATAAACAAGGTGTTACATGAACGTTTTCAGGTCTTGATGTACAGATGAGTTTGAAAATGTCCTTCAGCCATAATTCTGCTTCAACAGATTCGGTGGAAAATGTCAATTCAAAGTTACACTAATTCATTGTTGGACATTCATTTTTTATCAGGTGTTTACTAAGCATTTTAATTATTTTGTATTTATAAGGAAAAGTGAATCATTTTACAGTAAATCAACATCTTGACTAGCCCTACCTGCATATAGTAATTCTCCAATAACAGTTCCATCTCCTCAGCGTGGTCGATACCCAAACTGCTCTCCTCACTGGAATCACAGACAGACAGCCACATGTTCATACACTGTTCTGGAAAAGGCCTGGTAGTTACCAAAACTTTCAGCACCAGTATGACCATTTATACGGAGAGATTTTTGTTGTGACAAAGTATCAACCCTGGTCAGTCAAACAATCTTAAAATATCCCCAAATTTAATTAGCAGTTGATGTTAAAGGCCTTGTTCATGGGCACTTCAGTGGTGGTAATGAGGAACAGGCAAACGTTGCCTTACACTTTCCCCACCCAGATTTATCCTGTTGGTGCAGGGGATTGAACCAGTGACCCTCCGGTCACAAGACCGCTTTGTTTAGCCTTTAGACCCCAACTGACCTAACCTAAACCCTAACCCGATCCAATGAGGACGATGGTGAAGATAAACAGTATCTGAAGTGGAGAAAAAAACACTGTTTAAAGTGGGAAACAGATCGACACCTTAGGGATCAATACAATCCTAACCTTTCTTATCTTTTATTGCAGCCACTGACTGGGAAGCTTTTAAGAGAACTGTTTTTAGTATTCATGTAAGCGAATATGTGTCATACAAAACTCTTGGGTCGGTCCACTTGGTCAGACAGAGTTCTTCAATGATCTCATCCTCATCCAAAATCTTCAGCAAGGAATCCTTAAAAACTTTGATGTCCGTCTCCAACTCTGATAAGCTGTCAGGCACAAGAGGAAGAGGCAAAAAGAAAACAGAGACAGATTCAACAATTTATAGAATGTGAAAATGTATGCAGCCATGTTGATCCTCATCATCAAAAGTGAGGGACTATTATAAAGTGACTGACTGATTAAAACTAGTCCTGTTCCAGAGACCCTGACCCAGTTCTTTATATCCATATTACAGAAAACCATTGCAATGCGCCTCCCCTCACTTATAAGAGCATTTACAAGCTGTATCAGTGTATATGGTTGTGTGCTTTACCTCTTGCTGTTCTGCAGTAGTATATGTAGTTTACTTCTATCCGCAGAAAGGATTTTAGGATCAACAAGGGATTCCAATGTGTCCAGTATAACCGGTTCTACATCATTCAGCCGAGCTTGTAGAGTGTTTACCTGTTGACACAGATACATGGAGATACATATATGCAGTAGCATACTTAACCTTATCTCAGGACATAGTCTTACGTACTGCATGTTCAATTTACAGACAGGTTTTTATCTGTGTTAGATGCTTAAATACACAGACACACAGAGCTTCTGTAATCAATCACCTTGTGCTGCAGTATGGCCTCCAGTGCTCTGAACTCAAAGGGCAGTGAGTGTGTGTGTGATGCTAGCTGAGGGGCCAGCTCCAGTACCAACCAACGCTCCAATCCAAGACCACGGAAATCCAACACCAACAAGGACTCCGGGGTCACGATGGCTTTCAAAGACTGTGGAGAATCAGAGGGACAAGGGGAGCGGTGAGGTGCTTTAGAAAACACTGAAACAAACTCTGATCGCCCCAGATGGGACGCAAATACTGAACATTTTAATTCAAACTTTTGTGCATGCAGAACTACATTTCACATGACTGCAGTCCCAATAGTTGACTCTGATTTGTAAATATTTGCAGTGAGAGGCCAGACCAATGAAAACTCTTGTTGTGAAATCATGCTCTCTGAAGTACACTTGTGTGGTTGTTTTTTTAAGTCACAGTTAGATACCCAAAGCAGACGCACCAATCGGGATCAGTGATCAGATTCATGCATCTTGGGTCTCAGGCAGCATTCGGACCCAGCCAATATATGACTGAAGCCTGTCAGTGTGTCACAGTGTGCTCAGACAGATAGACTCGGCTGCAGAAGAAAAATCTTTCCAAACAACAATAGGTAAAGTATCAGCGCTGTTATGTTCTTTGTTTTGATTTATTAAGTGCAATATCTTCGAGCTGCAACAGTTGTGGAATAATCTATTAGTTGTTGAACTATTAATCAGTTTGAGCGAAAGAAAGAAAGAAAATCGTTGCAATTCTCTGAGCCAGCTTCGTTATTGTGGATATTTTCAGGTTTCTTGACTCCTCTATGACAGTAGACAGAACAAGACATTTGAGGATGCCATCTTGGGCTTTGGGAAACACTGATCCACATTTTTCACAACTTTCTGACATTTCATCGACCAAACAACTCATAGATTAATTTAGAAAATAATCAGCAATCAAAGTAGTTGTTGCAGCCCCATATCAATTACAGAACCATGAAACATGAAGCATGCTGTTACAAAAACTAAAGGAATAAGCACAGTAACAGTTATGTTAGGCTACTTGTTGCATCTGTCACTTGTTAATTACCATCCTGCTGAGGTTTGTATATTTTTTTGTCTCTCTAGCGGTCATGGTAGGTTTCTTTCCTTTCCAATTTTAAACACAGATATAGTTTCTATGACTTCTACCCTTGGGTAGGTATAAAGTTTAATTGAAGTGTTTACATCAATTGTTAATGAAATCCAAAATAAACAAAGTAAAAGCAAAGTCGCATCTCAAAATCTCAGATTGCCTTTGAATGTGATGAAATACAATCTTGCCTGACTCATGGGCTTCGTCTGCACAATTCAGCCAATAGAGTAAAAGAATTGAACAAAAACAATTATTTTAAGAAAGTTGACCTACTAAAGGTTTGCCCATTTATCATAAATAACTGTTTCTACATCCTTTGTTTAATTATGGCTTAATTACAAAGCTTTATTCTATTCTAACCGCAGGATGGCTGTGAAGCTGATCTGTCTCACCCTGCTGCTGGTTCTGTTGTGTCCCATTTGGGCCAAAAAACCATGTCTAAGATCCGCATCCACCTGCGACGAGTGCATCCAGTCTGGCCCAGAGTGTGCCTGGTGCACTGCCCCTCAATTTAACATCCGCTGTCATACCTTGAAGGGGCTGCAGAGAGCAGGCTGCCATGAAGGTGATATGTACAACCCTCGGGGTGAAGTGCAGGTTGTCAAGAATGACAGCAGGTTAGTATCCTGGTTTGAAGATCAACTATGAAATTTACCTGTCTTATCAACTCAAAACACTATGGGGGAGTGCTGCACAGACATTAAATTACCACAAACTAATATGATACACAATATGCTACATTAGTGTGTCATAATTTGCTCAAAACCACAATGACCTCTAAGGCATTGATCTTCTTCTTCTTGCTTGTAAACTCCTGCAGCACCGAGCAAGCGAAGGCTGAGACTCTGTTCCTCCAGCCCCAGGAGCTCTCCCTGCGTTTGAGGCCAGGTGTGAGCCAGTCCTTCCCTCTCACTATCACCATGCCTACAGACCAGCCTATCACAGAGCTGACTATGGACACCAGTCCTGTGCCAGCGGGAGTCAACATCACATTCGGTAACATTGTGACTGGAAACCCCCTGGTTGTGCAGGTCAGCAGAATTAAGATGGACATACTGATCAGGATATTAGGAAATACAACTGATCATAAACATAAAAGCTCTTCTCTCTAGGTGGATGTTGAGGCTGCCTGGTGTCCCAGTGAGAGTGACGACTCAAGCCAGATGCAGAACAGGACTGGGCCCTGGTCTGTCCAGATCACACCCAGAGGCTTTTCTATGAGTGTGAAGTTACAGATAACCTTGGAGTGTGAGTACAGCTTCAGAACCATGCTGAGAAAATTACAACGTTGACACTAATACCCCAGTATTTGTCTGAATATTAAAATATTCCAAATTTGATATAGGTCATGTAAACAGCATACTCCGTTTTGACATTCTGAATTAAGCCTTATTTTGAAAGTAGCATTTTCTGATTAGACAAGGGATATGCTGATATTATGAAGGTTTAAGGAGCATTGTTTGGAATTTTTTTATTTATTATTTTATTGGCAAATAAAATACAATTTGTTTCCTCAGGTCAGTGTAACTGTACGAGAAACCGTGAGGAAAACAGCCCCAGCTGCAGTGGCCAAGGGGCTCTGGTGTGTGGCCAGTGTGAGTGCTCTGGGCCTTACTTTGGACTACAGTGCCAGCTGCACGATGGTTCAGTTTCTGCACCAAATGATCACGGCTGTCGTTCAGGCCAGTATGCTCCTGTGTGCAGTGGTAGGGGGGAGTGCATAATGAACCAATGTCAGTGCCAGAACCGAGAAAACCCGAAAGAGAGATACAGCGGACAATTCTGCGAGTGCAGCAACTTTGACTGTCTGTACTACAACAACAGGTATAAGATGTGATATTTTGAGATCACTTTCTGCTCCTTTCTGCTTTGTATTCAATTTAACTACAGAACTTGTATTTAAAAGACTACAATGTTTTATCTACCAGAATATGTGGAGGCCGCGGGAGGTGCGAGTGTGGACAATGCATTTGTGATAAGGACTGGACTGATGAAGACTGCAGCTGCTCCATGGAAACTGCTTCCTGCATGGCAAGCAACCAGAGGCTGTGTAACAATAAAGGGATGTGTCAGTGCGGGGCGTGTAAATGTGAGCCACCGTACGCAGGCCCAACCTGTGAGGACTGCCCCACTTGTGTGGGAATATGTCAACAACACGTGGCGTGTGTGGAGTGTCGGGCATTTGGGACGGGAGCAAAGAAGGACAGGTGAGGATTTCTGACACATTTTACTCACAGAAAGCGGGAGCACTTAATGTAATTTTGCTTTCTGTTAAGATGCAGAATAGAGCTAAGGTGGGAGTTTTGTCGGATGATGACCGATGACATGCACGAAATAACTTTAAATCACTAAAGACCCTCTCCCAAAGCAAAAAGAACAAGAAAAATAACTCTTTTTTGAAGCGCCCTCCTTCTTAATGATTTTTGGACCGTCTTGAAATTACCAACTTAATGGTATTTTGAATTTACAGCTACTTTATTATTATTATTGCTCATATTCTTACTGTTTTGTCATATTTATGGTTTGCAAACTCACAACTGTTAACATAGATGTCATCAAATGTCTACAGTACTTTTTCTATCAATTACAGAGCAAAAATGTATATATAATAACTAAGCGCACGTTATATTTTACTTGAAGTGACCGTCTTCTCTCACTCATCATCAGGTGTGACGAAGAGTGTGGCCACCTCACCGTAACGATGGTGGAGACCAAACAAGATTTGACTCAACCAGGACAAGCTTCTAGATTATGTAAAATGATGAGCAGTGAAGACTATTGCTTCTTCCATTACACCATCACCAGCACTCCCTCTGGTGGACAGTCGACTGTAGCACAAGCTAAAGAGTGTGCCTTCAACTAATGGTCACGAAAAGTCAGCTTCATGTGTTGAGCTTTAGTTCACTCACAATTCAGTTTTAATATGTTTTTTTTTTTTGTTCTAAATCCCTATACAGCCTTATTTGTCTTAATTATTGTAAGAAATGGGTGAATTAAATAATAATTTATTTCATGTCATCTTCTTAATGGCATGTCTTTTTTACAAACAGGCTGAATACCTCTGTTTTAAAGTTGGAGTTGGAGTTGTAATGAGCACTGGATTACCAGGAGGTTGTAAATGAACAGTTTTTCAGTATTATTAGAATAGTGGTGGTCATGAAGGAAAAACTGTATTCCTGTTATTGAGTCTTTATTTGGTTTAGAGTTATGGTCACAAAATGTTCTCATGTTGTCATGGATGAGGTAGCAAAATATGTCTCATCACTTCCACAGTGTGCTTATAAGAGAGAACGAGAACGTACCACCATCCGTATGATAATGCAGTTGTTTCTAGCAGTGAGGCTGGTACTGTGCTGAAAGCGAAGGTCTCGGGCCTGAAGACTGAGCTCCTGACACAGCTCTGTTTTCTTCTTCTCTGTGAGGGTAAAAAGCACAGAAGTAAGAAGCGCAAAGGACAAGCTATTTCACATATCTTATTTACTGCTTTCAGCATTTCCTACTTGAAGCGGCAGGCAAGCAAATTAAGGAAAATGATATTTTCCCCCAACACTTACCAAATGTTGTCACATTTCCCTCCTGGTCAAACTTCATCTGTGGAATGAATAAACAAGAAAGTAATTAATACATACAAACAACATTTTCAATGTATTTTAATACATACAATTTACAACAGTAGATTGGAAGATGTTTTTAAGACTTGCTGTGGGAAATACGGATTAAATCCAGGTGATATAAAGTGTAAAATCAGTCTGTATCAGTTTCTTTAAAAGCATCTTGCCATTAAGCACACTAACTGAATGAGATTTAATAGTGGTTACTGTTCAGACCTTGGTGCATCTCTTACCACTACAAAAGCTGGAGGCACACTGGAAACGGAGGCGTCTGTCACTCTGCGGCGGATGAAGGACACTGTTCAAAGAATAGGCAAAGAAAAGTCAAACCACATGTAAAGGAAACTAGTTCAAGCAGAACCATTGCAACTAAAGAACAAAAAGGATATGTTAATTTTTGTTTCTTTGACTACAACAGCAGTAAAATATCAATATACAGTGCTCTGTAATTATTGTTACCATAACTTGGATACAGTTACATTATCTGTACATAACACAAAGAAATATGTAACATATATGTTCAAGGTACAAACAAGCATGAAGATTTCTTACTCGCTGGTTTAACGGGATTAATTCAATGACAACTGTTGTTGTTAGGTCTGAGCTACACTGCAACTGCACTAATGAAATCTAAAAACTTACATTTAATTGAGTGATACTATAATATAGTGAATAGTATAGTAACATTAAATTAATGTTGTTGTTTTTTTGACATTAAAAGGTGAAATATGTAAGAATTGGCCACCTGTTGAATTCATATTCAAAAAATTTAGGGCAGCTGGTGCCAACTCCAGCTTCCATTAGCTAGTTAGCTCAGTTAGCCGTGCAGCTAGCAGTCCAGACTGGGAGCTTGAAGCACGTGAGAAGTGTTGGTGTTTACACTGCGAGCACAGGATATTTGGACAGGGATGGGCTGAGGTTTGCTGGTTCACATGCTAAACATGCTATAAAATAAAAAGTTTTTCAGTTCTGTCTGTCACTCTCACCGGGCCATGTTGGACCTCCATGCAGCAGGTTCTTCTTCCTCAATGCAGCAGACTGAGATCTTCTGGGTTGATATCCTGACACAGGCAGTGTCTGACAGCAGACCTCACTGTAGTTCCTGCTGTACAATAAAAGTTTTCTATTTCCGTGTGAAACAATGTCCTTCAGTGGGTAGAGTGCTGGACGTGCACTACTGAGGATGACAGTTCGAGTCCCACCCATTCTTGAGGAAAGGGGACTAACAGAACTGAAAAGGCGCTTTAAATAAAAGTTCCCAGTAAATGGCAGATACATCCCAGTGCAGTTCATACTGCCCGTCAGCAGCACCCTGTGTAGTTTCATCTCCACACCACCCCAACACACAGCCTTCACACACACTGACATACTGGGTCTGGAGGGCTGATGTTCACCACTGCTGCAGGAAGGAGATCATACAGCATACAATGGCAGGAAGGCAACCTTTAGCCTCCATAGGAAACGAAATAAGGGGATATATTAGTGGCATAAAAAGAGTGTATAATCCTTCGGTCATCTCATCAGAGGTCCTTCAGTATCCTCGAGTTTTCTGACAGTTTGTTTTCTAGGGAACAGTCCAGATCCAGATCCTCAAGTAGCGACGGTAGGAAAGGAAACACGCACAAAAAAGTTAAATCATGAGAAAATATTGGTTATCCAGGCCTACTATTATGTTTCTTAGCTCGGCTGTTTACTGACTTTCTTCACAGTGTTTTCAAGAGTGCTGTGCAGCTCTCCATGTTGTGCTAGTTATCTTAGCTGCTGCTATCAGGGACAGCTTGTGCTCGTTGTAATTATCCGTTTAAATTTCGTCGTGACAGTAAACGAAGACGCAGCTGACACTGTTCAGTTACCTGCCGCAAACCACAGACTGTCCTGAATCAACATATCAGGCTGTACTTTAAGTCCGAAAACAGGTTGTTGTTGCTCAGGCTAGCATGATGGATGGTGCTACCAAACAGGAGGACAGCAGGCAAGAAGGCTGCGTCGGACCATGATGCACCGCGGTGACAGCACCGGCTGCCAAAGATCGTCCCGAGTAGAGAAGATCACTCGATCACTGAAAAGGTTGGCCTAAATTTTTAGCATAGGTGAAGCCGTAATGATTTAAAAGGACAGAATTATGAAAAGTTATACATGACAGACATTAAATACAAGTATTATTAAAAGTATATTTTATTTTACAGTTAGCACTTCTGTTTTCGTCACGCCAAACACTGTATTTTCTTGGTGAAAAGGGGCTTCCATATTTACAAAGTCCATAAGAAAGTCTCAAGCGTTTTATTTCATTTATTCAGTAGTGTTTCAAATGTGTTTTCTGCAAGTTTTATAAACTTTTCATGAAAACTCATTATTAAAATCAAGAACTCATTAAATAAAGTAAACACAAATTGTAAATGAGGAAAAACTACAACTTACACTGTCATTTTCGCGAGGCATTGTGGGAGATTACTAGGGAATTACAGAAGCATCGACATTTCATTTCACACCATAGAGGTCTGAATTGTGCCCACACACTACAAATACAATTCTGATGGAGAAATATGATCCTTTATTTATTTATGTTATCTAAAAGTAATCAAATTTAGATATAGATCTACTGAGGGTGAAAATACTGGAGTGTAAATCCCTTAGGTTGCTTTCATCGTCCATGAGCCCAGTAGTGGATATTATTCGAGTGCATCTGTAGCAATCAAACTATGATAAGATGTGCATGTGGGCTCAATGCTCTGGCGTCCATGTGGCCTCAGGGTTGGTGACGTCGGTGCAGTCGCAGCCGCTGAGGTGGACTCAGCATCAGCATCCCTCCGCTGGATGCAGAGAACCGGAAGGATGCTGCGGCGCGGAGGAAGCGTGGGGATTTTATTGTGTTGACGCTGTATCCGATTATAAACAGTTCCGTCCTCGGACCAGACCACGTCCATGTTTTTTTAATGTTATTTTGTCGCTGTTGACAGTGGCTGCCATGTTCCCGTCGTGTTGCTCTAAACCAGCGGAGAGCGGCGCTAAACGGAGCTCCGTCGCTAAGCTGCTGCTCGGAGTCTTTGTGGTTTATATGCTGCACACCGTGTGGCTGCTGTACGGATTCCTCAACACCAAACCCTGCGATGGAGGCAGAGGAGAGACATGCATCGCCTCCTACCTGACAGCAAGACCCAGACTACAGGTTAGCACAGGCCTTTGTTTCTGATCCCTTAGTCCTCTTGGAAAATACACTAATCAGGGGCTCATCAACTGCATTTCTGTAGGACACAATTGCATGGGTCTTATTATTTAGTTGATACACTGCCCCTGCCTTCTCAATATGTTATAGCCAGCGATGCTCAGCATAAAGTCTAAAGCAAATCATGTGTTATTTGCAAAGCAGGCAGCCAATTAAAACCATGCATTTGAGTTTTGTTAAGTTTAATTCAGATTAAATGAGCATTGTGGTTATTTATTAAATATAAAGATAAAACATGTTTGCAACGCACACAGCACACATTGATAATTGTAAGTAAGTGTAGTTTGAGGTCAGTTCAGTCATTTAAATGAACATAATGTACATATTTTTTGACAAAAAGTCATGTTTTTCTGTCTCATTTCTGTGACTGCATCTCACTTTGTAACTGGCCTTTCTAAAAATAGAAAGACTGCTTTGAATCTCTTCTTTTCTTCTCTTTCGGTTTTATCCAGCTGAGTGTCTTCACCTGCCTCGAGCCAGACAACAGCCAACTCAACCTTGCTGTAAAAATAGACCCATTCGACCCTCACTCCACTTATGAGAGGTGGGTTTGACATGTTGGTGACATATTGTAGATGTAGAGATGTTGAGGTATGCCATAAAACGAACATCACTATTTATTGATAAGAGCAAAAAAGCTGATTTGCACATGAGACTGGCTGCTCTTCCTCACTTGCACCCCTCTCCCTCCCTCTCTCTCTCCGTCTAGGCAGGTGAACGTCTCTCTGCCGCAGGAGACCCGGGCTAACGGCACTCTGTATGCGGTCGTGTATGTTCACAAAGTCGGTGTTTCACCTCTGGAGGACAGCAGAGAAGTCCACCACGCAGCTCAGCTCACCACCTACATCGCTCCCACACACACTGAGGTGCAGAGAGACAATCAGAAGGTAAAATGTAATTCAATATCCGTCACAGTCCTATCATATTTCAGCCTACGTGTCATCTGTACAGCACATTTAGACATGTGGCCCTGCTGCAAATAAGTCCTTTTTGTGGCTCCATCAGAGGCCCAGTCCTGTGTCCCACTGGAGACCTCACCTGTCAATCACGATGATGTCAGAGGACTTCACCTTCAACAAGGCGGGGCTTCCCAGTGATGTGCGGCGCTACATGAGAGTGTAAGTCACAGGGAGCTGTGGAGGTCAAAGACAGGAGATGAGAGAGAGGGCTGCTGCTGACTGCTGCTTTATTGCTGCTTCTTATCAGTTCACTCCAGTGCTTGAGTGGCTGTTTGTGAGAATATCCAACATACACTCACATTTCATACTGACATTTTTAATGCAGTTTTTTTCTGTTGGTGCAGACTTTGGACTTTTTAACGTTCAAGACCTTTTCCATCAAAAGAAGCTGTACAGCACACAGAAGGAAAGGGAAAACATGAAAAGCACATATGACTCCTTCAAAGTGTCGTATAGATCAGTGGTTCCCAACACGTTCTCATGCCCTTTTAAAAATGAAGCAATCTCTGTTTGCAGCCACTCATCACAGGTCAAAACGTGGCGCCTACATTACCCACAATGCAACTTTGCTACAGAGTGACATCACAGGAGGCAATTTATCACATTTACTTGCAGCTTCTGGAGCCACAAAAGGCTTATGTGACTTTTTTCACATATGCAGTTGTACTCCACAAAACCTATAAACACTTGAATGTAGAAAATTGGTGAAGTTAGCCTTTAAGACAGAGCACAAGCCATGCAGAGACAGGACACGATAATGCATCAGTACAATAATTCAGCTACAACAGGAAGTCAAGACCTACTGACCACAACCATCTTTTGATGCAATAAACAGTAGACAATTAAAAAAACTGACTGTTTATCAGCGGTTAGGAAAATCTATATAATAATATATAGTAATATTTGTTTATGCTCTCCTTGCAGCTCCACCAGGCTGTAAAAAAAAATTTGTTTTATTGTGTTTAATGAGACTTTCTTCCTGTGTCTCCTTGAAGCTCTCAGGACGGCCGACAGATGATCTACCTCCCTCTGCTGCTGGTTAACGAGCTCAACTTCAGAGTCAGAGACCTCATGGTAGGACCGTTTCACACACTTTATCTAATGATTGCGTTTTGACTGCAGTGACTCTGACCTTAAATCTATCTATTTATCCATATGCACACAGGAGATCAGCAGCAGCACCGTTCAGCTCCCTCTGACTGTGTCCTACGAGGGAATCTCTTTAAGGGGGTTCAGGTTCTGGGTACATCTACAGGACGTGGTTTATTCCCTGCGACAGTTTGGTGAGCTAATAAGATAACAGATATGTAATGATTTGGAGAGTTATGATTTTAAAAGACAGGTGGTCTGTAGTCTGCAACATTTTGGTGTACTCTTAAGTCTTTCTAAAAGTTCTGAGGCCAAATGATGAGTCCCAGAGAAGTTTTTTCACAATGTCACAATATGCAAACAACTTTGCATATCACATAGTGAGGAGACCTTAACAACATGTGTGTTTATCCAGGCTTCACAGAGGAGAACGTGGACGAGATTAAAGAAACTTTGGTGGACTCCAACCTCTACCTCTTAGTGCTGACTGCGCTCATCACAGCTCTGCAAGTAAGATTATAAAACACCTAAAAAAACAAAAACTATGAAAGATTGTGACAACTCAGACATATTGGAAATTAAGCATTGTAAAATTCAATTTTTGTTTTTCCTTCTCTTTCTTTCTTCAGCTCATCTGTGAGTTCTTGGCTCTTAAAAACGACATCAGCTCGTGGAGAAAAAAGAAGAGCATGGTGGGAATGTCCAGGAAGTCTGGTGAGAAAATCGTCACATTACATAAAGCTCAACTTTTTAAACTAGTTTGCAATACTACAGGCGCAGTTGCACAGGGCTCACCAGCAGTTATGAAAGACATTAAATTATAGCTTTTGCCGCAAATGGTTCAAATTAGCCTCTGCCTCTCCCCTCTCTGTCTGTAGTTCTGTGGCGTAGTCTGAGCACTTTGCTGATTTTCCTCCATCTGCTAGAGGAGACCAGTCTGCTGGTGCTGCTTCCTGTTGGACTGGGAGCGTGTGTCGAGGTGTGTAGCACAATCGGTCCCCTCAAATAAAGATTTAAACAGACAAACTAAACAACACTTATCTGTCATCCCGGCAGGTATGGAAGGTGTTTAAAGTGTTTAACATCCAATTGAAAAGCTCCAAACTCCACGTGAGTATGCTGCCATTTAGCCTTCTGCTCTCACACGTGTAAAATGATTTTATTTGATTGAATAGAAACATGTGATGCAGTCATGATGCATCTAACCTAAGACCTCCTCTGTCACTGTGTAGGTAAAAAAGCTGGATGAGGAAGAAAGAAAAACCGTGGAGTATGATACACAGGTACCAGTAGGTTTAAATCTTTTTTTTCTGTTGCTGTTAGAGTTCTGATTTTATATTCTGCCTCAATATTTTGTGTTTTTCTCCTCCAGGCGTCAAGATACTTGTCCTACTTGGTCTATCCTCTGTGTATCAGTGGAGCTATTTTCTCACTGGCCTACTTACGCCAGAAGAAGTGAGCTGATCACTTTATTTAATTTTCTGTTTTGACAAGTAGTGGAAATGTTGTCAAATGTCCCACACTACTTGTATAATTATTACATGGTTACCATGTTGGTTCCTCTCCGCCTGCTGTACTGAAGTATTAAGCCATCAGATTTAAACCAGGTCTGAATGTTTCTTGAATAAAGAAGTTGTTTTTGATTTTAAAATCTGTTCTAATACACTACAGACTCAGCAGCTACTAAACGTACATTAGAAAGCTAGAACATGCACTAAATATACACTTCTGATTATTATATTATATTTATATATATTATTATATTAACAATGAATTGTGTTTAATGCTTTTGACAGTTACTATTCCTGGTTGATCAACAGTCTGGTGACGGGTGAGTCGACTTACATCCAACAAAACAAGTTAATCTACATGATCCATGGGTTAATTTGTTGAGTTTTTCAATGAACTTGTATTTTTGTCAGTTTTCCTTATTACATTAAAGGTTAAGTGTGTAGGATTTAGTGACCTCTAGCGGAGAGGTTGCAGATTGCATTCATAAAATATCCCTCATTTCACACTCCCCCGTGGTGGCTGCCAAAAACACTAAAGCTCCTCTCAAGAGACAGTGTTTGGTTTGTCCATTCTGGGCTACTGTAGAAACATGGCAGACGACTTGGCTCCCTCTGTAGATATAAAATTCTCATTCTAAGGTGAAGAAAACACAAGGATTCTCAGTTTTGGTGATTATACACTAGTGAAAACATTATTATGAATGTTGTATTCCATTTCTGCCAATAGATCCTCCTAAATCCTTCACACTGGCCCTTTAACTGGAGCCCTTCACTTTAAAATAGTCATCAGCGTGCTGTATTGACACTTTAACTCTCCTCCTCTTAGGGGTGTATGCTTTTGGCTTCCTGTCTATGGCCCCACAGCTCTTTATAAACTACAAGGTCAGTCCTGCAACTGACGCAAATAATTCAAATATTGTAATTGTGTGTATGAGCTGTCCTCTGCTGTCCTCTGCTGACACTGACATTTTGTGTTTCTCTGTCCTTCTCAGCTGAGGTCTGTGAGCCACCTGCAGGGGACAGTGTTGATGTACAGAGTGAGTGTGTATATACAGCAAACAGTGACATACTTGGTCACTCACCTTAGTGGTTTTACTGCTGTCGGATCACCATTTTGATTCAGTTTTATCTTTTTAGTCTCTCGCTGATGAGTTCATTATGAGTTCTCCTTCCTCTCCTCTGCAGGGAGTGAACACGCTGATCTCAGATCTGTGCTCCTGTGCCTCCCTCTTCTCCTCTTCTGGATCCTTCTCCTCCTCTCATCAGCTCTCCTGCTTCAGAGATGAGCTCCTCTTCTTCCTCTACCTCTACCAGCGAAGGTGAGACCCTCCGCACACACAGTACGACACAACGTACACATTAGGCAGAGCGTGTAAACACTGCAGGACTCAGACGCTGCCAAACACATGTGCAAATTTTGACACAACTGCTGGGTAGCAGACTTTCTGTGTTATTTCTTTTACTTTCTCTTACCAAATATATATGAAAAATACAAAGGACGCACAATAACATCCACCAGTGATTATATTCACCATCCAGCTGAATGACTTCTGTCTGGATTTGTGCTCAAAGTTGGTGAAATAACAACAAAACAATCCTGCTTTCATCTCGTATCTCTACCAGGCGTTACGCCCACAAGGCCCGAAGGCGAGAGTCTGGAACCCACAGCAAGAAACTAAAGACTCAATGAAGAGAAGACGAATTCTTCTGCTTCCTTTTTCAGAAATTAGTGCACAACACAGAAAGACTGATGTGAAATGGAGACTCAGGCAGGCCACAGCATCTTCAAACTGATCCAAGACGAGCTGTCCTGCCGCAGACTCCTCACTGCTGTACACTCCTGGTGCTGCAGCCTTTTGCTTCTCCTTTACTTCCACAGTGACTGAAGTCCCTCGTACAGACTCTCTCTGCTGCACATGTCATGCTTGGCTAGTGGTTACCTTTCAAGAAGAATATCAACAGCATCATGTCACCGGTCGTGATGTGCTTTGGCTTGATTTTGCTTTTTATGCACACATAGGAAGTTAACGTATACAGTCCTGGGTCATACGGTTGAACCACGATTGTCTCATTATAATTAACTTTAAGAAAAAAAAAGTTTATTTTACATAGTTTTTGTACAATTTGGTAACACTTTATAATAACATCATAAATAAATAGTGAATTTATAGTTTATTCAATTTTAGTTAATATTTATTTCACTGTTAACAAACAATGGATTACTTTATAAACCATTAATGAAGCCTTTTTTTTATCGTAAAGCTGCAACTGATGTTTATAACATTTTGTAAATGGCTGATAAATACTGTGTATCTCCAAACGTTATTTGGATGGCCATTAATAAGCTGATGTTTATAAACCTGTACAAGTGGTTTTTAAGTATTTCATTGTTTGTTAACATTGAAATAACTTTTAACTTAAGTTGAATTAATCATAAATGTACCATTTATTAATGATGGTTATTATAAAGTGACACCAAATATCACATTCTGTACTTTTTGCCTATTCCCACATTTTACTGAAGCTGAGGCTGCCCCCAATAAAAGCATCACATGCCTAAAGAATAATTTAGGGTTAGGGTTAAAAGCATTTCCCTGAAACTATATGAAGCTTTACGCTTATATAAACAGAAATGTTAAAACACAAGACAACATCATTTTAGTGGTCGCACCAATTTATCCAATGAAAGTTGTTTTGCACATTTACCCCAACGACGTAATCTGACCAGCAACATAAAGCACTTTTTACCCTTCATCCAGTTTGATCTACCTGATGTGTAGATTTGATGTCAGTCTCATGTCTAAAATGTCGTTCGCTAGTCTTCTTCAGTTTTGTCACCCCTAATGTTCCTGATGTCTGAGACACTTATCTCATTATCTACGTACTGTACAAATATTTTAAAATGACTTGACTTTGCAATGTTAACATAAAAAAAAACAGACTGCGCTATCGCTAGCAGTTTGGTTACTGACTGCAGATATCCTGATTGCATGTGTCTATGAAATCCCTGCAATGCATTTTGACTTCCAACATACAGTATAGCCACAGTATACAGTATCGGTCTGTTCCCTTTCGCTCAGCACACAACCATTTATTGATATGGAGGGTCTAAACTCAGCACGGTATCGATCTGTGCGAATGTTATCAGGCTGTGCTTGTGCTTGTATTACTCTGACCTCTGAGATCATTTCTGCTTCTTTGCTGACTGAACTGCTTGAGCTGGAGAATAATTTCATAAATTTAAATCAGTTTTTAATTATTTTAATTTTTCAGTTTCATTGATTTTGCAATGCACCCTCTGCTTGTTAATTTTTTTTACAATATGAAATAAAGGTTTATTCAAATTCGAATAAATCAGCTGCTGTGTGTATGGATTGATGTACAAGGACAATACGTGTGTGTGTGTGTGTGTGTGTGTCTATCAACAAGTGCAATCAACAGAGAAACCAACACAGACAGCAGACTGGTAATTATGGCTTGACTGGTTTCTGATAATGTGTGTGTGTGTGTGTGTTTAGATCTGCCGTCAGGAAATTCATGTTGAATGAAAAAAAAGGGTGTGTTTGTGCACGTGTGTGCTGGGTGTGTGCGTGCTGGGTGTGTAGCAGTGCATTCCTGTGTTAATGCTGGACAGCTGTGATGTGACAGATATGAGGATGACGTGAGTGCCAGTCTGAGATATTTAAAAAATCTAAATATTAATCTAGTGAAAGATTAATTACATAAATGCTGTTTCTTTTTATTTGTTATTATTGAGTGACTGGGATCACGGGCGATGTTAGTCAGAGGTGGTTTGATGATGTTTGTCAGTTGAGTTTTTGCCTTTTCAGGAGCGACCTCATTTGTGCAGCTTTATAGTTTTCAGGAGCAGGTGGAAGGCAGGAGACAGACAAAATCTGTCCATAATTTAGTCTGAGTGATGCAGCATGGCTAAACATTTGGTTTCAATGTAACCTTCATTGACTAACACGTTAGAACCTAAGATTTATCATTTTTGTCTGTGGCTCATTATTTGCCCAAGTGATTTGCAGCCAAAGTAAAATGTTAATACATTTGTTTAAAAAGGTTAGTACATTCTTAAACCTGTAACCACTGATGTTTTTGATTTGTAAACACACCATGAACGTATGAACACAAACATATGAACACCCTCTAAGTTGACAGGCTGGTGACCAAGCACTTGCCTATTGTTGACCTGATGAAGATATAGTTTAAAATTAAACTGGCAATAGACAAGTTTGCTGCTCTGACGTGCCATTATGAAGTATATGTTGACTGCACAATATAATGTATATAGAATAATGAAACCATCAGCATTTACACTGGTTCCCCAAACAACGCTATTAAGAGACGAAGTGAAACCAAACCTCAACAAACAACTAAAAGCCTTGAAATCTCAACAGTCACAGTGTGGCTCATTTGTTTTGGTTGATAAGGAATTGTGTTTTAAGAAAAACAATATAATGTTCATTTAGTATTCAAGGTTTTTTTTGTGACGTTTTCACCCCATCTCTCAGATGGCCCTAGATCAGTGTTTTTCAGTGCTGGTTCTGCATGTTTGAGATGTTTCCCTGCTCCAACATGCCTGATTCAAATGGATGGCTCATTATCAGACTTCTGCAGAGCTTCATATTGTCATTTGATACATTATTATAAAAATATCAACTATAGTTGCTTTAATGTCGACACTTTAATCCTGTTTTTCTTATTTCAGCCCTTTCTCCTACTACATGTATTCATAGAGGTCGTTGTTGGACAGAAATGGGGGTTACCTCTCGGCTAAAGAAAGGAATCACTGGGAGAAGTCCTGCAGCACAGGTTGAGCTGAACACACTCAAAGTCATGACATAATTCTTTCTCCATCAGGCTGCAGAGACACACCGCTTCCACTCAATAGCCACACTGCATCTGTGATTGACAGAAGATAAATATAGGACAAGTATCAGTGAAACCCTGGCGAGATCTAGGAATGTCCTGTACACACACACACACACATGCAGGACAACATGTATGAGATGCTTTCAGTGAGATGACATGATGATGGACAATGATGTGGGTGGAACTGCTGCTTCTATAAAACAAACAACAGGAACCACACACGCTCACACGCAGAGCCGGACACACCAGGTTCAGGTGGCAAGAGACAGACACCTGTCAGGAAGATGCTGCTCGGCCTCGTCGCTCTCCTCTCCCTCCTCGTCTCTCCAGGTTTGTAAAGTCAACGTCGAACTGTGGGTCAAAGTGTCAGGAGCTTTTATACACAGGCAGGGTAAAATCACTTAAAGGTGCAATGTCTAACTTTTTTAAGTATAGTTTTTGGTTGAGTAGTCTAGCTTATTCTTGAACTGTCGGACTTCTAGAAGGGTGATGAGCTGTTTTTGTTCTCACCTTGCCGTTAAAGTACATCTAAAATGTTTGGTCTTACAAACAGCTGGTCCATGTATCAGCAGCTCTTTCTCTCTGTTTGTTTAAAGGCCTGTAAAAAAAGTTGCAGAGTGTATAATTCAAGAGATAAACAAAAAACAAGAGGGGTTTTATTATTATCGGGTGGCTGTGTTGCTAGAATTTTATCTATCAGTGCATATTTTTCACTGTGGAGGACTGTGCTTTCTTTATCTTGATTGTGAACGTGTGCCAGAGGTTTAGGCATGTTTTAAAGACCTTAAATGTATTTACCGTTTGTTTCAGTGGCTCCAGAGGAAACATAGTAATACGAGAAGGGTGTAACTGACATCAAGGTTTTGTTGAAGATGTATGACTTTGTGCACTGGAGAAAAAAGAAGAGATGTTTTAATGATAGCCTTTAGGTTTCTAGCCTTCAGCGTATACACTGTGTTATTTTGTTCTCCTCGGGTTGCTCTCGTCTAATTAACGCCATTATGGTGCGTAGACAAACGTTAGGTGTGCATGTGTTTACTGCAGAACAATAAACTGTGACTGGGAGGAACAGAATGCAGTGTCCTTTTCAATACATAATAATAGTCGGTTATAAAAGCAAGCCTGACAAGTTTTGACAATACAGTCTTTGGGAGTAGCTGTCAGTCTATATTAGGGAATTTTTGATGAGACTTTATGGTTTATCATAAAGGTTTCTGCAGTTCTGTAATTGTCTTCCTTTAGTGAGTGAAACTAAGTCTGCAGAGGTTCAAACATATGTTTTAATTTAAGGCTTCGGTGGTTTGGTTTAATGCACACGCAGACGATCAGGAGACAGATCTCGATTCTGAATGCTTCCAGTGTTAGATAAGGAACAACCCTGTGAGGGCACTGCCTCCATTCTCTGGATTCCTGTCACAAACCCAGAAAAGACTATCAGATCCCATTAGAGTCAAGCCAATTCTACTTTAGTCTGATACGATTTTTAAACTTTACCTCAGTGAGGGGTTAGTCCTGACTTCATTAAGATTCTCCCATTCTCTGCATCAAGTATATGAAACTGCAACTATTATTTTCTCTATAATTTAATAGTTGACAATTAGTCATATAATCGTAGCAGCTCAGGTCAACTTGATATTAAAATGTCAAAAATGTAAAAATACTGATGAGATAAATATCCCAAAATGTCAGTCTAGATATTGTTTCCCTTGGTTAAAGCCTCTGAACATGACCCATTTTTTCAATCAATGGGTGCCTTTGTTTGTGGCATCTCTTATTTTTAAAAAAAAATCGGACTTGTGTCTCTATTTTTACCTTGTTCCTTGTGCCTGCAGTGCTGTCGTTGGAGTGCTATGTCTGCAGTTCTTCTCCCACCAATGAAATATGCAACAATAACACTCAGGTGTGTGAGGCGCCGCTGGACACCTGCATGACTGCTGTCGACATTTTAGGTAACAAAGAAACACAACATCTGCACCTTGGTCAAGAATATAAAGTAGACAGGCTCTAAGTAGGCCTCAGTATACCTGTGTTGACAGGGCACTGAATTTAAAAGCAGTGGGCTCAGATATTACTTGAACTAAAGCACTGAGCATCCTCTAAAAATATGGGATGAACTATTTTGTCCAAAATATCTTCAATACCATGATGTGTCTGTGTGTGTGTGTGTGTGTGTGTGTGTGTGTTGTTTAGGCGCCACGACAGCCATAGTGAAGCAGTGTGCCAGCATGGCCACGTGCACCGGAGCCGCCTCAAGTGCCTCAGTCGACGCAAACGGAAATGGAAACATCGTCAACTGCTGCAACAGCTTTAACTTGTGTAACTTCAGCGGAGCCGAGTCCATTAAAATACACACATACACACTGCTGCTTTTGACTGGGGGTGTCGTTTTCCTGCTGTCACACTGAGATCAAATCAGTGCTGTCAATAGCTAAGTTACACACTGCTGACCTGTATAGAAAAGTGTCTGATAGAATGTAATATAATGCATCATGTATAGACTGTAAATCAGTTGTAGTTGTATGCTTTAAATGTGTCTGTTGTATGTGAATGTTCATTTCCATGTGAAATTATGGCTTTGATACTGAATACAGGTTTTCAGCATTGTTCTTACATCTTTATATTTCCTTTGACGTGTCAGGAATGTGAAAAGCACAGACTCATGGAAGAGACATGTGGAGGGACAAAGTTTTTTTTCTTTTCCACCTGGATTTTTTTTTACCCCCCCATGTCCCTCCCAGAGCTCCCTACTTATCCATCCCTAATAAGTCACAATCTGACGCGGTGAAAGGCATCAGGAATAAATATTATAACCACAGAAATAGCCAATCTTCACTCTGATGGTCTTGTTTGCTTATGAAGGTCACATAGAGTCATCAGTATTAAACAGAGACTGTTTCATATCAGTTTAAAGATGGAGATATAAAACCTGAAATGTAGATCTTTTAAATAAACATCTATCATGTGTAAGAATGTGGACAGTCAGATTTCCATTTTGTCATTATTTTATTTCATTGGGTTTTTTTTCATCCTATTTGACAAGATGGCTGATTTAGCCCAGAAGACAAAATAAAAACCAGTGTTTACTAGTACGAGTTCTGTACAATTCACCAGTGATACACACCAGTATAGCTTACAATATACCAACATGAGCAGATTTACGCAACAACAAGGAGATAAAATAGATTGTTTGGTTGTTTTTTTTTACAGTTTTTAATTTTTTTAATTTTTCATCCCTATTGAACCCAGATATCTGATATTTGATAGTGTCATTGCTGGCTAAACATGAAAAACCAATCTGGGTGAAATAGGGTTAAAAAAAAAAAAAAGGTAAGATTTTTTTTTTGGTGCTGTGCAAATATGCTCTTCTCCATACCAGTATATCATGCTATACCAGTACAGTCACCAGTATGTTTCATATAGCAGTATGTCATACTCCATGTGGGGTCAGTATTAACAAAGACACGTGTGATCAGCTGTATTTCAATTCAGTGTTTTGTGTCCGCAAGACAAGTTCCAGTCGCGTGGCTCCACATTTCATGTGAGTTTGTTTCCCTGTTGTTACAAGGGACATCTTTAAAGAGTTACACCTGACAGAAACTGGGACTCAAAGCACAAAGGTTCCAGTTGTGAGGTTTCGTTTGTGTCCCCGGGGAAATTCACTTTGTGACACTGGTGGGTGAGGGGACAGTTAAAGGTGTGACACCAGTCTTACACGAGGAGCAACTGAACGATATTGGAACTGTAGGCGAGGGGAGAGAAGAGGAGACACTGTCCTCACAGAAAAATCGGCAAAGTCAAGCTCAGTGACCAGTCTGAGACATGATGCTTCCTCTTCCTTCGAGATAAACAGGAAGTATCCAGACTGAATCCTCACATTTTTTTTTTTTTTCCATTTTTGCTCATCAGAGTCAATGCTGGGATTGTATATCAGTACAGAGAAAGAAGACTGCTGAAAACAACACAAAAAACATGGAGCCAGCCAATAAAAAGAGTACACTAAATTGAGAGTTGGGAGTTTCCTGTCTGCAGCGTTTCACTCAGACAGAGTTGGATTCTTCACATTTGGAGTCTTTAAAACCTGCTCGGAGATGAGCTTAGGAAGACTTGAGGAAGGAGGACAGTGAGAAGAAAAGGAAAGAAAAGTGAGTGAACCAGAGAGGAAAGAGGAGGACAGTTGACATGTTCTTTCCATCTCTTCCTCCGTCTCCTCTACAATTTCTGAGTCTATAAATAAAACCTGCTGAGACAGAGGGAAGACGGGAATGGATGGAAGAGAGAAACAGGAGGAGCGATGGAGGGGTGGGTGGCCGCTGTTGAAGCATCAGCTCGAAGCACCACCAACTGAATTGAAAACATCTGGTTTGATCTGCCCGTTCAAAAGAATCCGTGGTGATGTGGAGGTATTTCAGCTGAGCAGAAGGTTCACATCGAGGGGTAAAAACACATGATATCAACAAATGTACGGCTGACGGCGAAGTCTATTTCCGTGGTGAAGATTCATGCAGATATGTTGCAGATCAAACGCAGTCCAATCAGGTTCTGATGGCTTTGCTTGAGAGTTGTATTCCACTCAGATTAACCCAAGTCCAGATTCAATTGCTCCCATGATAGTTCTCCAGGTTCAGACCCATCATCACCCAAAGTCATCACTCTTCCTCCTTTCAACATTATATTCCAGTCCAAAGAGAGTGAAGCTGCCAAGTCCCTGATTCAGGAAGTGTTTTTGCTCTGTTAGAAAGTCACAGTGGTGGAGAATTGACTACCGCAGCTTACACAGGATCCCACATCTAATGATTCTTCATGGACTGTTGACAAAGTGTCAGAGCCGCTGTTTTCGCCAGCTGCTCTCACATATCACGATTGACGTCATTAATCCAGGAGTCTTTAGTTCTCCACTGCTAACAGCAAACACTGCTGTCTCCTAAATACCAGACCAGCTCCTGTTGGTCAGCTCAGCTGAGGCGGGGCTAGTGTGGGCGGGAGTGGGCCATCATCTTGAGCCGTGATTGGTCGATGACATCAAGCAGGTTCTTGGCGTCGACTGCGAGAGCGTGAGCCGCTGTCAACATCTGTTTCTTGTAGTCCTGCTGGAGACTAGGACAGAGCAGGAATACACACATCACTCAGCAGAGATTGGTACAAATGGGTATTAATGAATGAGTAGGACAATATCAAAATGTCAGACTTTGGCTCCCCCTTGTGATAGCATCAAAAAATCCACTGTGGGAGACAGCTCATGTCCTTCGGTGAAAATGTTACTTTTTCTATTTTTGTTTTCACATTTTTCCAAACAGTAGCTCTATTTCCATCGAATTGTCAAGACGCAAGCTTTCGAAATGTTGCACATAAAAAAAGGAAATGTGAATTAGGTAAGTTTCCATGAACTGGTTTGGAAAGAATTATTATAGGCTATGCAAAGCATAGTTTTGTCATAAGATAATGGCATAGGCCACGTTGAGTAGAACAAGTAGAGGTTCCCAACTAGAGACAATACGAGTTGGTTTGCCAAGCTAAAAAAAGAAGGAGAAACAAGGCATGTCGCCTTGGCATTCGCCTTGTGAATGGGAATATTTGGTAAGACAGTGACAGTGGACCCGACTTCATCTTGCAGATCAGTCATGTCAGAAATTATTGGAAAATGTTTTAAGCACATTCATTGTCTTTAAAAAAGGCAAAACACTTCAATTGAGGCTAAAAACATGTTTGCAAAACTCAGTTTTTTGTTTTTTTTTCCATCAACCATGGGAACACAACTACTGCCTAATTAGTATCTTTGAGTCTTTAACTGAATAAATTAAGTGATATCAAAAGGTATATTAACAAGCCCTGTGATTGACTGCAGCCATTAAAAGAATAAACACAAGAAACTTTAATACAACTTAAATAAAGCAGTTAGATGTCTATTACATAAAAATGTCATGATGCCTTTCAACCTAAAACACAGGATGGAAACTATTCTGAAGGTAATTTTTTAACCTACCTGGTCATCACATATTGTTGGGCTAACTTCATCTTTCCAATCAGCTCTGCCAAGTCAGAGTTCAAGAGTTTCTGTGCCATCTCAATCTGTTGAAGAAAAACACGGCACTAAATAGACCTGTGATACTAGCCAACACTTGCGCAAATGACAATGACAATGATTGTGTGATTGTGTGTGTGTGTGTTATTACCTCTCTGTGTGTACTGGCTGGGAGTTGTGGTAGAGTCTCATCCACTGTGGCCAATAACGTCCTTAATGCCAGACCCACATCCTTAAAAACACGAGAGATTAGAATCTAAATAACATTTCCTACACAGATAACATGCACAATTATGCACTAGTATCAGATGCAACCTATTTAGTGTTTGTAGAGAAACGCTGATTCACACCTGTCCACAGAAGACTTTTTTAAAAGTTCAAATAGAAAGAAGAAAAGACAAAAAAGGAAAATGAAAATGAAAAATACAATACAATTAAGAAGAACATAAGCTGAAAGGACTCCTGAGGAGACTTCAATAATTAAAATCAATGTCGAGTGAGGTTTAAAGGTCAGAGCTGTAGAATCTGGTTAACATATGAATCATAAGTTATTCATCAGGAAACTTCAGACGTCTGAAGAGTTGTACAGTGCCATCGAATCAAAACAGTGTGTCACAGTGATCAAGAGAAGATGATATACAACTATATAAACAGAAAAGCACTAATCTTTGTAACGCTTTCAAATGCAACTCTGAGAAGCATTGATTCATTTTAAAAGCTAATGAGGAGAGCTGTGATAAATGTGTCTCTGTTACCTTGACCATGGGGACGTATTCCTCTGGAGGAGCTGGCTGAATCTTGCTCGACATCTCGATCACAGCTTTAACCAGTCCTGTCACGTTCTCGTACACCTTGTCGTTGGAGCGGTCCAGGTTGGCGGTGGGGGGCGGGCTTATCTCCTGGGGCTGCAGCTGAACCGTGAGAGAACAAGAAGCAGTGAGTCACAGGCTGAGTGAACACACAAAGACCCGCAGGTCTGCGGGGGAACTGGGGCCGTGAGAATGATCCACAGAAAACAAGGTGAGACGATGTTGATGAAAATTATGAGCCTTCTTATATCAAAACAGTTCTTGTAATTATAGTTAAGAGCTGACTGTAGAGATCCTGCATGATTATAGTGACATACATGAATCATTCCTTTGTTAACTAAGGACCTTCTGCACAGGAGGACGGATGCAGAAAGTTAAATCATTTAAGTTTACACAAAACGGATTATTAATATTTAGATAGTTTGAGAAGAAGAAGAGAGGCCACAACTGCTGAGCTACAAAGATCAAACTGTCATGCAGGTTAATGAGTACATTAATGAATGAATGAGTGAGTGAGTGAGTGAGTGAGTGAGTGAGTGAGTGAGTGAGTGAGTGAATGAAGGTAGGAAGGTTATCAGATTTATGATATTCTTCAAAAAATATTACCTGTAGTTCTCTATTCTGGCCACTAGATGGCAATGACACACTGCTACAACTATGTATGATTTAATCAATTTAACCCAAAACCTGAGCTGAGTTGAAAACTGATTTATCATAAGACCTTTTTTTCATCCTATAGTAAATCTTCCAGTTCACTCTGTCTCTTTTTACTCTCTGTCCTTTCATCGTCTTCTATTCTCTCTATGTTAAGCGGACCTCCCTTGGCCCTGAACACCGTCATTTGCCCTCTCTAAATCCATTTCTGCAACTAAATCAGTCTTTCAGCACTACAAAATGCAATCCTGTGTACCTAACCACATATATTTTCGAGATATTTTTATCGCCGTCAGTCAAAATGCTCAATCTCAACATTGTACATGTTATGCCCTGCGGCTACTGCATCAAATATATGTCTAAAAAAAACAAAAGCAAAACTAGCAGATCCTACTGTGATGATTTTAAGACTGCAGCAAGAATGTGTTTGACATGGAAAATACTAAAAGGAAGTCAATTGAGTTTGTATTACCAAGTCAATAATTAAAAATCACGAATTTGGCTCAAAAGGGGAAAGGTTGTAGGACACCCTCCATCATTAAGATGAAGCACCTCTTCTAATTATCAGATGTATTATCATTCTCTGATCATATCCAAAAGATAAAGATAAACCTCCTAGCCTACACCCAAGCCTTAAAGAACTACATGATTAGTGCATATTTAGTTTTAAGCGTGCGTGATTAAAGGTAAATAATTCTGAAGAATCTCCAGTGGGATAGAGGATTAAATACTGCTATTGTAAGAACTGACACAACTATGTAGATTTGATTTGTTAGTTTGGAGGCAAAATGACAGCAACAAAAAACCTGACTGGTGTCTACACAACAAAGGGAACTGCAGGATGAACTAAATGAGTGTGTACGTTTATATGAGAACACTGCAGATGATTTAATTTGTTGGACAGAAAACTCAGACAAGTGACGGACGGTCATGACCACATTAATGGACGTGTGATCAAGTCGTAGACAAGACGCACAGTAAACACACACAGACAGTGTGCTGCTTACCCGCCAGGGCTGGGGATCAACAGTAAGGCAAAGTGCAGGAGGAGGGAGGGAGGGAGGGAGGGAGCAGCCAAAGGAAAAGAAGAAAATATTAACGCTCTAAGTATTAAGAAACATGCAACCTATAAATGGTAAATCTTTGTTATTTCTCATAGCTTCTTTCTTTATATTCTCAGTTCTTTTTTATTAGTATGTCTTTATGCATGTTTGTGTGTGAGTATTTTTGTTTTGGGTTTTTGTGTGTGTTACTGTGTGTGTGCGTGTGTGTGTGTACCTTGACTCCATCATTGTAGCTGTCTCCAGTATTTAGACAGGCCAGACTGCCCACTTGGCTCTGGGCCCCGGGTCGAGGGGTTTCTTTGGGGGAGCTGCGTGCTCTGCAGGAAACAACAAATAAAAGTAAAAAAAAAAGATTTATCTTACAGTTTTACAATCTCATACAAGATCTGGACAGATTGTACTTGTCTGATCATCAGTAGCTGCTCAGCAGCTCAGCTTGAATTAGACATGCACTGTCAATGTTTTTTTTGTTGTTTTTTTTGAAGAATTTCAGCATGAAATCCCAACTAAGTCAACTGGATAAAGGTTTTTTAACCTTTTTGCCAAAAGAGTGAATCTTGAATCTTTCTTTTTGATCTTACCAAAGAGCACTTTTATCACATTTTGTTTAGACTTTGTTCAGAACATTATGACCGGTAATCGTTTAGTCTATGAAATAATAAAAAAGGTGATGTCATATAAGTCTTGTTTTGTCTGTTCAACAGTCAAATAAAACAAAGAAAGATACGCAGAAGATCCCAACATATGAGAAGCTGGGACCTAAAAATGTTAGGTGTATTTGCTTATTAAACATCTGAAACAACTACTTAATTATCAAAAACTCATGGCAATGAATTCTCCATGGATTGTTTGGTGGCCCTGAGGGTCAAAACACAACGACATTTCACGTCCATGATGAAAACAAAATGGAAAAATAGTGGGTTAGTGCAGTGGGGGAAAAAAAACAGTTCCTTAAATAAAGAAATAAAAAACGTCCTTTACAATCTCAATCACAACTGTAAAGCTATTTTAAGATGAATGTTTTTCTCTGTATTCGCCTGCCTTGAGGGTGCTTGCTAGCTGGCCAAAAGGGATGCACAGTTCACAGTCACATCTGTCATATTGTGGCAACAGACTGTGAACTCAGACACTGACACATATCTGTTGGTATTGGGAGATACAGAATCTGTATACAGATGGTGTGTAAGAGCTAAACAGAGCAATGCTATATGTGTGAACTACATACTTTGGGGGATTAAGAGACAGAGAGAGGAAGTGAGAAAAAAAAAAACAGTGGTTGTGTGGCTGCAATTACAGATGGTTAGAGGCTTGTGTATTACCTGGTTTGCCAACGGGTTGGTATATGTGCTGGTTTCCCGTCTGCACAAACAAACAAACATAACAACAAAGCATTGGGTTAGCATGTGTTCGGTCACACACATAATAAGAAGCTCCACAGGAAATTAAAACTTCACAGGCGAAAACCACCAGCTGGTTCTGAAACATTTAGGGAGTCCAATTTAATTTTCTTGTCACACGACAC